>NC_090929.1:701316990-701621329 GCF_040938575.1 Ambystoma mexicanum
ACTGTTTCCGATAAGCGATAAAGACTGGCTATAATGCATTTGGTGTGGAGCTGCATGCTGCCATCCATATACAGAAATGCAATTACTGTTGCAATGGTACGCTGAGCTCCACCCAGTGGATTGGATCATATCGGCATGGAGCTTTTCTAAAGCAAATGGGTCTAGCTCCACCCCTCCCCCCCACGTCGATGTCACCAATTTTAAAATGGCAATGCCAACAGTGAAAAAGAAAAGATTGTCAAATTTCAGAGCAGAATACAACACAACATTCCCACAAAATGTATGTGACATTTCTGCCCTTCTTGCCATTTGAAAAGATGCTGCGTAATGATTGTGTTTTTTGTGAAATACAGAGATACAGATGTTGTCCTATCTTAAACATCGTTAAACTGGTTTGCAGGCAAAGTTCACTTGTATCCAGTAGTCATGCTGGACCCAGTTGGAGGGAATCTATAACCACTTTTATTTTGGGTGAGTCAATGACCTTCAAATCCTTTTGGCCGCAAAGTTTGAGGGTTCGAGCGGCAAAGGGTGCTGTGGCAATGGGTAGCCTGCCATCCTCAAAAGAGTCTGTTTTATTCAATTTTTAGCACAAGCACCTGCTTGTGATACACATAGAAAAATATGTTTTCTGTGTCGAGCTCGAGTGGGCTCATTGCGAGATAAAATATAGCCCCTGAATGTCAGAATTAAAGAGGCCATGTCAGGCCAGGATTTAAGAGTGAAGCTGGCTGGTGCTGTCCATTGGAAAATGCAGGCCAATCCAAAACATTTATTTTTCCCACTTAAAGCCTAGTGACATGGAAAGAAATGGGCCTAGTCAAACTATGCTAAAATGAACAAGTGTGCAAGTGGACAAAGACAATTACTGTTCACAAATAAACTGACAGTTAAATAGAAAGGCCTACTTGGAGTATTGAAGGAGACATCGGTTTCCCATGGTAAATAATGGCCTATGCGTGGACAATACCGAAAGGATGCTCATGTCATTTCAACTTTTATATTAAAGAAAGACATTACACATGGTCAGATTCCAAAATAGCAGCGGTACACATGGGATGAAAATAAATAGTTGTGCATTTGGAAGCTAAAAAGGAGGAACAATGCATTTTCAGTTCAGACATACAGTCAAATGGCGGACTGCTGTCAGCCATTAATAAGAGACTTGATTTCAGAACATTAAAAAGACATTTGTAAACGAGGCCTATTTTGTTTGGTGTAGATTTGAATACAGCTTCCTGATGTGACTATGGCCTATTTGTGTGGATAGATTGAATGTATTTCTGTTTATACAGTAAGTAAAGAAATAATGATTGTATTTATGGGCAACAGGCCCTGGTGCAGCATTAAAGGTTACAGATACACAATGGTCAAATGTAATATGCTAGCCTTCCAGAATGATAAACTGCAAGGTTTCCCATAAAAAGTGTATTAGTTCTGAACAAAGACCCTTTGAAAATCTGAACTCAAGACCTTTGGCTGGGCCAACCAATGAAACAGGTCTGGCTGTCAAACTAAATGCTTTGATACACAAAGAAGTATATTGAAATTACAGGAGTTGCTGATAACATGTCCTGCATAAGTGACCTTCGGTTCAGGCCTTCACATAAACAGTGCTTCGAAGCCAAGGAGGCAAAAGGTTAAGATAAACATGAATAAACCAGATGGCTGGTCACATGCTTTAAGGGGAATGGAAACTGGTTGTGGCTGATCTGAATGTGAAACTATGGGCCATGTCATGTCCTGCCATTGATTAAACATTGAATACAGTTTTTCCTAAATAAAACCAGCATTGTGTGTCCTACCGAGCCCACCCCGGGTCCAAACTAAATGGGATGAAAAGCCAGTCAGGACCCTGTAAAAACAAAATGTGTGTGATGTATACCAACACAGTTATGGGAAAAAATATGGTTCTGCTATTTTCATACACCTGAGAAATGGGAAAGTTGTCACAGGGATAGATCATGAAAGTCAGGTTTGAATTGGAAATGGTTCCATTTGGACCTATTTCGGTGCAGCAGCAATCCGCGACAAATGGTAGCTCCACCCAGGAAGTGCATTCTGAAATAAAATGAGTATTATCCAACTTGCCTTAAAATATAGAATTCAGAAATACCTATATTCATGTGATTATCTGTAAGACCAAGGGATTTGACATTTTATGAGATTTTCCAGAACACAAAATGTAAAATTCCCTGTCAATTTGAAATGATGTATCTTTTCTCCTCCCTCAGCCTACATCATACACTCCTCTCAATTCCTGGTCCCATCAGCAAGCAGAGGGTGTGGTTGGGGAGGTAAAGAGAGCAAACTTGCCAATCCTGAATGTGGGAATTATGACCATGTTGGAGTCTCAACAGTCCTATAAAATGGTATGTTTACATCAGAACAAGGCATTTTGACTTTATTCTGGGTGATAGCCTGCTGCTGGACTGTTGCGAGGAACAACTAGCAGAGAGGCAAAGAGAGCTACCAAGGCCATCAGGGTAAACCTTGCCTGGAAACCTGGGAGCCCTATCTGGAAGAGGCTTATCTGGAGGAACCTTACTGTGGGAGAGGCCTGGTGTGAGTTGCCTATCAAGAGATGGTCCTAGAAATCTGTCTGGCTTCTTGAGCAGAGAGCTCCCATGTAAGTAGATATCCCAAAGCCATCAATTGCGTGGGGAGCCACCTGCCTCTACCCTTTTCCATTAGTGGTTAAAAGAGGGGTCGGGGTGAAACTGGGTAGGCCCTTCGCACAATTTATTAAATCTCATTCACATTTTTTCCACATAGAAACCACCCTCTCTGTTGAAATTGCATTGTGTTGGGAGCAGCCCACCTTAATCCTTTTCATTAAAGTGTGGGAAGGGGGAGACACTGTGTACACCCTTAGCACATTTGATTCAAGTAAATACATTAATTCCCATGTAGAAAATCACTGGATGAGTTTTGTAAGAGTTTGAAACCAACAAAGTGAATTCCCAGTGTGTTAGACTTCGTTAACTGTTGTCTGAAACCCCAGACTCCTGTACAGAAGGGGAGGAGGCATTAATCCCTAAAGAAGTAATCCACAAAACACTACCTTTCAAGTCAGTGTGGAGGGCGCAAAACAACATTTCCTATTCATCCCATTCATTTTAAATCAGAATTACAAAACATTGCATCTCATCTGTATATGTGTTGCAAAACGTAATTTCCCATTCATCCCCATTCATTCTAAGTCAGAATTATAAAGCATTGCATCTCATCTGTATGGGTGTTGCAAAATGAAATTTCCCCTCTGTTCTCATTTTCTCTGACTAGAATTTTCAGGCATTGCTTCTCATTTTCATGTGTGTTGAAAAACGATTTCCCTTTTAGTTCCTTTTCCCAACCCGGGCCTTTCAAATGAAAGGCTAGAAACACATATTCGCATTGATGCCGTTGCCTCCCAAAACCAGAATCCCAAAGCATTGTCTGTCCTCTGAATGTGTGTTGTAAAACTATTTTCTATTGTATTGTGAAGGTTTTCTATTGGTTACATTGAAATAAAGGTGTCGATTCATGGAATTAATGTGCGCCGAAAATTCCCGCGCAGAGGTGCCAAAACGTGCGAATCGCAGGAAAAGTGCGAAAATCGCAGTGCAAGTGCGAAAATCGCAGGAAAACCAGCGCACAGGGATTCATGGAAGTCCGTGCGCGAGAAAAACATTGGATGTGCGCTAAAAATGTGCACCGCGCACGCCGGCGCACAGGTCATCCAACAGCGTGCGCCACGGCCACTGCGAAATCACACATAGCGCGGCGCACATCACAAAAGTAGGCGGAACACGGGGCGTAACACTCGGAATGGGGAACAACGCGTGAAAATATGGGCGTCACGGGGGAAGTACAGGAGGCAAGTGCGCGGAACGCCCACACGCTCGCCTACAACCCGTATTCATGGAATTGAATAGGGCAAACCAGCGCACGGTCAAAGACGCGCACAGGGCCAAACAAGTACACCACAAGAAAGCAGGCGGTAGCGCCCCTGCGACTAAAAAAAATGTGCGCCAAAATGTGCGCTAACAAAAAGCACCCATATACAGCCATGATGAATGGCCCATACAGTGGCCCTCTAGGACAAATGAGGTGCAAAGGGGCACCGACAAACACGGACACTCGCTGTGTGAAAAATAGCATGTGCGCGTGTTCCTGGGTGCGCGGGAAGTTCCACACGCGATTAGCCTGGGTACGTGTACTTCGGGGTGCGCGGGAAGTTCCACATGCGATTAGCCTGGGTACGTGTACTACAGGGTGCGCAGGAAGTTCCACACGCGATTGGCCTGGGTAGGTGGGGGTGCGTGGGAAGTTCCACACGCGATTGGCCTGGGTACGTGTACTACGGGGTGCGTGGGAAGTTCCACACGCGATTGGCCTGGCTAGGTGGGGGTGCGCAGGAAGTTCCACACGCGATTGGCCTGGGTAGGTGGGGGTGCGTGGGAAGTTCCACACGCCATTGGCCTGGGTACGTGTACTACGGGGTGCGCAGGAAGTTCCACACACGATTGGCCTGGCTAGGTGGGGGTGTGCAGGAAGTTCCACATGCGATTGGCCTGGGTACGTGTACTTCGGGGTGCGCGGGAAGTTCCACACGCGATTGGCCTGGGTACGTGTATTCCGATGTGCGCGGAAGATTCACACGCGATTTCTGCAGGGTACGTGTATTTCGGTGGTGCCGGGGAATGCTACACATGATTTGGCCATGTGGGTCCCCCCAGGTGTTCCCTCTACACCATCCACGGCCCCTGCAGGCAGCCCACACCACAGGGTACTACCCTGCACCCCTGCTCATGTCCCACAGGCAACCCATCCACCATGGCCATGCCCACCAGCCAACCCACATGTCACCTTGCACTACTGATCACCAACACATGTCTCCCAACACCCCCACGCCCCAGCCACCAGGGGCAGCCTCCACCAGGCCCCCACTCATGTCCCCTATTACCCCCACCATCCAGCAGTGCTGGGGCAGCCTCCACCAGGCCCCCACTCATGTCCCCTATTACCCCCACCATCCAGCAGTGCAGGGGCAGCCTCCACCAGGCCCCCACTCATGTCTCCCACCACCCCCACCCCCCAGCCACCAAGGGCAGCCTTCACCAGGCCCCCACTCATGTCTCCCACCACCCCCACCCCCCAGCAGTGCAGGGGCAGCCTCCACTAGGCCCCCACTCATGTCTACCACCACCCCCACCCCCCAGCAGTGCAGGGGCACCCTCCACCAGGCCCCCACTCATGTCTCCCACCACCCCCACCCCCCAGCCACCAGGGGCAGCCTCCACCAGGCCCCCACTCATGTCCCCTATTACCCCCACCCCCCAGCAGTGCAGGGGCAGCCTCCACCAGGCCCCCACTCATGTCTCCCACCACCCCCACCCCCCAGCCACCAGGGGCAGCCTCCACCAGGCCCCCACTCATGTCTACCACCACCCCCACCCCCAGCCACCAGGGGCAGCCTCCACTAGGCCCCCAATCATGTCTCCCACCACCCCCACCCCCCAGCAGTGCAGGGGCAGCCTCCACCAGGCCCCCACTCATGTCCCCTATTACCCCCACCCCCCAGCCACCAGGGGCAGCCTCCACCAGGCCCCCACTCATGTCCCCTATTACCCCCACCCCCCAGCAGTGCAGGGGCAGCCTCCACCAGGCCCCCACTCATGTCTACCACCACCCCCACTGCCCAGCAGTGCAGGGGCACCCTCCACCAGGTCCCCACTCATGTCTCCCACCACCCCCACCCCCCAGCCACCAGGGGCACCCTCCACCAGGCCCCCACTCATGTCCAACTCATGTCTCCCACCACCCTCACCCCCCAGCCACCAGGGGCATCCTCCACCAGGCCCCACTCATGTCTCCCACCACCCCCACCCCCAGCCACCAGGAGCAGCCTCCACCAGGCCCCCACTCATGTCTACCACCACCCCCACCCCCCAGCCACCAGGGGCAGCCTCCACCAGGTCCCCACTCATGTCTCCCACCACCCCCACCCCCCAGCAGGGCAGGGGCAGCCTCCACCAGGCCCCCACTCATGTCTCCCACCACCCCCAGCCACCAGGGGCAGCCTCCACCAGGCCCCCACTCATGTCCCCTATTACCCCCACCCCCCAGCCACCAGGGGCAGCCTCCACCAGGCCCCCACTCATGTCTCCCACCACCCCCACCCCCCAGCAGTGCAAGGGCAACCTCCACCAGGCCCCCACTCATGTCTTCCACCACCCCCACCCCCCAGCCACCATGGGCAGCCTCCACCAGGCCCCCACTCATGTCTCCCACCACCCCCCCCAGCAGTGCAGGGGCAGCCTCCACCAGGCCCCCACTCATGTCTACCACCACCCCCACCCCCCAGCCACCAGGGGCAGCCTCCACCAGGCCCCCACTCATGTCTCCCACCACCCCCACCCCCCAGCAGTGCAGGGGCAGCCTCCACCAGGCCCCCACTCATGTCTCCCACCACCCCCACCCCCCAGCCACCAGGGGCAGCCTCCACCAGGCCCCCACTCATGTCTACCACCACCTCCACCCCCCAGCAGTGCAGGGGCAGCCTCCACCAGGCCCCCACTCATGTCTCCCACCGCCCCCACCCCCCAGCCACCAGGGGCAGCCTCCACCAGGCCCCCACACATGTCCCCTATTACCCCCACCCCCCAGCAGTGCAGGGGCAGCCTCCACCAGGCCCCCACTCATGTCTCCCACCACCCCCACCCCCCAGCAGTGCAGGGGCACCCTCCACCAGGCCCCCACTCATGTCTCCCACCACCCCCACCCCCCAGCCACCAGGGGCACCCTCCACCAGGCCCCCACTCATGTCCCCTATTACCCCCACCCCCCAGCAGTGCAGGGGCAGCCTCCATCAGGCCCCCACTCATGTCCCCTATTACCCCCACCCCCCAGCAGTGCAGGGGCAGCCTCCACCAGGCCCCCACTCATGTCTACCACCACCCCCACTGCCCAGCAGTGCAGGGGCACCCTCCACCAGGCCCCCACTCATGTCTCCCACCACCCCCACCCCCCAGCCACCAGGGGCACCCTCCACCAGGCCCCCACTCATGACCAACTCATGTCTCCCACCACCCTCACCCCCCAGCCACCAGGGGCATCCTCCACCAGGCCCCACTCATGTCTCCCACCACCCCCGTCCCAGCCACCAGGAGCAGCCTCCACCAGGCCCCCACTCATGTCTACCACCACCCCCACCCCCCAGCCACCAGGGGCAGCCTCCACCAGGTCCCCACTCATGTCTCCCACCACCCCCACCCCCCAGCAGGGCAGGGGCAGCCTCCACCAGGCCCCCACTCATGTCTCCCACCACCCCCACCCCCCAGCCACCAGGGGCAGCCTCCACCAGGCCCCCACTCATGTCCCCTATTACCCCCACCCCCCAGCCACCAGGGGCAGCCTCCACCAGGCCCCCACTCATGTCTACCACCACCCCCACCCCCCAGCAGTGCAGGGGCAACCTCCACCAGGCCCCCACTCATGTCTACCACCACCCCCACCCCCCAGCCACCATGGGCAGCCTCCACCAGGCCCCCACTCATGTCTCCCACCACCCCCCCAGCAGTGTAGGGGCAGCCTCCACCAGGCCCCCACTCATGTCTACCACCACCCCCACCCCCCAGCCACCAGGGGCAGCCTCCACCAGGCCCCCACTCATGTCTCCCACCACCCCCACCCCCCAGCAGTGCAGGGGCAGCCTCCACCAGGCCCCCACTCATGTCTCCCACCACCCCCACCCCCCAGCCACCAGGGGCAGCCTCCACCAGGCCCCCACTCATGTCTACCACCACCTCCACCCTCCAGCAGTGCAGGGGCAGCCTCCACCAGGCCCCCACTCATGTCTCCCACCGCCCCCACCCCCCAGCCACCAGGGGCAGCCTCCACCAGGCCCCCACACATGTCCCCTATTGCCCCCACCCCCCAGCAGTGCAGGGGCAGCCTCCACCAGGCCCCCACTCATGTCTCTCACCACCCCCACCCCCCAGCAGTGCAGGGGCACCCTCCACCAGGCCCCCACTCATGTCTCCCACCACCCCCACCCCGCAGCCACCAGGGGCACCCTCCACCAGGCCCCCACTCATGTCCCCTATTACCCCCACCCCCCAGCAGTGCAGGGGCAGCCTCCATCAGGCCCCCACTCATGTCTCCCACCACCCCCAGCCCCCAGCAGTGCAGGGGCAGCCTCCACCAGGCCCCCACTCATGTCTCCCACCACCCCCACCCCCCAGCCACCAGGGGCAGCCTACACCAGGCCCCCACTCATGTCTCCCACCACCCCCACCCCCCAGCAGTGTAGGGGCAGCCTCCACCAGGCCCCCACTCATGTCTCCCACCACCCCCACCCCCCAGCCACCAGGGGCAGCCTCCACCAGGCCCCCACTCATGTCTACCACCACCCCCCAGCCACCAGGGCAGCATCCACCAGGCCCCCACTCATGTCCAACTCATGTCTCCCACCACCCTCACCCCCCAGCCACCAGGGGCAGCCTCCACCAGGCCCCCACTCTTGTCTCCCACTACCCCCACCCCCCAGCCACCAGGGGCAGCCTCCACCAGGCCCCCACTCATGTCCAACTCATGTCTCCCACGACCCTCACCCCCCAGCCACCAGGGGCAGCCTCCACCAGGCCCCCACTCATGTCTTCCACCACCCCCACCCCCCAGCAGTGCAGGGGCAGCCTCCACCAGGCCCCCGCTCATGTCTACCACCACCCCCACCCCCCAGCCACCAGGGGCAACCTCCACCAGGCCCCCACTCATGTCTCCCACCACCCCCACCCCCCAGCAGTGCAGGGGCAGCCTCCACCAGGCCCCCACTCATGTCTCCCACCACCCCCACCCCCCAGCCACCAGGGGCAGCCTCCACCAGGCCCCCACTCATGTCTACCACCACCCCCACCCCCCAGCCACCAGGGGCAGCCTCCACCAGGCCCCCACTCATGTCTACCACCACTCCCACCCCCTAGCCACCAGGGGCAGCCTCCACCAGGCCCCCACTCATGTCTCCGACCACCCCCACCCCCCAGCCGTGCGATTTGCCTGGGTACGTGTACTTCGGGGTGCGCGGGAAGTTCCACACGCGATTGGCCTGGGTACGTGTACCTCGGGGTGCGCGGGAATTTCCACACGCAATTAACCTGGGTACGTGTACTTCGGGGTGCGCGTGAACTTCCACACGCGATTTGCCTGGGTACGTGTACTACGGGGTGCGCGGGAATTTCCACACGCGATTGGCCTGGGTACGTGTACTTTCGGGTGCGCGTGAACTTCTACACGCGATTGGGCCTGGGAGAGTGGGGTACATGTATTCCAGGGGTGGGCGGGAATATTTACCCGCGACTGTGCCTGTGAGAGCGTGCTACGTGTATTCCTGCGGTGGGCGGGAAGATTCACACGTTCGCCTACGACGTGCCGAAAAATGGTCCAATCCTGAGACACGTACGCCAGCATGAAGCAGGCGTACATCGACCCGCGCAGCATAAAAGTGCACGCAAACAACAAACAAGCTCATACGCCAGGATGAATATACCATTCCTAGCAGCAGTGGCCGTGGGTTACCAAAGGAGGAGGAGGAGGATAGTGAGGGCCCGAATTTTCACTCCCAGAACCAGCCATTTTGGGATGCCTGATGACCAGGTGTATGGGAGGTACAGGTTTCCCCCACACATAATACTGGACCTGGTCAGTGAGTGGGAGGATGACCTCACATCACCCACCCTGTGCTCCCAAGCACTCAGCCCCCTGGAGAAGGTCCTCAATGTACTGCACTTCTTGGCCACAGGATCATTTCAGCGGACAAGTGCCATAGTGGGTGGGGTGTTACAGGCCACGCAGTCACGCTGCCTACACCAGGTCTTGAACATCATCACTGCACGCCCATCAGTCCGTAGGCACATATACCTGCCCAGGACACCTGCAGAAAGGCAGGCTGCCACCCTCGATTTCTACGGTGTGGCACAATTCCCAAAAGTGCTAGGTGCCATTGACTGCACCCATGTGGCACTACGTCCCCCCAGGGCATCTGAGCACATCTATAGGCACCGCAAGCACTGGCATTCCATCAACGTGCAGGTAGTATGTAATGCTAAGGGAATCATCACCTCAGTATATGCCAACTATCCAGGGTCCACCCACGACAGCTTCATTTACCGAATGTCTACCCTAAGCCGGGACCTAGAAGCTGGGCGGCATGGCGATACATGGCTGCTTGGTGAGTATGAATGCCACTGCACATGCATGCATGTCAGATGCAGAGTTATGTCACTACCCCACTAATGATACCCATCACCTCCTCACCAGGGGACACTGCCTACCCTCTGAGCACCCACATGATGACGCCAATTCGGAACCCCATCACTCCTCCAGAGGTAAGATACAACACAGCCCATATTGCAACCCGGGGCATAGTGGAGCGCACATTCGGAGTGCTCAAGTCACGCTTTCGCACCCTTGACCGTTCTGGCGGGCAGCTGTTATATGCGCCCCCAGTAGTGTGCAGGATCATAGTGGCAGCATGTGTCCTGCACAATGTTGCAACACGCCGGGGCCTGGCCGTGGACATGGTGGTGCCCCCACATCCCCAACCACATGCACGCCCACTGCACATGGGAGGGGAGAGGGCACGGGGTGAGGCAGCCCGTACGCAGCTGGTGGCTTATTACTTCACATAGAAATCACACCCCAGTGGAGTGCACACAGCCCTGGCACATACCATCTGATAAGCAATGATGACTCGACCTGACAATTAAGACGAACAAAGGGACTGTCAACTGTCAGAACCATAGCAGCCTGAGATTGTTCATGTGGAAGTGTCACAATATGTGCATCCCTACCTACACAAACACCACCAATGCAGTGTCATGAAAAGACACTTCCATGCTGCAGAAATGAATACCCACTTGCAAAATACTACATGAAAACAGTGCCATGTCACCCACCCCTCCCCGGCACGGCCACATAACACACCATGGCATGTCATGCAATGTGAGAGGAAAGAAATTAATCCCCACAACATGCCTCAAGTGTCAGCAGCTACAGTGTCCCTAATGGAAACATGTCCACACATGAAATGCTCACAGTAATGCAGGACCTACAACCCACATTACCAAATACTTACCAAGAATACCAATCACCTACACAACCTCCAACCTACCTTAAACATGACATTACAGACTTTAAAATTAGCTAGCCTCACCACCTGATGATGACAGCCCTCCGAACACTTCCAAGTATACAGTGTTAGCGCCACGCAAGAGTGTAGGTGCACTGCTTACAACATGGACTCCAGTTCCAAGGTGGACCGCATTGTGAAGACATGATGAATGGACCTGCAAATATGGAGGATGAGATGGATGCAGAGGCACATATCAATACACCACGCAGTGTACAATACAACAACATTATGCACTATCAATGTATACACAGTATTGACTACAGACTGCCCACACAGCTCATGGGAGTCCAATGTCACCATGTACGTCAATGTCACTTGGGCACACCCTTTGCAAGCCCATGGAAACGGGAAGCAGGAGGGGTGTGTGTGACAAAAACCCAAGCATCTGAACCAAATCCATGACAAGCCTGCATGTGCCCAGCCACAATGCAGCGTATGCCCACGGGAGCCACACAAAGCAACACACTGTCCCCAGAAAAAAAATAAATAAATAAATAAACAAATACAAATCAAAAATGGCCATTAATGGGCCCGGGGGGGGGTTGGGGAGGCCACCCAGGAGGTCCGAGGACAGGGTGCACACCAAAACCCACCTGTGTGGATCTTGCGGAAAAAAAACACCTCCATGGGCTCATGGCCTACACGGCTACCCTATTGTGGGAGTATCACTGCTGTCACTTTCCTCACCCTCTGCAGCTGCATCCGGAGGTGGTGGCACTTTGGGAGGCAGCCCACGCAAAGCCCTAGTCTGTTCCTCCATGGTTGCAAGCATGCGGGTGTGGTAGGTCTCGTTCTGGAGGATAAGTGTGCGGAGGTCCCCATGCAACAACTCACGGGATGCCCGGACCTTCGCCCTAGTTGCCTGCCTCTCAGCCGAGAGCGTACGGGTGAGACGCTCCAGCTGCTGTTCTGTCCTTCGGTTTGTTTAAGCCTCAAGCTCAACAAGAGTCGTCCTGAGGTGAAGGAGTTCCAGCCTCAGGGCTTCCCTGTGGCCCTGGGACTCTATGGAGATGGCTTCCTGCAGAGTCGCCAGTGCCGCCCGCCTGTCCCTGTCGGACGCCAACATGTCCTCCCTGTGTGACTGGCAGATGGAGTCGGTTGCCTGCTGTAGTCGCTCCATCAGCCTTTCGGGGGGGACAATGGAAGTGGCCACCCTATCCATGGCCTGAGCCATCCTCTCTGATGATGCTGCCTGTTGGGTTGCCATACCGTAAATGCGGTATTGCCAGGTGGCGTACGGCCACCACGTCAGCGGGCACCACACCTGTCTGGGGCAAGGCGAACTGCACCTTGCTGTGCCGGCACTGCCTGAGGCTGCAGGACTGCATTCCCCCTCTGATCTGCTGGCCCAGGAACAGAATCAGATGTCGCAGAGTGTGACCCTGCATCCGTAACCACCAAAGGCGTACCTGCCAACACTGACATCCCCATTCAGGGTTCTAACCCTGGTGTAGGTGGGTCGGACAGAACAGAATTCCTCCCAGGAACTCTCACCTGCGACGGCACGTAGGTCTCATCATCCGAATCAACACCTGAGTACAGCTCGGGGGAGGTGCAGCCAGAGACACCCCTTGAGAGCACGACCTGCAGCAGTTGTGGGTTCTCACCCACCACCACACCACGTCCCTCACTGGTGGTCGGTCGGGCCCTCCGACCCCTCCTGGGTCTGCACCATCTCCACAACCCCAGCAGTATCAAGTGTGTCTTCCCCTGCAAAGACGTAAAAGAAAACCAATGGAAACAGGCATTAGCACTATGGCACACAATTAGGGCTGAGAGGCTACAGAAACAGTACTTGATTGACACATGTCCCACATGACTAAAACACTCCCATGCATGCACCGTCACTGCGTGTGATGGGGAGGCAGATGGCACACATTGATGACACCAAGATGGAAGATGAACACATTTGATGCATGCTGCCTAGCAGTGGCATCACACATTGGCCAGTGATTGGCAGGTCAAATACACATGCCATCACACAGATGGCATGTACCCTAGCCATGAAGTGAAGACGGAGAGGAGGTCACCAATTGTTCATTCAATCCAGTTTGTTCATATAATTGATTATTTTCATTGTAATGGTTCAAATGTTTAACCTGCAGCTGCCAGTCAAAAATGGTCCTATCGCACAGGGACATGTCCAAACTAATCATGTCCACGAAAATGAGCCAGTCCACTGTACCATAGCCATGTCAGCAGACATGTGACAATAGGACTGAGAAATCCAGAGTAAAAGTGGTGGTATGCAAACAATCTGCCTGAATAAACAGAGGTAAATAAGCAACAGTGTTGTGGCAAGATGACACTCCAAGGGCAACTGGCGTGGTGTTGGGCTGGATGTCTAATGTTGGCCGAAGGGATGCTGCTATACCCAAATGCTGTTGCCAATAATGTATAGGAAGAGGCACATGGGTGAGACGAACCACTCAGGCATACACACCCTCCCCTGGCACCCAAACAGAAGCCCTCCCACACACACCATGCACATGGATGACACACACATGCATGTGCACTCACCGGACAATGCCTCGTAATCTGCCACTTCTCCCACGTCTTGGATCTGTTCCTCCGTGACGTAGGTCCCAGCAACCTGCTCATGTGGAGTGAGTTCTATGTCGTCTGCTGGAGACCCACCTCCAGTCACTAGAGTTGCGGCATGACTTGAGGCCAGCTTATTCTTTGCCCTGCGCTTCAGGTCATTCCAGCGCTTGTAGCATTCATTAGCTGTGCGCCTCACGATTCCAAGGGCACTTATGATGTCCGCAATGGTCTGCCAGTGTGCCTGACGTTGTGCAGGTGTGGTCTTGGATCCTGCAACAATCACCATTTCGCGGTCATGTGCGGACACATACTCTACAAGTGCATTCATTTCGGCCTCATTGAAACTGGGCTTCCTTGACGGGCTGGACTGTGTAGCCCTGTCTGGGGCATCAGCCTCTACTGGACGAGCACTCTTCCTCTTCCGCTTGGAAGGTGGTGGGGATCCGGAGTGTCCTGCGCCGCTCTGGACACTAGGGGCAGGAGCGTGGGATTGCACACTCAGCATGGGAGTTGGTGCAGGCATTATCTCAAGTGTGATGGTGTCAGGGGGAATGTCAGCATGATGGACTTGGACCGACACTGTCCTGGATGGGTGTGTGAGAGGTGGGGTGGATGGAGCCGCAGCTGCCCCTGCAGCCTCCCCAGCCTGCCTACGCGGGGCAGCAGATGACCTAGCTGCCCCTGATCCACATGGCCTGATGACACCAACGTTCACCGGCGCACGTGGCCTAGACCTGCTGACCTGGAAGTCAGCCATGGAGTCACCCTGTGCCAGGTCTGGTTCCACAGTGGGCTGGTCCAACAAGGGCTGAGCATGGATGGTGTCAGCCACGGTAACCTCCACCAGGGGGCGAGGGGGGCATGGGTGTCCCTGACTGCTCCTCCACACATGGGGGGCTAGGGGCACCCTGCAAGTCACGGCCACGTCCCCTACCGGATCCACCACGGCCACCACTTGGGGCTCGGCCACCTTTGCCACCCTTACGGCTTGTTCGCCTCCCAGCCATGGCACTGATGTTATTGTGCGTATGGGAGTCGATGTGAATTATTGTCCTGGGCAATTGGGGGTCAAAGGGGTTGGGTACCAGATGGTAATCGTACCCTAGTGCTCTAGCAAGGCTGTATGTCACCCCTGGGGAAAGATGACGGGTCACGCAACGCACAGGCACCCCAAAAAAGCGAAGTAAGGTGCACGCAACCCCTCCTAGAGCATGTGCGTGGAAAAATAAACCTGCACTATGCTGTGGCACCCAGGAACACAAGAATGAACGTATGTGTGTCACACGCAGCCTAGAATGACCTCTGAAGGGGTACGCGACACACGGGGCAAGCACAGATGTTAAATACGTGCACGACTCACCGTCCGCCAGGAACAAAAGCGTGAAAAATATGCACGTGTGCGCGTTGGCAACACCCCCGCCAAAAGAAGAATTGTACGCTGTCTGAGGAGACAGGACAACAGTAGTAGGGAACGCTGTTTGAGGAAACAGGCCCAGGAAAAAGAGGAAAAGAGAAAAAGCTGTCAGAGGTAACAGGGAGTACGATGTGGAAACGCCGTGAAGTAAATTGCGTGTGAACTGACAAGAAGTACAGATTTCACCCACTCGCTCTCCACGAAAAGCACATACAAGGAAATGGCGTTCTACACGTACCTTTTATACACACGTCACAGACGCGCATACGCAATGAGGCCATTTCCACCAATTACGCGCTTTGACACTCGGACGTGTATCTCTTCATTTTTACACGCGCCATTCTCTACGGCCATGCGCGTGACATCACAGCTGCGCATGGTGGCCTTTGGGCCAATAAAATCGCATATGCGAGCACACGTGGTAAAACTGCACGTCCGAGTGTCATCGCGTGTAATCGGAGTGAAGTGAGCGTACACGCGATTGGCCTGGGTACCTGTATTTCTGGAGTGCGCAGGAAGTTCCACACGCGATTGGTGGAAATCCACGTGTGCTCTGTCATCACGTGTAATGAGGGAAACACCCGCGTGCCTCACGTCACAGACGCGCTCACGCGCTAAGGGCCTTTGGTCCAATGAAATCGCATATGCGTGCTGACGTGCATACGCGCTAAGGGCCTTTCCTCGATTTACATGCAGACGTGCAGGATTTTCACGTGCCAAATCACTCCGTATCAAGCTGGCCACTCGTAAGCACACGGAAGACCACGCGCCTGCCCAAAAGGCCGAATTACTGCCCCCCAGAGCCCCGAGCAGCCTCCCACGAGCCATCTGCTGCTGCCTGCCTGCCTGCCTGCTGCCACCGTGCCCTGCCATTTGGTGCCTGCACATCAGCCATCTGCAGGGGTCCATTTGCTGTGTCCACCCCTGCTGGAACAGAAGACTCCCGACTGGGATACCATCGCTCCACAGCCCAGCCCCAGGACCCAGTTTCCCCACCCACTCCTGCCTCTGGGGTTGCCATGTCGGGCACTGCAACATCTGGCACCACTGGCAACCCCCGGCCAGAGAGGCAGAGGGGCACCAGCTTCACTGCCACTGAAGTTGGTGTCCTGGTGGAGCAAGTCCTGGGGCAGTATGATGCCCTCTTCGGAAGTAAGCGCGCCAACAAGTAAGGACGGACTCGGATCTGGACGGACATCGTGACTGCCATCAACGCGGAGGGGGTGGCAGTCCACGACTATCAACATGTCAAGAAGCGCTGGGATGACTGCAGGTCCAGGACCCTCTTGAAGTCCCGGCACCTCGTGGAGGGGGGCCGGGGCTGCATGAGTACCATCCAGATGAGGGTCCTGGAACGCGTAGGCCCAGCTCTCCATGCCCAGATCCTTGAGAGGCAGACCCGTCTGGAGTTGAGCGGTAAGTGGCCAAGCATTGCTGTGTGAGACAGGGCATGTCGCAGTGTGCTGGTTGTCTGATACTTGCCTGTATGTGTGACATAGGCCATGTATGCATGTGTGTGTGCAGGGACGTCATGCATGTGAGACCAGTAATGTGTGAACCACACGGTTGGTGCATGTGTTCAAATGCAACATGGGTTGCCCTATGAGGAATGGCCACATGAAAGCATGCCAGTCTCTGTTCCTGGACATGGGTGAGGGATGGGTGCTGATGCCATGTACATATATGCTGTCCATGTCTGTGTGTCTGACCTGGGTGTCTGTGACTTGTGAATGCCAGGGATGCATGACACATGTCTGTCGCAATGTTCAGGTTCACTGATGCAGCCTAGTCATCCTTGTATCCACTGTGTCTGTGGTGTACAAGGCCAGATGGATGAAACTAGGGAGAAGTGTGTGCATGTGATAGGCATGGCACATTATGCATGTGAGTTCCAAAACAACAGTGTATGTTTCAAGAATCACTTCGACATGTATGCTAATGTCCATAGCATGCACCATGCCTGTTACCGCATGTGTTTTACCTGCACTGAGCCATGTGTTGTGGAGGGACATGATGGAAGTGATCTTTGACAGTGCCACTCATCTGCTATTGCTTCCTGTCTAGGGGACCATTGTACAGTACCCTGATGCTTGTGTTCTATGTCTCCCTCTACACAGCGCCACGTGAAGAAGAGGGCGGAGACGGCTCTGTGGAGCAAAGTGGCGGGGTTGCCCCCACGGCTGCAGCGGAAGGGGTGGGTGAGCCCCCACAAGGGCTTGCAACGGCGGAAGACGGGGTGGAGCCATCCAGGTTGGTGGTTTCCACAGAGGAGGAGGAGGCCGCTACTGAGGCGCACATGGGGCCTGGTGGGGGCATCCCTGCTGGTGCAAGTGTTGCAGTCCAGGGGCAGGGGCAGGAGGCAGCACAGGTCACCGTGGAGGGGCCTGTGCATGTCACTGGCCCTGACACTGTGACTGCACCACCATGCACCAGCAGGGATGCCCCATCCCAGGCCCGTCCGCAGGTAGGGGGGATGTCCATGTCATCTGACTCCCCTCCACCTGCGTACGAGGGGACCCCTGGCCGTATGGAGAAGGTCCTGATTGGTGTCGCGTTGCGCACAGGTGCAATTCGTGATGAGGTGCGTGCTTCCCGGGAGGAGCATGCACGTCATCACGGAGAGCACCGTGCCGACGTGGCCCAGTTGGGAACGGCCATGGTCGGGGGTTTCCTACATGTGTCGGCCAATCTGGTGACCCTCTCCTCCTCTGTGGAGACTATGCACCAGTCGTTCTCCATGCCGTCTTCTGGCCCAGATGCCACCAGGGCCCCCTGTGGACCTGCCCCGACCAATGCAGCCGGCTCGGTGGGGATCCCATCCCTGCCACAGTCGGGAGTCGGAGGTCCAGCAGGGGTGGACACACCAGCAACTGGACCCCAGCAGATGGAGGATGTGACGGCATCGTCGGGCAGGGCACGTGCACGACGGCGTCGGTGGATACCATCAGCCTGAATGCCGTCGTGCTGGCACAGGCAGTTGCGTCGGAGGCAGCGGCAGGCTCGACGTGGGAGGCATCATGGCTCGGGGGCCATCAACATCAGGGGTGCAGGCAACGGCCAGAGGGCAGGAGAACCCTGGAATGGGAGTGGCTTCCGTGTGGGAGCGGTTGGGTCAGCAGATAGGTGCGGAGCGGCAGCGGGCAGAGGAGGAACGGCTCACAATGGTCAGGGCGGAGAACTCCATGCGGAGGGCGCTGAGGCGGGCTGAGTGCCTCGAGGGTCTTCGCAGGGAGTTGGAGCTGGACACTGCTTTATCCCTGCGAGACCTCGGGGCCAGGGAACATGCCCGCCTCCAAGGCATTGAACAGGAGTTTGATGATGCCCTGGCCCATGACAACATCCAGTGAGCCGTTGGACTAGCCCGCTGCCCATGTAAATAGTTATGTAGTTGGTGTTAGGTTTCCTTTGTTTTTGCATTTTCTTTGGACCTTTTGGACAATGGGCCACATTTTTGTATATAGTTATTTTTTATTAGGTAGTGTTGTTAGATAGGTTTCATTTCTTTTGTTGGGATCAGGGACCCTGGCTTATTCACCTGTACATAGTTCACTGTTGGATTTTCTTTTCTTTTTACAATTTACCCATGGAGCAATGGCTTTCAATTATAATTTCCCATTGGATTTTCTTTTCTGGACTGTGACTTTGGACACCATTCCTTTGGATTCTGATTTTTGGTTTTGCATTTTTTCATGGACATGCTTCTTTTTACTTTTTTTACATTCCCATTTCTGTTAGTTTATTTTTGATTCAATTCATGTTTTCTTTAATACATATTTTTTGATCAAACTTCAATGTGTAGTATCATCTCATTGGTTTCATGCATATCATGATATGGGTTTTGAGATTCACTGACACCCATTGGGTGTATGTGAGGGACATGTGTTCGTTTCCAAACTTGCAATTGCAGTTCTATCATGTTATTGCCATTTCTGAGTGGGTGGATGCAATACTCAGGTGGGTGTTTTGCATTTGGAGGCTGACCATAGGGACCGGGGATCTAGAATGTGTTGACATGTTGGCTGGGGAACATGAGTTGGACATGAGTGGGGGCCTACTGGCAGGTGCCCCACAGTGATGGGGGGTGGGGGTGCAGGGGAACATGAGTTGGACATGAGTGGGGGCCTGGTGGAGGCTGCCCCTGCACTGCTGGGGGGTGGAGGTGCAGGGGGACATGAGTGGGGGCCTGGTGGAGGCTGCCCCTGCACTGCTGGGGGGTGGGGGTGGTGGGAGACATGAGTGGGGGCCTGGTGGAGGCTGCCCCTGGTGGCTGGGGGTGGGGGTGGTGGTAGACATGAGTGGGGGCCTGGTGGAGGCTGCCCCTGCACTGCTGGGGGGTGGGGGTGCAGGGGGACATGAGTGGGGGCCTGGTGGAGGCTGCCCCTGCACTGCTGGGGGGTGGGGTGATGGGAGACATGAGTGGGGGCCTGGTGGAGGCTGCTCCTGGTGGCTGGGGGGTGGTGGTGGTGGTAGACATGAGTGGGGGCCTGGTGGAGGCTGCTCCTGGTGGCTGGGGGGTGGGGTGGTGGGAGACATGAGTGGGGGCCTGGTGGAGGCTGCCCCTGGTGTCTGGGGGGTGGGGTGGTGGTAGACATGAGTGGGGGCCTGGTGGAGGCTGCCCCTGCACTGCTGGGGGGTGGGGGTGGTGGGAGACATGAGTGGGGGCCTGGTGGAGGCTGCCCCTGGTGGCTGGAGGGTGGGGGTGGTGGTAGACATGAGTGGGGGCCTGGTGGAGGCTGCCCCTGCACTGCTGGGGGGTGGGGGTGGTGGGAGACATGAGTGGGGGCCATGGTGGAGGCTGCCCCTGCACTGCTGGTGGGTGGGGGTAATAGGGGACATGAGTGGGGGCCTGGTGGAGGCTGCCCCTGGTGGCTGGGGGGTGGGGATGGTGGTAGACATGGGTGGGGGCCTGGTGGAGGCTGCCCCTGCACTGCTGGGGGCTGGGGGTGGTGGGAGACATGAGTGGGGGCCTGGTGGAGGCTGCCCCTGCACTGCTGGGGGGTGGGGGTGGTGGGAGATATGAGTGGGGGCCTGGTGGAGGCTGCCCCTGCACTGCTGGGGGGTGGGGGTAATAGGGGACATGAGTGGGGGCCTGGTGGAGGGTGCCCCTGACTGCTGGGGGTTGGGGGTGCTGGGAGACATGCATTGTTGATCAGTAGTGCAAGGTGACATGTGGGTTGGCTGGGGGGCATGCCCATGGTGGATGGGCTGTCTGCGGGACATGAGCAGGGGTGGAGGGTAGTCCCCCGTGGTGTGGGCTGCCTGCAGGGGCCGTGGAGGTTGTAGAGCGAACACCTGGGAGGACCCACACGGCCAATTCACGTGTAGTACTCCCCAGAACCCCTGAAATACACGTACCCTGCTGAAATCGCGTGTGGAACTTCCTGCGCACCCCTGAAATACACGTACCCTGCTGAAATCGCGTGTGGAACTTCCCGCGCACCCCTGAAATACACGTACCCTGCTGATATCGCGTGTGGAACTTCCCGCGCACCCCTGAAATACACGTACCCTGTTGAAATCGCGTGTGGAACTTCCCGCGCACCCCTGAAATACACGTACCCTGCTGAAATCGCGTGTGGAACTTCCCGCGCAGCCCTGAAATACACGTACCCTGCTGAAATCGCGTGTGGAACTTCCCGCGCACCCCTGAAATACACGTACCCTGCTCGCACGGGGCCAATCGCGTGTGGAACTTCCCGCGCACCCCTGTAATACACGTACCATGCTGGAATTGCGTGTGGAACTTCACACGCACCCCTGTAATACACGTACCCTGCTGGAATCGCGTGTGATACTTCCCGCGCACCCCTGAAATACACGTACCCTGCTGGAATCGCGTGTGATACTTCCCTCCACCCCTGAAATACACGTACCCTGCTGATTTTGCGTGTGATACTTCCCGCACACCCCTGATGCACACGTACACAAGACAATCGCGTGTGGAACTTCCCGCGAACCACTGAAATACACGTTCCCCGCTTGGCGTTTGCTGTTTGCCAGCCCTGTGAACTGGTCCAGGGTTAGCGCAGCCCTTTGCGATTATTTGGGGATTTTTAAGGCTTTTCCTTGCGCGAGGGCGTTCTTGGGGGCGTAACTGGCGCTGCTGCAGGGTCGCTGCGCCACGCTGCGCCACGGCTGGTTTTGGATGCGAAAATCCATGAATACGCTGTGCGCGGAAATCGATTTTAGCGCACGCGGCTGGTGCAGACATTCGCACGGGCACGCTGTGCGCCAGTCGCGTGCGCCACTTTTGTGTGAATTTCTATGAATTACCCGGTAAATGTGTCCTAAATTATGACTGCATGTTTCAAAATTGTACCTGTATTGTTTTAATAACCAAGTTACTGTTGTGATATTGGGTGTTGCCGCAGCATTGGTGGCTGATATATATATATATATATATATATTCTTACTATACACCAGCCTGGTTCCTAGTCCATTGTATACACAGGGTATTTGTTGGGGTGTGTGCGAGAAGTGCTGGAGGCCTCACCAAAGCGAATCTGAAAGAAATAGTGCTTTACTGTGTTCCCCCTTGCTTGGGGGGGGTCTCACTGAGTTGAGTGTGACTGCCCAATAAACTCCACAAATCCGGGGGCTCGTCTGGGATTGGTAGAGAGTCTTCGCTGTGTCAGTGCAGTAGAAGCAAACTATTCATTTGGGTGTAATTCCATTGCAGTGGATAGAAAGTTGTGTTGCATTGTGAAGTGCCATTCAGACCTGTACCCTGGGTTCCAGGGTGGTGTAAAGATAAAACAGTGTTGATCTTGAGTTGTCTTTGTGAGTGGAAACTAAGCAGGAACAATGTTGAGAGTTTTAACCTTGATCAGAGAGTATATCATGTGCAGAACACATTTCAGAATTTGCACTGTAGGAAAAAATATGTCAAAGAAGCACCTTCTATGCAAATTGTTTATTAAAGGTGAATGAGTAGAACAAGAGCATGAAATGTGGCAAGCTAGAATGATACAGGAGGTTACCTCTGCAAATGTTTATATGTGGCAGGATAATGGGCTGTTACATCATGTCCCAGCTCACAGCATATATGTACTTCCATATGATGATCATAGAAGAAAGATACCAGGATAGTGTAGCCTCTGTGCAAAACCAGTGTGGGCGTTCGAATCAAGTCCAGAAAGAGTTGAAACAATTAGAAATAAAAGCGCAACAGAGCCAACATTCAGAGTCAAACTTAGAAATTATTACTCAGCAGCTAAAAGATGAGTTAGCAACATAATAGCAAGTGAATGCAGAACAAGAGGCTCAATATTCTGCCCTGCAAAGGGAGCATCATGAGTGTGCTGAAAATCTGAGCGCAATACAACACACATTAAATGAGCAGGTTGTTTACAATAGAGCCTGATTAGAGAACATTTCAAGCACAGATTAAACAACTGAAAGCTGAAAACTGACAGTTAGTCATTAGGGATGTTAAATCTCAGAGTGAATTAGATCAGATGCACCAAGATCCGAACACTTTGAAACTGCAGAGAGAGCAGTTGAGGGAACAAAATAACAAATTGTGTCAAGAGAATACTTTCCTGTTTCAGGAAGTGCATCAGTTAAGGACAGACATGGAGAAAAGTGAGTTCTGTTCTCAGGAACGGACTGACATGAGAATAGAAAATCAAAAATGTATGGAACATGCCAGGCAATCAGAGGTTGACACAGAGCAGGCAAAACAGGCCAGAATTGCACAAGGGGTGGAAATGAGTCTCCTGAAAAAGAAGCGGTCTGAATATGTGCAGACAAATCAACCCTCACAGAAGGCAAATGAGTCCCATTGTGAGTAGAACAAAGGACTCTGAGACCGATTGACAGCACAAAAAAAATTGCTAGAAGCTACTGAAGCACTTGTGTCTGAATTGAAAACTCAGGCCTCTGTATATCACCAAGAGATAGGGACTGAGAAAAACAAAAGTGAGAAGTTGTAAAATAAAATGGCCAAATACAAACAGGCTTTGAGGCACCCCGACCAGTTAGGGTATGGAAAAGCACCCTCTGATCACAGAGTGATGACCTCTCTACCAGGGCCCTCATGCCAACTCACCACCTCATATGTACAAGGTGTAGCTGACTTCATACCTGCCAGTTTTCAAGAACAGGGAAACATGAGGCAGCTGGACTGAAACAGGCCTAGTCCAACTGAGCCATAAGGTGAGTCATTATCGGATATTGATGAATATTCATCTCTACCCAGTAAAAGGGAATGTTCCAGACCAGTGGGCTCTGTGAATTTAAAAATATCCTGGGATGTACTTCTGACCAGGAGGGCTCCTATGATGAAAATATCAGGGAATTGGATTGGTGGAAAATGAAGTTTCAAAGGGACCAGAACCAGAGTCTAGGCCTCAAAAGAGCATCCTAAAAACCGCCACACATTCCGGGTGTTGGGGGGATTTCCCCACCATACCCGGAAGGAGGGATGAGGATGATGAGCACTTCCCTGTGCGAAAAGTAAAGTGCAAGGGAAGTGGCCCTGAGAGCCCACAGCACCACAGGGAAAAGAGACCAGACCCCATCATTCTGGGAGGGATTCCCAGTCTCATAGAGGTAGGGAGTACCTAAAGAACAGGGAATGGACCACCAATTACAGCAGCTCTGATTCAGAGGGTGAATGAACTCAGGTGCACCAGAAAAGGAAGTTTGCCAAACAGAAGAGACGTCTTGTGAAAGACTAATCCGGCAAATAAAGGCCATAAAGAGCTTTATGAATCCCTACCATAAGAACTCCAAATATTGAGTATGGGAGCATCTAGAGCTGTATGACCAAATGATGACTTCATTTTGTATAAAGAATGATACAAATTCAATGGAATTTGTCAAATGGACATTCTCCCCGGAATACTCCAGCTTCTTTGCCGGGCTGGAGGACCAAGATCACCAAAAATGGTCCACCTACAGGGCGGCCATCTTAAAACACTTCTCCATTCACAGTAACCTTCAGGAGGCCTGCAAGATGGCCTACAACCTGCAGTGTGGGGAAGACCAAGCGCCTAGAGAGTTTGTGCAAGAGCTGAAGTGAGCATTTGCACAGACCTCTAGACGGGTGAACACTAACCGCCGGGAGTTCATTAACATGTACTTCCATGCACTCCCAAAATACATTATGACTCAACTAGTAAGGGATTTCCATGAGTGTAGGACCCTGGATTGGGTGATATAACAGGCCATCCACATTTATGACGTCCAAAGCCCTCTGAACGCAAAAACCATAAAAATCCCAAACCTTCCAAACCACCCGCCGCTGCAAAGGTAGCAGAGGTGAAAAATTCTCCCATATTGGACTTGGAAGTGGGGGGGGCTAAAAATACTCTTCCCACTTACACCAACAAGCAGAATGAGAGGCAGGGGAGACCCTGAGATCCAATCCAATCGGCTGATAGCCAGGCAGGGTATCAGACCAACGCTCCATCTGACCCTGCCACATATACCAGTCTAAGATACAAGGGTAACATACTCATCCTGGGGTATGCATGGACTCCCCCAGCAGAAGTGGGTGGCCCAATCAGGTAAGTACTGCCCCAGGTAACCTACCTCAAAACTCCCCTCAGAACTTCCCTCAGGAGAGAAGAAACACTCCACCCCCAACCTATGTTTTTTTCCCAGATACCCTTCAAATCCCAATTTCCAGCATAATCCTCCCCTCTCTCCCCACTTTCAGGACTTTGGGGGTAATTCATAGAATTTCGTGCACAAGTGGCGCACGCGGCTGGTGCACAGTGTGGACGTGCGAATGTCTGCGCCAGCTGCGTGCGCTAAAATCGATTTCCGCGCACAGCGTATTCATGGATTTTAGCCTCCAAAACCAGCCGTGGCGCAGAGTGGCGCAGCGACCCTGCAGCAGCGCCAGTTACTCCCCCAAGAATGCCCTTGCGCAAGGAAAAGCCATCAAAATCCCCAATCCAGCGCAAAGGGCTGTGCTAACCCTGGACCAGTTTACAGGGCTGCCAAACAGCAAACACCAAGCGGGGAACGTGTATTACTGGGGTTCACGTGAAGTTTCACACACGATAGGCCCTGTGCGAGCGGGGTACGTGTATAACTGGGGTTCGCGTGAAGTCTCACACACGATTGGATCCAGGTACGTGTATTACGGGGGTTCGCGGGAAGTTTCACATGCGAAAAGGCCTGTGCGAGTGGGGTACATGTATAACTGGGGTTCGCGGGAAGTTTCACACGCGATTTCAGCAGGTTACGTGTATTACGGGGATTCTCGGGAAGTCTCACACGCAATTTGATCCGGGTACGTGTATTTCAGGGGTGCGTGGGAAGTTTCACATGCGATAGGCCCTGTGCGAGCAGGGTACGTGTATTACTGGGGTGCGCGGGAAGTTTCACACGCGATAGGCCCTGTGCGAGCGGGGGACGTGTATTTCTGGAGTTTGCGGGAAGTTTCACATGCAAAAGGGCCTGTGCGAGTGTGGTACGTGTATAACTGGGGTTCGCGGGAAGTCTCACACGCGATTTCAGCAGGGTACGTGTATTTCGGGGGTGCGCGGGGAGTCCTACACGTGAATTGGCAGTGTGGGTCCTCCCAGGTGTTCCCTCTACACCCTCCATGGCCCCTGCAGGCAGCCCACACCACAGGGGACTACCCTGAACCCCTGCTCATGTCCCGCAGGCAGCCCATCTACCATGAGCATGCCCCCCAGCCAAGCCACATGTCAGCTTGCACTACTGATCACCCACTCATGTCCCCCTGCACCCCCACCCCCCAGCAGTGCAGGGCACCTACCAGCAGGCCCCCACTCATGTCCCCCTGCACCCCCAGCCCCCAGCAGTGCAGGGCACCTGCCAGCAGGCCCCCACTCATGTCCCCTTGCACCCCCACCCCCCAGCAGTGTAGGACACCTGCCAGCAGGCCCCCACTCATGTCCCACTCATGTCCCCCTGCACCCCAACCCCCAGCAGTGCAGGGCACCTGCCAGCAGACCCCCACTCATGTCCCCCTGCACCCCCAACCCCCAGCAGTGCAGGGCACCTGCCAGCAGGCCCCCACTCATGTTCCCTTGCATCCCCACACCCCAGCAGTGCAGGGCACCTGCCAGCAGGACCCCACTCATGTCCCACTCATGTCCCCCTGCACCCCCACCCCCCAGCAGTCAAGGGCACCTGCCAGCAGGCCCCCACTCATGTCCCACTCATGTCCCCCCTACATGAAATAAAGATGCACAGGCATGGCCCACTTCTACACCAAAAAATACAACATCACGCCACCCCATCCTTGAGACGCAATGATTTCCCAATCCACCCCACACTGACATGCCTATCTCAAGACAAAAACCAAAACTCAACTATGTACATAAACACATGTCCATCACACACATACACTGGTTGGCATTGCCTGTGTAAACCCACAATTTCACATGCATCAACCCAATGAGCAAATCCCACACATGGAACTAAAATATGAAAATAAAAAAATTAATGAAATGAAAGCATACCAAAATATCAAACATGAAATGAAAAGCATGTGAAAAAGATGAAAAAATGAAAATGATAAGCAATGCAAAACAATTTGAAAGAAAAACTCTCCCTCCACTAACGCAAATCCAAAAAAAGGTTAAAAAAAGATATTCATTGTTTCATGTTCATAATGATAAATAAAAATGCTAAATCCTTCCATAGTCCAACTATTTACAATACATTGTCCTGAAAAAACAAACCATTACTCCATTTCCATAATGAAAAAAAATCCAAATGAATCCATGATGTAACTATATACAATCCATTGTCCAAAATAAAAATCCATTAATCCATGTGCAAAAATTCCAAAAATAAATCAATCCATTGTCCAACGATGTAAAGGTTCCATGAGCCCAACTAAACAAATGAAACCTACCTAAGAAACTACCTAAAAATATAACTATATACAAATGTGTGTGGCACTGTCCATTGACCACAAATAAAAGGAAAAGGAAAAAGGAAACCTAACTCTAAAAACTATTTACAATGGCAGCGGGCTAGTCCGAGGGCTCTCTTTTGGATGTCCCGGGCCAGGGCATCATCGAACTCCTGCTCAATGTCCTGGAGGCGGTCCTCTTCCATGGCACCGAAGGTTCGCAGGGACGACGACATGTTCTCCTCCAACTCTCTGCAAATTGGCTCGTGGCACTCGGCCCGCCTCAGGGCCCTCCTCATGGAGTTCTCCGCCCTGACCATCAAGAGCCATGCCTCTTCTGCCCGCTGCCGCTCCGCATCTATAGCCTGGCCTAACCGCTGCCACACGGAAGACACTTCCAGTCCTGGGTCCTCCTGCCCTCTGGCCCTCCGATGACGAAGGCCCAGAGCCATCATGGCTCCCCCCTTGTTGCTGCTGCTGCTGTGCCTCTGCCTGTGCCCTGGCTCTTGCTGCCTGCACATCCTCCTCCGGCTGGGGTGCAGTTGTTGATGTGGCCACCCCTGCTGGACTTCCGACTCCCAACTGTGGCAGGGATGTGTCCTCCACCAGCCGGGCCGCAGGGTCAGAGGCAGCTCCACAAGGTACCCAGATGATACATGGGTGGGAAGATGGCATGGAGTACGACTGGCCCATAGGGGGTTCAGATGAGGAGGGGGTCGGAACAAGGTCCAGCAAACGGAGGAATCCGGCCCTGGTGAGCTGTCCCAGTAGGTCAATGCGGTCAACGAGCCATTCGAGATGACGTGCAGTCTCGTCATGAAAAGACTGCAGGTCACCTCGCATGGCCCGTTGACGCAACGCCACCCCACCCAGGACAGGCTCAACCCGGTCCCGGATAGCCACGTCCACAGGGAGAGGAAGGCCAGTTATTGTAAGCGGATCCCCTCCCTGAAAACGGGTCTGGACGTAGGCATCCCTGCTGGTGCGGGATGATGCAGTCACAGGATCGGGGACAGGATTACACACACGCACCTCCGCGGTGGCCTGTGCTGCCTCCTGTCCCTGCCCCTGCACTGCACCACTAGCACCAGTGGAATCCCCACCTCCAGACCCAGTGTCTGTCCCTTGCATGGCCTCCTCCTCCACCAAACCCCCCACCAACCTGGATGACTCCGTGCCATCTTCCTCCGTTGGACCCTGTGGGGTCTCAGCTGCCCCTTCTGCTGCCGAGGAGTCCAACTCCGACGTCCGCCTCTTGGACCTTCCCTCGGCAGCCCTGGCTTGGGACGTGGCACCGGACTCCTCACTTCCCGACAAGATGACAACCTGGGAGGGGATCCGGGCCTTGCGTCTCCGGCTGGTGAGATGATCCCTGCCGCTGTGCTGCACAGCACCCTCTCCGCCCTCTTCTTCAGTTGACGCTGCAGACAGGGAGAGATAAAACACAGGCATCAGGGCACTGTACAATGGACTGATACACACATGACAGTTGCACATGAGTGGCATTGTTTAACTACAGACAAGGCATCACACTCCATGACACACATGTCATTTTAACTCACACACATGAACATTTCACATCAATGTTGCACCAGGCAGCACCATCCGTACACATACAACAGCATGAACAGCCAAAGGTGAGCTTGTCATCACATGAAACACAAGGAGTGCTCTAGACATGCACACATGCCACCACACTTACAGGCATGTCTACATCTCCTCCAACTGTTGCAGTGATGAGATCGACATACATATCACATCTGCCATTCATCCTTCTACATATCAGTGTCACGTGCATCCATGTTGCATCACAGTTGCACACTTGTCAGATACACATACATGTACATGTACGCAGTGCAGATACATGCATTATGAACCACCATCCATGCCACAACCATGCCAATGTACATACACAGAAATTCAAACATGTGTGCTCCCACACCTGCATTTGCCCAGCATGCTTACCAACACATACACCATCAATGTGTCTCACAACTGAGAGGACTCACATGTGGCAGCCTCATGCCCATGTTCATACACATCCCTATATGGCCCTACATAAACACATGTGCAACCTGCACACTACTGGCACACCACGACACGCACAGCGTACTATCAACATGCATGTACACTTACCGCTCGACTCCAGACAGGTCTGCCTCTCAAGGATTTGGACGTAGAGTGCTGGGCATATGCGTTCCAGGACCCTCATTTGATGGTTCGACAGCTGGCCCCGACGCCCCTTGGCATCCGCTGCCTTAGCGAGGTGCCGGGCCTTGTTGAGGGTCCTGGACCTGAAGTCCTCCCAGCGCTTTTTGACATGATGTAAGTCGCGGACTGCCACCCCCTCTGCGTTGATGGCAGTCACGATGTCCATCCATATTCTGGTCCGTCCTTCATTGTCGGCGCGTGAACTTCCAAAGAGGGCATCATACTGCCCCAGGACTTGCTCCACCAGGACACCAACTTCGGTGGCAGTGAAGCTGGTGGCCCTCTGCCTCTCGGGCTGGGGGTTGCCAGTGCTGCCAGATGGTGTTGTGCTGGACATGGCAACCCCAGAGGCAGGAATAGGTGGGCAACTGGGTCCTGGGGCTGGGCTGTGGAGCGATGGAATCCCAGTCAGGAGTCTTCTGTTCCAGCAGGGGTGGTCACAGCAACTACACCCCTGGCTGACGTGCAGGCAGCAAATGGCAGGGCACGTGGGCAGCAGGCAGTCAGGCAGCAGCAGATGGCAGGTGGGAGCGTGCTCGGGGCACTGGGGGGCAGTAATTCGGCCTTCTGGGCAGGAGCATGGTCTTCCGTGTGTTTTCGCGTGGCCAGCTTGATACGGAGTGATTTGGCACGTGAAAAAATTGCACGTCAGCGTGTAATTCGAGGAAAGACACATGCACACGATTTCATTGGACCAAAGGCCCTTAGCGCATAAGCGCGTACATTACATTACATGCGCGGGCGTTTCCCTCATAGCACGTGATGACAGAGCACACGTGGAAAAACTGCACGTACGAGTGTCATCGCCTTAGCACGTAAGCGCGTAAGTTACATTACGTGCGCGGGCGTTTCCCTCATAGCACGTGATGACAAAGCACAGGTGGAAAAACTGCACGTACGAGAGTCATCGCGTGTAATTGGAGGAAAGGGCCCGCGTACACGCGTATCTGACGTGTACGTGTGGGCCAGTTTAAAAGCTACGTGTAGGACGCCATTTCCTTGTACGTGCTTTTCGTGGAGAGCGAGTGGGTGAAATCTGTACTTCTTGTCGGTTCACACGCGATTACTTCACAGCGTTTCTAGTTCGTATTCCCTGTTACCTCTGACAGCTCTTTTCTGATTTTTTGTTGGGCCTGTTTCCTCAAACAGAGTTCACTTCTCCTTTTGTCCTGTCTCCTCAGACAGCGTACAATTCTTCTTTTGGCGGGGGTGTTGCCAATGCGCACACGCGGGTATTTTTCACGTTCTTTTTCCAGGCAGACGGTGAGTTCCGCATGTACTTAGCAACTGTGCTTGCCCCGTGTGTCGCGTTCCCCTTCAGAGGTCATTGTAGGCTGCGTGTCTTAAGCGTACGCTTATTTTTGTGTGTCTGGGTGCCATAGCGTAGTGCGGGTTCATTTTTTCACGCACGTGGTCTACGAGGGGTTGCGTGCACATTTATTTTTGATTTTGGGCTGCTTGTGCGTTGCGTGACCCATCATCTTCCCCCAGGGGTCGCAGACAACCTTGTTAGAGCACTAGGGTAAGAATTCCATCTGGTATCCTACCCCTTTTACCCCCAATTGCCCAGGACAATAGTTTACTGCAACTCCCATACGCACAACAACATCAGTGCCATGGTTGGGAGGCGACCAAGCGGTGAGGGAGGCAAACGTGGCCGACCTTCAAAAGGTGGGCATGGTGGGCGCGGTAGGGGATGTGGCTTGGATTTGCAGGGTGCCCCTATACCCCCATGTGTGGAGGAACAATCAGGGACACCCATGCCCCCCCATGGTTGAGGGAAATGTGGCTGACACCATCCCAGCTCAGCCCCTGTTGGACCAGCCCATTGTGGCACCTGACCTGGCACAGGATGACTCCCAGGCTGACTTCCAGGTCAGCAAGTCTAGGCCACGTGTGGCGGTGCAAGTTGTTGTCACCAAGCCACGTGGATCTGGGGCAGCTATGTCATCTGCTGCCCCAAGTATGCAGGGTGGGGAGGCTGCAGGGGCAGCTGCAGCTCCATCCGCCCCAGCTCTGACTCTCCCAGCCAGGACAGTGTCAGTCCAGGTCCATCAAACTGACGTTCCCCCTGCCAACATTACCCTGCAACCAATGTCTGCATCAAGACATTTGGTCATTGTGCATTCCCACACTCCTACTACCCAGTCCACCAGTGATTCTGCCCCTACTGACCAGAGCGGCGTAAGCCACTCTGGCTCCGCTCCACCTTTAAATAAGAGGAAGAAGGGTGCTCTGGCACGACAGGCTGAGACCCCAGACACGGCTACACACTCCGGCACGTCAAGGAAGCCTTGCTTTAATGAGGCGGAACTTGATGCACTTGTGTCCTATGTGTCGGCACATACCCGCGAAATGTTGGTGACTGCAGGGTGCAAGACCACACCTGGTCGACGTAGGGTACACTGGCAGACCATCGCGGACCGCATAAGTGCCCTTGGATTTGTGAGGCGCACAGCTGATGATTGCTACAAGCGATGGAATGACCTGAAACGCAGAGCAAAGAACAAGCTGGCCTCAAATCATGCCGCTACTCTGGTGACTGGCGGTGGGTCTCCACAAGAGGACAACATACTAACTGAACATGAGTCTGCTGCTGGGGCATTCGTCACAGAGGAACAGATCCAAGGTGTGGGAGAACTACCTGATTATGATGCATTGTCCGGTGAGTGCCCATGCATGTGTGTGTAATGCATGCGTATGTTGTTTGGGTGACGGGTTCTGATTGAGTGCCAGGTGAGGGTGTGTGTGCCTGGGTGGTATGGGTCACCCATGTGCTTCATCCAAAACATTCAGCGGCCTTGGATTTGGGTGTGACAGTATCCCTCCTGCCCACAGTAGTAATTTAGTGCAACATTACGGCAGTTGCCCTTGAAGTGGCATCTTGCAACAACATTGTTTGTATTTTTCAGTGTTCTTTCAGGCTGATTGTTTCAATTCTCCCACGTTTGCTACGCATTCCTCAGCCCTATTGTCACATTTGTGACATGCTCTGTCATTGATGAACCCCACATTGGCCCACATGTGTTACCTTGTTAGGTGAATGATTTGACCATTCAGGCTGATTGAGTATTGGCCTGATCACATACATTTTTGGGGCCTGTTTGAATGTGGAACATGATAGTTGTTTCTTGTCATGTTGAAGTGCACAACCATTGATGTGTACATCAGCCTGCAATCACTGTATTTTTGTACACTGGATGTGTTGCAGTGTGTGGCACATGCGTATTTTGTCACACTATGTAGCATTTTTCATCTCATCATGTCCATCTCACATGGATGGCTGACAGTACTCATTCACTGACATATGGATGTACTTGTGGAATGTACCATGGCTATGGTACATGCCATCTGTGTGATGGCATGTGTCATGTATGTGTATTGGACATGTCACTCACAGGCCAATGTGTGATGGCAGTGCTACCCAGCATGCAGCAAATGTGTTGCTCTTCCATCTTGGTGTCATCAGTGTCTGCCTTTGCCTCCCCTTCCAACTCAGTGACAGTGCATGCATGGGAGGGTTATAGTCATGTGGGACATGTGTAAATCATGTACTGGTTCTGTAGCTTGTCAGGCCTATTTGTGTGCTATGGTGCTAATGCCTGTTCCATTTTTTGAATTTCATGTTTTTGCAGGGGATGACGCACTTGATGCTGTTGAGGTTGAGGAGATGGTGCAGACCCAGGAGGAATCTCAGGCACGACCGGGCACCAGTGGGGACGTGGCGTGGTGGTGAGTGAGAACCCAATCTTGCTGCAGACCATTCTGTCCAGGGGTGTCTCTGGGTGCACCTCCCTAGACCTCTATTCAGGTGCTGATTCGGATGACGAGACCTATGTGCCGTTGCAGGTAAGTGTTTCTGGCAGGGATTCTTTTCTGTCCAACCCACCTGCACCAGGGGTAGAACCCTCTATGGGGATGTCAGTGTTAGTAAGTCCGCCTTTGGCGGTTACGGATGCAGGGTCACACTCCACAACATCTGATCCTGTTCCTGGGCCAGCAGATCAGAGGGGGAATGCAGTCCTGCAGCCTCAGACAGTGCCGGCACAGCAAGGTGCAGATCGCCTTGCCCCAAACAGGTGTGGTGCCCGCTGATGCGGTGGCCGTACGCCACCAGGCAATACCGTATGGGAACAATCCATGTACGGTATGGCAAGCCAACAGGCAGCATCAGCTGAGATGATGGCTCAAGCAATGGAGAGGGTGGCCACTTCCATTGTCCCCCCTGAAAGGCAGATGGAGCAACTACAGCAGGCAACAGACTCCATTTGCCAATCACACAGGGAGGACATGTTGGCGTCCAACAGGGACAGACGGGCGGCACTGGAGACTCTACGCCAATCGATATCAATAGAGTCCCAGGTCACAGGGAAGCCCTGAGGGTAGAACTCCATCACCTCAGGGAGACTCTTTTTGACCTTGAGGCTTTCACTAACTTGAGGACAGAACAGCAGCTGGAGGGGCTCACGTGTTCGCTCTCAGATGAGATGCAGGCCACCCGGGAGGAGATCCGGGCATCACGTCAGGTGCTGCATGGGGATCTCTGCTCTATAATCCTCCAGAACGAGACCTTCCACACCTGCATGCTTGCTGCCATGGAGGACCATACCAGGGCTTTGCGTGGGCTGCCTCCCATAGCACCACCACCTCCTGTGGCAGCAGCAGAGGGTGATGAGAGCAACAGCAGCATTTCTCCCACATTGGCATAGCCGTGCAGGCCATGAGCCCATGGAGGTGTTTTTTTTTTCCCAACATCCACACAACTGGCTGTTGGTGCACATCCTGTCCTCGGACCTCCTGGGTGGCCTCCCCCCACCCCGGCACCGACATGGCCATTTTTGATTTTTGATTTTTGAATTTTTGATTTTTGATTTTTTTTACAGTGTGTTGCCTTGTGTGGCTCCCGTGGGCATCCACTGTATTCCGGCTGGGCACATGCAGGCTTGTCCTGAGTTTGGGTTAGATGCTTGGGTTTGTGAGACACACACCTCTCCTGCTTCCCGTTTCCATGCGCTTGCAAAGGGTGTGCCCAAGTGCCAGTGACTTACAGAGTGACGTTGGACTCCCATGAGCTGTGTGGGCAGTCTGTAGTCAATACTGTGTATACATTCCTAGTGGATATTGTTGTTGTATTGTACACTGCATGGTGTATTGATATGTGCTTGTGCATCCATGTCTTCCTCCTAATTTGCAGCTTCATTCCTCATGTCTTCACAAGGCCGTCTACTTTGGAGATGGAGTTCATGTTGTAAGCAGTGCACTTACACATTTGCGTGGCAGCAACACTGTACAGTTGGAAGGGGTCGATGCGCTGGCATAATCAGATTGTAAGACTACCACTACTTTAACTTAGTACTGTCATGTTTTAGCTATGTTTGAGGTTGTGTAGCTGCATTGTATTGTTGGTAAGTATTTGGTCATTTGTGTTGTTAGTTCTACATTACTGGGAGCATATTGTGTGTGGCCAGTTTCCATTAGGGACACTGTACTTTGTGACACTTGTGTCAGGTTTTGGGGATTGCTTTGTTTGCTCTCACATAGCATGACATGCCATGGTGTGTTGAGTGGCGGTGCTGGGGAGGTGTTGGGTGACATGGCACTGTTGTCATGTTGTATTTTGCAAGGTGGTAATGAATTTAGCAGCATAGAAGTGTGTCTTTTGATGACACAGCATTGGTGGTGTTTGTGTAGGTAGGGATGCACACAGTGTAACACTTCCAGGTGACCAATCTCAGGCTGGTATGGTTGTGACAGTTGACTGTCCCTTATGTCATCATCATTGATTGTCAGATGGTATGTGCCAGGGCTGTGTGCACTCCACAGGGGTGTGATTTTAGGTGAAGTAATTAGCCACCAGCTGCGTACGGGCTGCCTCACCCCGTGCCCTTTCCCCTCCCATGCGCAGCGGGCGTGCATGTGGTTGGGGATGTGGGGGCACCACCATGTCCACGGGCAGGCCCCAGTGTGTTGCAACGTTGTGCAGGACACATGCTGCCACTATGATCCTGCACACTACTGGGGGAGCGTATAACAGCTGCCCGCCAGAACGGTCAAGGGAGCGAAAGCGTGACTTGAGCACTCCGAATGTGCGCTCCACTATGCCCCGGGTTGCAATGTGGGCTGTGTTGTATCTTACCTAGGGTGGCGTGGTGGGGTTCCGGAATTGGTGTCATCATGTGGGTGCTCAGAGGGTAGGCACTGTCCCCTGGGGAGGTGGTGATGGGTATCATTAGTGGGGTTGTGACATTACTCAGTATCTGACATGCATGCATGTGCTGTGGCATTTATACTCACCGAGCAGCCATGTATCGCCATGCCGCCCAGCTTCTAGGTCCCGGTTTAGGGTTGACATTCTGTAAATGAAACTGTCGTGGGTGGACCCTGGATAGTTGGCATATACTGAGCTGATGATTCCCTTGGCATCACATACTACCTGGACGTTGATGGAATGCCAGTGCTTGCGGTTTCTATAGATGTGCTTTGATGCCCTGGGGGGACGTAGAGCCACATGGGTGCAATCAATGGCACCTAGGACTTTGGGTGCAGTCATGATGACAAAGACCTGGTGTAGGCAGCGTGACTGCGTGGCCTGTGACACCCCCCACCCCACTATAGCACTTGTCCGCTGAAATGATCCAGTGGCCAAGAAGTGCAGTACATTGAGGACCTTCTCCAGGGGGCTGAGTGCTTGGGAGCACAGGGTGGGTGATGTGAGGTCATCCTCCCACTCACTCACCAGGTCCAGTATTATGTGAGGTGGAAACCTGTACCTCCCATACACCTGGTCATCAGGCATCCCAAAAAGGCTGGTTCTTGGTGTGAAAATTCTGGGCCTGACTATCCTCCTCCTCCTCCTGCGGTATCCCACGACCACTGCTGCTAGGAACGGTATATTTATCCTGGCGTCTGAGTTTGTTTGTTGTTTGCGCGCACTTTTATGCTGCGCGGGTCCACGTACGCCTGCTTCCTGCTGGCGTACGTGTTTCCGGATTAGCGTGTCTTTTTGGCGCGCGCGTTAGCCCCATTCGAATCCATGAATATGTGTTTTGAACGTGTGTGTGGGCGTTCCGCGCATTTGCCTTCTGTACTTCCCCCGTGACGCCCATATTTTCACGCGTTGTTCCCCATTCCGCGTGTCACGACCTCTGTTCCTCCTACTTTTATTGTGTGTGCCGTGCTATGTGCAATTTTGCTGTGCGCGTAGCGCACGCTGTTTGGAGACGTGTGCGCCAGCGTGCGCCACGCAGAATTTTGGCGCACATCCTGAAATTTACACGCGCACAGACTTCCATGAATCGCTGTGCGCGGGTTTCGCTGCGATTTTCGCACTGGCACTGCGATTCGCACGCTTTTGCGCGCTTTCACACGCTTTTGCTCGCTCGCGCTGAAAATTTCAGCACACATTAATTCCATGAATCGGCCTGAATATATTTCTAAATAAGGGAGCAGGGAGACCTAGGATGGAAAATTATCAGGGAAACTCCCAGTACCTGAGCTACTCTGGAAGAAGGGACACGTACCCTTTCCAGGAGCAGCAAAGGTATGAATCCAGACCTCCCTACCAAACAGAAGAAATGTCACAACTGGAGCGACAGGTCCAACAATTAAACCAAGACCTGTGTCGCATGTTGGGGTCTCAGCAGAACCCTCCACTGGAAACTGGTGCCCAGAATAACTCAACATCTGGGTCTGGTGCCCCGGAACAATGACAGGAAGAAACCTCTGACAACCAACAGGTTCCAAAGGAGGGGGCCCGGGTGGAAGAGAGATGCAAAGCCCAAGAGGAAGCACCCTTTCCCACCAGAACAAAACCCCTGGGAACCTCTGAACCTGAACATAAATCATTTACCCCCGAAAAGCTGGAACCTAGGGAGCAGAGGGTAAGTAGGAGAAATTGAAAGATAACCCACTTTGTGGAGGTAGTCCGCATCATCCTGTTCGAAGGAGTAAAATCCCCAGAGGATTCAGGAAATAAAATATTCTCTTTCAGGGATGGAGAGATCTCTCCCAAGGAAAAATTGGTCCCAAAAGACCCTGATTTAGACTGGTTAAGTATGGAGACTGACCAAGAGCAACAGATATGTAAACCCCAACAATGTCACCCAGATGCCCCTGAAATCACTGAGGTAGGCTCCCTCAAACAGGTTTGGGTAACTGTGTCCAGGAAAAGGGGTACAGCAAAGAATTGGGGGCAAAAGGGGACCTTCCAATCCCAACTGCCTCTGGGTGCAAAATATTTTTTTTATAGATTCCAGGAGTCCCACACCGAAAACTGTCCAAGATCACACAGTGTCGGAATTCAATATCAAGCTGGCACAGAATGCACACTTTAGTTGCCCTCTTGAAGAGAGAGAAAGAAGATTTTATGCTTCTGTCAAGGTACAGGGTCAGTATGCATTATCAGCGCTGGTGAATACTGGATCGCAAGCCAACCTCCTGTCCAAAAAAGCCTTCAACCAATTAAATTCAGGAAGGGGGGGAGTCACCAAATTCCCCTCACACCTCTTCCTGCAAAACTGGGAATGATATTTCTGTCGAAGGGACAGTGGATTTGCAGATAGAAATTAGGGGACATAGGGTGAAACACACGATGATAGTTGCCACTTCAGAGGGCACACCTTTTCTACTGGGGAATGACCTCCTTCAGAGGTTATCACCCCTGATGGAGTGCATTAACAAAGTCCTGTGGACTCAGACTAACCAGTCAATCAAATTAAAAAACAATACAAATTATCTGAGTTTGAATGGCACATGCCACATGATTGAACAACGGTCCGACAAAATAGAATTCCATTTTTAGAAAAATCAAGTCCCAGACATCATGGAATCTCTGTAGGAGAACAACCTAGTGATGGGAACCCTTCTCCATTTTTGAGAATTAACCTCCCTCCCAGTTTTAAGTGGCATTCCACCGAAGCATTATTCAGGAAACTACCAACAGATCAGACCGTTCCCACATTTAAATTGATTGATAAGTGGGAAATGGCCATGGAAACCCCAAATTACAAACATCTCCTGCCTAACAGGTGCATGCTAAAAATGTCCATTGGCGACAAAAGTATAGAGAATAATTGTTGGGTTTTGAGAGCTGTCCCTTCTGCCTTTTACTTATGCAGTGACATTCTCAATCGATTCGCAATTACTTTGGACCTAATTAATCATAAAGCCAAGTTCCGACTGTGGTGTAAACCCATGGGCTTTGACGACTCTGAAAAAGCATTTCGTTCAGCTCAACTTCTGCCATATGCAGTTAAAGTTCAGGTGAAAGAAGAGGTAACCATCCCAGGACATGTTCAACAATGTACAATTCCCCTAAAAATTAAGTGAGGACTGAACCTCAAAAACAAGGATGCCTATATAAATCTGAATGATCATCTCCAACAACAAGGTTTGTATTTACATCAACACCCCTAGTTGACCTAGAACATGACACCATTTGAATATTGGTGGGTAACAGCGACCCTCAAAGTATCACTTTGTGCGCAGAAACTTTTATTGGAATGGTGGTTGATGCCCAACATTATTCTATTGATTTGGGGGATGAGATCATTGGACCAATTCCAAATGACTGCTACCATTTTAAAGACGATATCCTTCTGGAAAAGCTTTTCATGAGGCACAGGGGGAATTTCTTGGTGTAATCTTCCTGCCCTTATGGTGGGGAAGAGGTGACCTGTGACATCAGGAAGGATGAGGTGATATTCTGAGTCAACAGTGACTACCTCCCATCCTTGGAACCTCAAGTCCAGGCCAATAACCCTAGCAAGAGATCTCTACACCCAACTGAAGGATAGCGCCAAAATTGCCAAGCCAAAGGTCTTTCCAGGCTTTAAGCAGATGGTCGAAGAACAAATCGATCTTGTTGATGCCTGTGAGAGTAGGGAGCAAAGACATTAGCTGAAACAGGTGTTTTTGGATTTTCAGGATATCTTTGCAGTGGATTCTTATGATTGTGGATGCACAGAGCTACATTCAACCGCCATACCTATGGACCCCAAGATCGCTCCAGTATTTGTGAAGCAATACCAGTTCCCTCTCACGTTTATGGAGTCACTCATGGAGATTATTCAAAACTTAGAATCCCGTGCTATAATTCTCCCAATCCATAGTACCTGTAACAACCCTGTACCGGGGATACTCAAACCCAATGGCCAATGGAGACATTGCGCAAACCTTAGGGAGTTAAATGAACAGGTCCACATGTCCAAATGGCCCCTTCCCTACATAAATCAGGGACTGGCCCAGATTCAAGGGTCAAGGGTGTATACGGCCATTGACCTGACCAACGTCTACTGGACAGTACCCGTGAGTAGGGAAGACCAGTCCAAACTTGCCGTTACCTTCGGGGTGCAGCAATACACATGGACCCAAACCCCCTTTGGATACATGAACTCTGGCAATGAATTTAATATCTTCCTACATAAGGCCATGCCCGACTTGGGCAAAAGGGGGATGCTGGCCTATGTAGGTGATGTCTTAATCAAAAGCACAACTGTGGAGCAACACTTAGCTGAAATACGCTATGTTCTAACTCAGTTGCAGAAAGCCGGAGCAAAACGGTCCTTTCTGAAGGCACAGTGAGTAAGACTTGCGTGAACTTCTTAGGGTATGAAATCACCCCTGAGGGTCTCAGTCCCTAGCCGAAAAAGGTGGAAGCATTATTGAAATTGAAGGACCCTACTACTCTACGAGAACGAAGAAGCCGTCTTGAACTCACTAATTATAGCAGGAAGTTCATTGAAGACTATTGAGAGGTCACACGACCCTTGGTCCGTTTATTAAAGGCCAGGGTCAAGTGGGTGTGGGGTCCAGAACAACACGACACAGTAAAACAACTAAATAGAAGCCTTTCCCAAGGCTCTTGTTTGGCTTACCCCATAAAGAACAAGGAGTTCTTCTTGGAGATTGGGTTCTCAGATTCTTGCTCAACAGCAGTATTATCGCAAAGAACGACAAGGTCAAAAAAATAATCTCATACATGAGCACGACTTTGTCCTCTGTGGAGGAAAAATTCAAGGATTGCGAAAAGGCACTCCTGTCAATGGTGTGGCTGTTGAGAAATTAACTCCTATTCATCCAAGGGGAGCACATAATCATGGAGACTCCTCACCAACCCTTGCATTATCTCCAAAGAGACCGAATCAGAAAGGGAATGTGAGTAATTCCAGAATTAATTCCTGGATTCTGTCCATGCAAAGCTTTACTGTGGAGGTGAAATATGGCCAAAACAAGAAGAGTCCTCTAGCACAAGGATTGGCTGACTTGCATGACTTTGCTCAAGAAAACTGTCTCGAAGACGATAGTCTTAGGGCCAACGACAATATGGAGGCATGCCTTACTTCCCCACACAAAGTCTATGAGGCAGACATGTGTCAGGGGATACCCACAGTTTATGTCGATGGGTGCTCCTACCATGTTGACGATCATTGGGAAAAAGAACTAGTGGCTGACATTGGGAATGCCTGGGTGAATGATACCCCAGAACCCTTGGCTGGGCACAAAATAGGTACCCGAAGTATAAAATGATTATGTTGTATAGTTAAGTTGCGCAAAACTTCGATGAAGCTATCCCGTCAAAATCTTTTAGGGATTAACCCACAGCAACATCTTAGCCTTGAGAACAACCTGATGGTCGAAACACGTGTCGGCTGTACTTGAATTAAAAATCACCATTCACATATTGGACAATTCTTTTTACTTTTCCATGTACTTTGGATTTGTTATAGGAACCTTACCTAAAGAGTATTGGATACTATGACTGATGAATCTGTTTTGCGCAAATTAACTATACAACATAATCATTTTATACATTTCGTTTGAGGCACCAAGGGGAACCTCAAGTATAGTTCATGCTACATTCAGACAGGATTTGAGAAAGTTGAGTCCACCATATATAGTTACACCCTTGTTTCAACCACCTAGGTACACGAAATAGTCAGGTGCCAGAGTTTAAATACATCAAGCCATCCTGACTGCCATGCAACACCAACTCAAAGAACTGGTCATAATCAATGATTCAGATTATGTCAGTAATGAGTTTGTGGAGCACCTGATTCATTGGAAAATGTGAGGCATGCTGTGTGCGGATAACAAACCGCTAAAGCATGGGAAATTAATCCAATTAATTCATGATCTGGTGACCTCTAATGAGATGACTATCTATTGGAAAAAGATCAGAGGTCACTCCAAAATAGAGGGACCAGATAAAACTGGAAATTACTTGGCTGACCAGTTGGCCAAAACTGTAGCCATTCACGGGTATCTCCTAGAAACCAAATCCCTGTTGGGGAAATCCGGGATGCTGTTGTCATCCTGTCCCAAACCCATGCCAAAAATGAACTCTCAACTGCCCAGATGCAGATTTGATTACTGCACAAAAAGAGGAGCCAATTATTGGGAAATGTTATCAACATATTGAATACCCCATGAATTTTCCTCTGACGGAATCCAATTATATCGGGAAGGTGGATCTCCAGGTGTTGGTGAAGTTTTTCAAAATGTTCCAAATCCAAGACGGTTTGTTGGTATAGGGATCCATAATTGGATGTGACCAGTGGGTGGTACCTAACTCATTCTGAAGCCTGATGTTAAGTCACGCCCATGACACAGCCACTGCCGGTCATAGGGGGTTTCATACAACATTAAATGTCTTGCAAGAGGTTGCATACTAGCCACACATGGGTCAGAACCTTGACCAATATTTAAATGGGTGTCTCATGTGTGCTCAGTTTCAGCCAAGTTCCCTAACACACAGAGCTCCCCTACAGAAAAGGGGAATAACAATGACTTGTTCAGATTTGCAAGTCAATTTCATCGGGTCAGTGACTCGCTCCTCCAGAGGAAACAAGTACATGTTGACCATGGTATCCAGTTAATATGTCGAATGCATTTTTTCAAATGACAATAATGTGGAAAACATTTGGCCGAATTTCTTTTTTCCGAATGTGTTATTTTTTAATTTACATGTTTTTTTTTTGGTTTTGTGAGTAAAAAGGGGTTTTGGGGGGAACCCCCCCATTTCAAACAGGAAAAAGAAAAGACATTTGAATTTTTTTTTTTCGGCCAAATGTTTTCGACATTATGGCATTCGAAAAAATGTCACTCGAAATACTGTAGGTAAACCGTTGACCATGAAATGCTTGTATACCAAGTGAGTATATTGTCTTCCAGCCCCGAACTGTAAGACAGGGACAGCTGCTGCACTAATAATCAATCACATTTTTCTCACATTTTGGCCTTCCCCACAAATTGAGTCAGACTGAGGAAGTCATTTTACCAGCGAGGTGATGACCAAGATGTGGGAGATACTTGGGGGAAAGAGAAAACTCCACATTGCCTACCACCCAGACTTGAGCAGGGGAGTTGAGAGGTACAATAAAACAATAGTGGGCATCTTGAAGAAGTTTGTTGCCGACTCTAGACCTAGTTGGGACATCCAATTACCACTTGTCCTGATGGCCATTAGGTCTACACCATCTTCTGCAACAAAAATGTCTCCATTTGAGCTCATGACTGGACAAAAAAATGGTGCTATCTCAGCATCTGCTCTACAGAACTCAAGAGCAGACCCTGAACAACGCGTCCATGACCCATGAGTACATTGAAAATATACGGAAACACCTTCAGCACGATTTTGCATATGCTAAGCGCAGTTTAGAAAAGTCTGCAGAGGGGATGAACACCCACTATGACTTAAAGACTACCAAGAAGGAGTACGAAGTAGGAGACAGAGTGTACCTGTACAATTTCCAAAGAAACCAGAAAAAAGAGTGGACGTTCCTCCCCTCTTGGTGTGGTGCCTTTGAAATTGTCAATAAAATCTCACCTGTCGCCAATAAGATCTGCATCCCTAAGGGAGAAAAGACTGAAGAGAAATTGGTCCATATAAATCAGTTGAAGAGCTGTCACCCCAGACATGCATTATTACTGATTGAAGAGCCCAGTCAGGGTAGAGCACAGGAACCAATTGTTACGCTCACCTGGCTCCCACAGGGGGGGTGTCGGTCGGACCCAGACTGCTGCGGCCTCCACCCACGTGATGCGTAGTGCAGCGATGACTGACTGGATCTGCCCTCCTAATCTTGTCTGCTTGGCTCGTAGAAATATTCTCCTACAAGTGGAGGAATGGGTTTAGCCACTTGTGGATTCACGTGATAGCACCCCCACTGTCCTCCCCACTAATCACCTCTGAAGCGCCCTCTCAGCAATCTCACCTATATTCTTGAAGGATGAGCCCTCCATCCTGCGAAGCACGTAGGGGCGCATTGATGACCAGTTACTTCACTGGCTTGAAGATATTGGAAGAGTTGTAGACGAATCCTGACTCCAAAAGATCCTGGCGAAGAGCTGTAAGTATATAGTTCGTAAGAGTTCAAAATGTCTGGAATTCACTCCTGTCCAATTCCTCTTTATCTTGCAGCTTTGACCCAGTAAGTAGAGCTGAAAAGTGCTCCGGTAAAAGTCTGTGTTACCCAACACTGTCTGGTGAATAATGCCAAGGGTTAAACTTGCTGCTTTCTCCTTATCTTACAGGTGCGGCATAAGAAGATGTGGCGTGCTGATGAATTATACCTATGGCGGTAAAATCACAATGACAATAATGTGGAAAACATTTGGCCGAATTTCTTTTTTCCGAATGTGTTATTTTTTAATTTACATGTTTTTTTTTTGGTTTTGTGAGTAAAAAGGGGTTTTGGGGGGAACCCCCCCATTTCAAACAGGAAAAAGAAAAGACATTTGAATTTTTTTTTTTCGGCCAAATGTTTTCGACATTATGGCATTCGAAAAAATGTCACTCGAAATACTTTAGGTAAACCGTTGACCATGAAATGCTTGTATACCAAGTGAGTATATTGTCTTCCAGCCCCGAACTGTAAGACAGGGACAGCTGCTGCACTAATAATCAATCACATTTTTCTCACATTTTGGCCTTCCCCACAAATTGAGTCAGACTGAGGAAGTCATTTTACCAGCGAGGTGATGACCAAGATGTGGGAGATACTTGGGGGAAAGAGAAAACTCCACATTGCCTACCACCCAGACTTGAGCAGGGGAGTTGAGAGGTACAATAAAACAATAGTGGGCATCTTGAAGAAGTTTGTTGCCGACTCTAGACCTAGTTGGGACATCCAATTACCACTTGTCCTGATGGCCATTAGGTCTACACCATCTTCTGCAACAAAAATGTCTCCATTTGAGCTCATGACTGGACAAAAAAATGGTGCTATCTCAGCATCTGCTCTACAGAACTCAAGAGCAGACCCTGAACAACGCGTCCATGACCCATGAGTACATTGAAAATATACGGAAACACCTTCAGCACGATTTTGCATATGCTAAGCGCAGTTTAGAAAAGTCTGCAGAGGGGATGAACACCCACTATGACTTAAAGACTACCAAGAAGGAGTACGAAGTAGGAGACAGAGTGTACCTGTACAATTTCCAAAGAAACCAGAAAAAAGAGTGGACGTTCCTCCCCTCTTGGTGTGGTGCCTTTGAAATTGTCAATAAAATCTCACCTGTCGCCAATAAGATCTGCATCCCTAAGGGAGAAAAGACTGAAGAGAAATTGGTCCATATAAATCAGTTGAAGAGCTGTCACCCCAGACATGCATTATTACTGATTGAAGAGCCCAGTCAGGGTAGAGCACAGGAACCAATTGTTACGCTCACCTGGCTCCCACAGGGGGGGTGTCGGTCGGACCCAGACTGCTGCGGCCTCCACCCACGTGATGCGTAGTGCAGCGATGACTGACTGGATCTGCCCTCCTAATCTTGTCTGCTTGGCTCGTAGAAATATTCTCCTACAAGTGGAGGAATGGGTTTAGCCACTTGTGGATTCACGTGATAGCACCCCCACTGTCCTCCCCACTAATCACCTCTGAAGCGCCCTCTCAGCAATCTCACCTATATTCTTGAAGGATGAGCCCTCCATCCTGCGAAGCACGTAGGGGCGCATTGATGACCAGTTACTTCACTGGCTTGAAGATATTGGAAGAGTTGTAGACGAATCCTGACTCCAAAAGATCCTGGCGAAGAGCCGTAAGTATATAGTTCGTAAGAGTTCAAAATGTCTGGAATTCACTCCTGTCCAATTCCTCTTTATCTTGCAGCTTTGACCCAGTAAGTAGAGCTGAAAAGTGCTCCGGTAAATGTCTGTGTTACCCAACACTGTCTGGTGAATAATGCCAAGGGTTAAACTTGCTGCTTTCTCCTTATCTTACAGGTGCGGCATAAGAAGATGTGGCGTGCTGATGAATTATACCTATGGCGGTAAAATCAGGTAAGCATATGGCGGCTAAAGAGATTGTCTCTATCTGTTCTCTCTGCTCACCTTGTTGTTTCTTGTCCCCTTTAGGTGCCGGGATTCGGCGATGTAAAGATAGAGACAGCGCCGGATCGAAGAGATGCTGCGTTGAACGGTGAGTTTGGCGCAGCGCTGCTGCTGGCGATGCGACACGTTTAAAACAAAGTCTTTCCTCTGGTTTGAAGATGCAATGAATCCGGAATCAGGTAAGAAATCAGGTAATACTCTTGTTCTAACCTTTGCTTCTTTCCTTCTTTCTAGGTGCTCCAGGTTCGAGGCGGGCGTGGCAGAAGGCTGGATGCTGCTGCTGGCACGGTGAGCGTTACGCTGCTGGATGCAGAATAATGCGAAGCGTGTGCTGCTCTTCGGGCGTGGTTTAAATAGCCTCCAAAGTAGTTCCAGGTAGGTATTCCTCCCCGACCACACCCGAGTAACAAAATAGTCCCTAAGGTAAAGTAGTCCCTTCCAGGCCTCACACAGGCTTGGATCTTCTTGCAGAATGGTCTGCATCAGGTAAGTGTGCACCTATGAGCCTGGCACCTATGGCGCCAGGACTGATGTCCCATATGAGCCTGGCGCCATAGGCGCCAGGACTGATCCCAGACAGCCACTAGCAGGGGTTGCTGGGTTTTCTCAAGGCAACATGATGCCTGCTCCCGGGGCTGATGAACGTGGTCTGGATGCCCGGGGGTATGCATCATGACACCAATGGAAGAATGAAAAGAACGATTTGAAACCCGGATGGAGAAAATCACACATTTACAGGGAGTAAAGCAATTCATACTTGGAACGTATCAAAATTAGAGAAGGTTGTGAATTGTATATGTCAAGTGAAAAGCAATGTATAACTTGTTGTTTTGTAGTCAATTTGTATGTCGATAACACTGGGGAAATAAGTACTGTATGAAATACTTATCCTCTCTTTTACTCTCAGCAGATTAAATAACGCCTTGCCTCTACAGCCCAGAGGTGGAGCTACCGAAAAGGAGGGGTCAAGAACCAAAACCCCAAAATCCAAAAAGACTGCAGTACACACCAGAGCGCCATTCCCTCAGGATGGGAAAAGAACAGACATGCTCTGACGAGGAATTTCATGGAATGAGCCAAAGCCTAAAAGAAAAAAAAAAACAACAAAAACACTCTCTCCCTGTTCTTTCCTCTGAGTCACCTGAATCAAAGTTCCGGGGGGGGGGGGAGTCTGTGGGGTAAAATATAGCCCCTGAATGTGAAAAATAAAGAGGCCTTGCCCAGATTTATGATGAAACTGGCTGGTGCTGTCCATAGGAAAATGCAGGCCAGTCCAAAACCCTTCTTTTTCCGACTTAAGGACTAGTGACATGGAAAGAAATGGGCCTAGTTGAACTCTACTAAAATGGACAAGTGCGCAAGTGGAGAAAGACTCTTACTGTTCACAAATGAACTGACAGTTAAATAGAAAAGCCTACTTGGGGTATTAAAGGGGACATCGGTTTCCCATGGTAAATAATGGCCTATGCCTGGACAATACCGAAGGGATACTCATGTTATTTCAACTGTTATATTGAAGAAAGACATTACTCATGGACAGATTAAAAAACTGCAGCGGTGCACATGGGATGAAATGAAATAGTTGTGCATTTGGAAGCTAAAAAGGAGGAATAATGCATTTTCAATTCAGAAATAAAGTTGAATGGCAGACTGATTTTATCCAGTAATAGGAGACTTGATTTCAGCACATTAAAAAGACATTTATAAGAGACGCCTATTTCATTTGGTGTAGATTTGAATACTGCTTTTTGATTTAACTATGGCCTACCTGTGTGGATAGAGTGACTTTATTTCTGTTTATAGAGTATGTAAAGAAAGATTGTATGTATGGACAACAGGCCCTGGTGCAGCATTGAGAGTTACAGATATATGGTGGGCAAATGTAATATGCTAGTCTTGCAGAATGGTAAACTACAACTTGTTGTCCTCTCTGAGCTGAAATCTCCCACTGAATGGTGAAATGGATAATGTATCTGGATCCTGACCTTTCAGTCCTTTGGTTTGATGAATACCAGGGAAGTAGGGCTGGTTTCAAGTAAATGCTTAAATATACAGAGAAAGAGATTGGAATTGTGGTGAATTGCTGATAACATAACCAACAGACATGACCTTTAGGGTCAGGTTCCCATAAAAAGTGCATTACCTCTGAACAAAGACCCTTTGAAAATCTGAACTCAAGACCTTTGGCTGGGCTCACCAAGGAAACTGGTTTGGCTGTTAAACTAAATGCTACGATACATGAAGAAGTATATTGAAATTATGGGAGTTGCTGATAACCTGTCCTACAGAAGTGATCTTAGGGTAAGGCCTTCCCATAAACGCTGCTTTGAAGCCAACCAGCGAAAAAGGTTAAGATAAACATGGATACACCAGATGGCTGGTCACATGCTTTAAGTGGAATGGAAACTGCTTGTGGCCTATCTGAATATAAAGCTAGGTGCCATGTCATGCCCTGCCATTGATTAAACATTGAATACAGTTTTTCCTAAATAAAAGGAGTATCATGTGTCCTATCGAGCCCAGCCCGGGTTCAAATTAAAGTGATGCACACAAACTCAGTTATTTGGGGAAATTATGATTCTGCCATTTTCATACAACAAGAAATGGGAAAGTTGGCAAAGGGGATAGATCATGAAAGTCAGGTTAGAATTGGAAATGCTCGCTATTTCGGTGCAGCAGCAAACCACAAAAAACGGTAGCTCCACCCAGGAATGGTGTGCCGAAATATAAATATTATTGTACGACTCGCCTTAAAATATAGAATTAAAAAATACCTATATTCATGTGATTATCTGAAAGACCAAGGGAGTTGTCATCTTATGAGATTTTTCAGAACACAAAATGTAAAAATCCCTGTCAATTTTAAATGATGTATCTTATTTCCTCTGTCAGCCTACATCATACACTCTCATTTCCTGGTCCTCTCAGCAGGTAGGGGTGTGGTTGGCGGAGGTGAAGGCAGCAAGCTAGCCAATCCTGACTGTGGGAATTATGACCATGTTGGAGTGTCACAAGTCCTATAAAAGGGTATGTTTGCATCAGAACAAGGCTTTTTGCCTTTATTCCCGGGAGATAGCTTGCTGCGGGACTCTTGCAAGAGGCAAGGAGAGCTACCAAAGCCATCAGGGTAAACCTTGCCTGGAAACCAGGAGCCCTATCTGGGAGAGGCCTTTCTGGAGGAACCTTGCTGTGGGAGAGGCCTGTTGTGAGCTGCCTATCAAGAAATGGTCCTAAAAATCTGGCTGGCTTCCTGAGCAGAGAGCTCCCATGTAAGTAGATATCCCAAAGCTATCAATTGCGTGGGGAGCCACGTGCCTCTATCCTTTACCATTAGTGGTTAAAGGGGGTGGGGGTGAAACTTGGTAGGCCCTTTGCACAATTTATTAAATCTCATTCACATTTTTTCCACATAGAAACCACCCTCTCTGTTGAAATTGCATTGTGTTGGGAGCAGCACGCCTTAATCCTTTTCATTCAATTGTGGGAAGTGGGAGACACTGTGTAGACCCTTAGCACATTTGATTAAAGTATATCAATTAATTCCCATGTAGAAAATCACTGGATGAGTTTTGTAAGAGTTTGAAACCAACAAAGTGAGTGCCTAGTGTGTTAGACACATTATAGCCTATAAAGACTTGGTTAACTGTTGTCTGAAACTCCCGACTCCTGTACAGAAGGGGGTGGTGGTGTTCTAAATCCCAAACAAAGTAATCCACAAAACACTGCCTTTGAAGTCAGTGTGGAGGCCGCAAAACTGCATTTCCCATTCATTTTAAATCAGAATTACAAAGCATTGCATCTCATCTATATATGTGTTGCAAAACGAAATTCCCATTCATTCTAAATCAGAATTATAAAGCATTGCATCTCATCTGTATGGGTGTTGCAAAATAAAATGTCCCCTTTGTTCTCATTTTATTTAACCAGTATTTTCAGGCATTGCTTCTCATTTTCATGTGTGTTGAAAACTTATTTCCCTTTTGGTTCCTTTTCACAACTGTGCCTTTCAAATGAAAGGCTAGAAACACATTTTCCCATTGATGCCCTTGCCTCCCAAGACAAGAATCCTAAAGCATTGCCTGTCCTTTGAATTTGTGTTGCAAAACTATTTTCTATTGTATTGTGAAGGTTTTCTATTGGTTAAATTGAAATTAAATGTGCCCTAAGTTGTGACTGCATGTTTCAAAATTGTACCTGTGTTGTTTTAATAACCAAGCTACTATTGTGATATTGGGTGTTGCAACAGCATTGGTGGTTGATATTAACTGGTAGTCTTTGTTGTCAAACCTTAAATAAATAAATAATTATTCTTACTATACACCGGCATGGTTCCTAGTCCATTGGATACACAGGGTATTTGTTGAGGTGGGTGTGAGACGCACTGGAGGCCTCACCAAAGCGGATCTGAAAGGAGTAGCACTTTATTGTGTGCCATCCTGCTTGGAGGGTGGGGAGGAGGAACTGCCCGAGTTGAGTGTGACCACCTAATAAACGGCAACACCATATGCACTGCTGAACCTAGAAAGACGGTCATTTTTATATTAAACATAGGCATCAAAACAAGGCAAAATGTGTTTTTGGCTCCATTTAATGCTGTCCCCCATTTTTCCTGCTGTGCCAAGGCTTATGAGGAGCAGCAAAGTGGGACATGCATTTACGCTTTGCTGTACTCTTCGATCTTGGAAAAGCACATGGTTTCATCGCTTCACTAGAATGAAGAAAAGGGGAAGGGCTGGAGGGGAAAGGAGCACTAGCACAACCACAAAATGCCATAAAGTGAGATGAGGAGAGGTAGCAAGAGAGGAATTGAAATTTGGGCTGGTTCGGCCACCAATAATTAACTTCAAATATGTAATATCACTGGATCTTTAAAGGAGTGATCTACAAATATTAACGCGTGACTTAAGAGGCAGTTTCAGCTCCCTTGGTAGTCAGGGGCCACATTCTGGCTAACTAATGTGATGTCGTTATTTATCTTTTTTCGAAAATCCAGATGCAACAAGAACAACAATAGAAAGGATGAACATGAATCATTAAGTTGGGTTTAAATGATGAGCATGAGTCACTAAGCCTGGATGTATAGGATGAACGTGAGTTATCAAGACTGGCTATAATGGATAAACCTGTGCCTTTAAGCCTGGGTATAAAAAATGAACATTAGTCATTATGCCTGGGTATAAGGGATAAGCATGGGCCATTAAGTGTTGCTTAAAAGGATGATCATCAGTCATTTATAATTAAGTCTGAGTATAACTAATAATCTTGAGACAATAAGCACAGATATACAGGATTAACATGAGTCGTTATGCCTGGGTATAAAGGATGAGCCTGAGTCATTAAGTGTGGATATAAAGGATGAACATGCGTCAATGTGTGTGGCCAAAAGGGATGAACATGAGTAATTACGCCTGGGAATAAAGGATGAAAATGAGTCATTGCATGTGAGGATAATGCATGAGCATTAGTCATTAAGCCTGGATATAAAGGATGAACATGAGTCATTGATCATGAGTCATTAAGCCTGGGTATAAAAGATGAGCAGGAGTCATTAGCTGTGTGTATACATGATGAGCATGAGTAATAAGGCCTGGGTATAAAAGATAAACATGAGTAATTGAGTGTGGGTACAAAGGATGAACATGCTTTATTAAGTCTGGGTCAGTATGCCTGGGTGTAAAGGATGGACATTCATCATTAAGCCTAGGTATAAAGGAAGACTATTACAACAAAAAGGGGTTACCCTTTGTAGGCAAGCATGGTTGGGGTAAAAAAAACAGCACAATAACAACAAATATGTCCATGCTGCAAATGACTCAATGGGCCTCATTACAAGGTTGCCGGTCCGGAAACAATGGTGCCGGTAAGCTTGTCGGTACTGTTGTTTCCAGACTGGCAAATTGCGAGTACTGAGAGCGGGTGCCTTTCTGCCCACCAGGTCTGACCAGGCGGGCGGAAAGGCAACCGCTCGCACACCTTGACGGATGCACCGGTACCATTCATTGAGTCCAATTGGGAATGGGAATGGGGAATAATATTTTCCAGCACCCGGCAATGGACAATCACTGGGACTGCCGGGGCAGTAATGCCCCGGTAAATCCACACTGCCGGGCGCGGGACTCATAATGAGTCCCAATGTGTTGTGTACGTTCTGATTATTTAACAGATTCAAGATCATGCTAAATGAAGAACATGAGTTATAAAGCATATATAAAGGATGAGCATGATTAATTAAGTGTCGGTATAAAGGATGAACTCGCGCCATTAAGTCTGGGTATAAAAGATTAACATGAGACTTTAAGCCTGTGCATAAAAGATGAGCAGAGGTTATTACGCGTGAGTCTAAAGGATGAAACTGAGTCCTTAAGTCTGGGTAATAAAAGATAACATGAGTCATTAAGCCTGGTGACAAAGGTGAACATAAGTAAGTAAGCAGGGATATAAAGGAAGGACATGAGCCATTAAGCTTGGGTATAAAAAAAGAACATTATTTGTTAAGGCTGGGTATAAAGAATTAACATGAGCCATTTAGCACAGTTATAAAGGATGAACATAAGTCATTCAGCATTGGAATTAAGGATAACCTTGAGTCATTAAGCCTGGGAATAAAAAAAAGAACATTATTCAGTAAGCAGGGGCATAAAGGATGAGCATGATTCATTAAGCATGGATATGAAGGATGAACAAGAGTCATTAGGTCTGGGTATAAAGCATGAGCTCAAGTAATTAAGCATTGAAATAAAGGATACACTTGAGTCATTAAGCCTGGTTATACAAAATAACATTATTCATTAAGCCTGGGTATAAAGGATGAGCATAAGTCATTAAGTATGCATATAAAGGATGAACTTGAGTCATTAAGCCTGGGTATAAAGGATGAACTTGAGTCATTAAGCATTGAAATAAATGATCAACTTGAGTCATTAATCATGTGTATAAAAAGAGAATCTTATTCATGAAGCCTGGGTATAATGGATGAGCATGAAGCACTCAGCCTGGGTGTAAAGGATGCATTTGATTCATTTAGCCTGGGTGTAAAGGATGCATATGATTCATTTAGCCTGGGTGTAAAGGATGCATATGATTCATTTAGCCTGGGTGTAAAGGATGCATATGATTCATTTAGCCTGGGTGTAAAGGATGCATAAGATTCATTTAGCCTGGGTGTAAAGGATGCATATGATTCATTTAGCCTGGGTGAAAAGGATGAACCTGAGCCATTACGCATGGTTATAAATAATGACTATGGGCATCAATATGAGTGTGCCTGTGCATTAATAACATGCCAGTATTACTGCATACCAACACATTACCACCGGTACGGTGGACGATTTACCTCCAGCTCTGGCAAAAACGCCTCGTAATATCAGTGCTGTTAATACTGGCAAAAAAACTCCTTAGAATGGGGATTTACCAGCGTTTCTGCAACTTTGAATCTGCCGGTAATTCCATCAGACCAAGTGGGGGAAAAGGAATTACAGTTTGCCAGTATCCCGCCCATAATACGGGCAGGATACCGACAAACATGTAATGAGTACCTATGAGTCATTACGCATGGAGATATGGATAGTGATTCTTGAAGTTGTGCATAAGTAATATCCGGGAAGAATATGTATAAATGTCGGAATCTCAATAATCCACCTATGAATGGAGATACCTGTGAATGTATTTGATTAACTTGTTTGATACTTTTAAATGGATGATGTTTTATCTTTTATGAATTAATTGTGTCTTCGAAATGAAGCTTCTTTTTGACTTTTTAAAAATATATTGTATAACATAATGCAGATCCCAGACCTGCAGAAGGATGTGAATACAACTTTCAGGGTTGTCAGATGGTTGTCCGATGGTCTATTCATATTTGAGGCAGGCCGAAAAATTATGGGGGAGTCATTACGAGTTTGCCGGTAAACTGCCCGAAATATTAGCGGCTTACCGGCAAACTCAGCTTACTGTTTCTGCCACCCGATATCCGGGTATTACCAGGCTATTGCGGGTGACTGAATGACAGCAAGTTCCCATTCCCGTGGAGTCCAATAGAACGGCATTGGAATGGGTTGCCGGAATCACCAGCAACTGTACAACTGTTACCAGTGATTCTGGCATTTTATTGCCGGTAGGGACCTGAACTACCAGCAGGTCAGCCCTGCCTGTAGTTCACAGCAGTTACCGGCAAAAATGGAGTATGCCGGTTTGGAATAAGGTGCCGGTACACTTTGTTACCAGCCTCATATTTCCAGACCTGCATGCTCGTAATGACCCCCAAAGTCTATGTTTATAAAAAGAGCTCTGTTAGACTGCACATACGAGTTAAATGCACGTCACAACTCCCATGGCAACGCGGTGATGTACTGGCGATGGAATGATTAAAGAATTGATTGACTGAATTGAGCCGCATCCATCTCTACATGGATATTGATGCCCCCCTGAAGGTGAAGGAGATGGATCTGTAGATCGCTTCGCTTATGGAGGCTTTGGACAGCTGAGAAATAATCATTAACACATCTGTTTGCCCACACGAATTTAATAGAAGAAACAAATTGCTTAGCCCCCTATGTAATTATCTTCATATCTCGCAGTTAGAAGTACTCTTCAAATCACTGTTGACTGATTAGCATGTAGTATGTGTTACTGTCATAGGTTATTGGGAAGTAATTAAAAACGATGTTGAAGTCGTCGGAATGGGCATACTGCAATTAAATGATTAATTAATAGGATTAGGGAAGAGCATGGCATTGAAATTACCATTTTCGCTGATGAATGTTAGAGTATAAGTATTATATGATAAAATGAGTAGATTTTATATAGTAGTAAAACATCACATTTTATGTAATGTATTTGTCCTGCAAGGTTGTAAATATATGTTCTTTGTTTGGATGTGTAAAGGTTAGCTTAAATTGAAACATTCCTTCTAGGGACTATAATGGCCCTGCAGAATATGGCACAGAAAAATCAATCCTTATTTGAAGAGGGTAATGAGTAAACTGAACAGCTGAACATGTGAGTTGAAGTCATAAACAGATGCCAGCCTCCGCTAGCATGAAACACCACATTTCCAGCATTCACATACATGTAGTCATAACATTAATTGTACAACGATATTTCCAATTAATGTCTGCAAGGAGCATTGTGAAAGTTCACACTGAACCTGATTCGCAAAAAATAAATAACGGGCACGGCTGCCATTCGCAAGTGGTGAAAGGCGCAAATTGCACTTGCACAAACTGCAAAAGATTCACGAAAGACCAGCATGAAAAGTCTGTTTAGATCATTACACGGATGGCGGAGAACCATGGCGCTATTAGCGCCATGGTTCATGCCGGTAAAATACCGGCACCGCCTTGGCGGAAAGGGGAATTACCACCCCATTCCAAGGTTGGCGGGGCGGTAAGTCCCCCTTCCACCATTGCCCTTCCTTATTCCCATTTTTGTCCCATAGGGCATAATGGGAATGGGGAAGGCGCTAATTACGGTGCCGCAAATTGCGGTACCGTAATTAGCTTCCTGGGTCCCTTTGCGGGTTGGTTTTTAACGCCTGCAAAAAGCAGGCGTTAAATCCCCCAACCCGCAAAGGGACCGCGTAGTAAGGCGGTAAGGATTTACCGGTACCGGTATTTTACCGGTACCGGTAAATCCTTACCGCCATCCGTGTAATGAGGCCCTGTGTCTGCATTCCACAGAGGTGCGTTCGCACAATCTGAGGGGTCGTCCATTTTAACTGTGACATGGCAGTAACATGTACAAAAAAACCTATCTGCATATGCAAATGGAGGGCCATACGTACAAATGCGTGCCACAGAATGAAATGAAAATCGACGTCAACCCAAAACTGACAGACACAGGGCCTCATTCCGAGTATGGAGGTAGTCATGGCGCTATTTGCGCCATGACTACCTCCCATACCGGTACCATGTCCGGTTTGGTGAGATGGGGACTTACTGGACCAGTCCGACCTTGGCGGGACCAGTAAGTCCCCACTCACCAAACCATTCCCCATTCCCATTTGAGCCCCCATAGGGCTAAATGGGAAGGGGGAAGTAGCTAATAACGGTACAGCAATTTGTGGTACTGTTATTGGCTCTGATTTCCCTTAGCGGGTGCCGTCCTTAACGCCTGGTAAAACTTTTGTGTGTGATGAATAGTGGTTTTGCGCACCATTCAGCATGCAAAACCCCCTTCATCGATTCATGGAAACGACTTTGCAGGCCTTTTCGGACCACTGCAGGGACTTTGCGCAGGTCTGGAACGTCTCTGCGTGCAGTGGAGCGTGTTGCGCAAGACTCCATGCAGAGTGCGGGTCGGGCCTGATTAGAGATTTAAATAGGGGGCAGAACATGCAAATTCCCCCTTCTCCACGCAGAATGAGGAAGTACAAGGTATAATGTGGGTGTGTTGAGGGACAGCCTGCACGAAGAAATCGCACACCCAGCACAATACAAAACAATGCAAAACCAAGCGTTTTCATGGATCTGACCGCACATTATGCCAGGGAAATCAGCATGCAAAGCACCCATGCCCACCACCATGTGAAAGCAGGTAGAAGGCCCTAATTGCATAGGAATCACAGCGCAAAGGTAAGGTCTGATCGAGAATTAGGGGTGCCTGCACACAGTTGTGCCGATCACAGTTAGCGGTGCGCGTATGCAGAGTAGCAGGGTGCAGCCACGGTTTACGGGGGTTCACATGCATATTTACTGGGGACTGACTACAGTTATGACGAATGGTTCGCAAATTGACGGGTGCTGCAACTAGTTACAGGGGACCCCACCAGTGTCGCTAGGGTGCTGCCTTGGTTGGGGGGTTTGCATGCAGTATTGCTGGGGTGCATTACTTTGTGGACAAGGAGGGTGCAAATGTTGGTATACGTGGCTGGATTTGCTATGTGTGGGGGGTGTGTCATGGGGGTTCCGGCCGCTACTTGTGCATAGGGTTACTTTGCGGTCGAAATTCCATGAATACGGGGAGCACGCACAGAATCATTTGCACACAGGGATGCGCAAGATCGTTTTCGGCATGAGGGACTTTGCAGGATTTATGCACGTATTTTATGAATCGAGCCCTTAACAAGTTGCCCATCTCCATTTTATGGTGCTCATCGACTTTTGCATAGTTGTGAGACTAAGCAGATACCTGCTTGCTTGGGGAATGCAAACCATTCTCAGCTTACCTTAACAGAGCTAAGAACATACATCTGTCTAACAGAGTTAAGAACATGCAGCTGTACCATCGATAGATGAGAAGGACAGCAGATTTTGCAGATGTTAGGTATGTTCCACCAAGCGGCAGTCGCTGCGTTATGTACGCTGTTATTATCACCTAACCCTAACAGAGCTAAGAACATGGAGCTGTGCCATGGATGCTCCATCCATAGATCAGCAGGTGGGCAGATTTTGCAGATGTTAGGTATGTTCCACCTAGCGGAAGTCACTGTGTAATACACACAGTTATTATCACCTAACCCTAACTTGGGATGCATGTTCAGATTACCGCCCCTCCTAGATGATTTAGATTGTGAAAAATATATCAAAAACGGGTGTAGGGGGAGGGAGGTGCTTAGCGTCTGGAAACAATAGGCAGGAGTGGGAAATCACATAATGGGGAACTGACCAGTAGTTTTGCAATTGAGTTACATAGAAAACATTATAAATATATGTACATGGTAGCTATAACACAAATTAGTGCTGTGTTCAAGATAAGGCCTGAATCCTCCAGGCCATGTTGGAGACTCACAAAAAAAAGGCCTTATCCCTTGTTTACATTCCTATTCCCAGGCACAGCAAGGAACACACGCATACACCCACATACAAATATATTCAGTTAGGCCTTTGAACAATTAGGCAGGAGTGTGTGCAGCCGAATAGGATGCGACCTAGCCCAAAGGTCATACTCCAGAATGATGGTAATTCTATTTGAACTACTGGATGTGCAGGGAAATGGGTCCTAAATCCTTTGTAAACTGGATTGACTAGTGGGACACTAGGCTTACCTGATGGTGGGGGCTCCAGCATGTCTGGCATGAGAAACGATCTGCTTAGTTCACAAGGACCATGCTGACCTCAAAGTTATCTGTTGAGTTCATGTTGGCGATCAGGTGCACATCACATGGTTAGAAGTAAAGGTAGGGTGATGCCGTTCTAGTCTAACCAATTTCCTAACAGCGCATCAGGACTGGAGAGGTCATTACCCACGTGTGATGAAAATAGGGAAGAAGACAACACTACCAATCAGAAGATGGGCTACATGAAACTATTATTTATTTATTTATTTATTTATTGAATATTTATTTAGTAGCATGTATATAGGTGGTAGCCAATGAGGTTGGGGATAAAAACTGTAAAATTAGTGCGTCAAGAAGGACGAGCTGTACCTTTATAAGTTAGCCACCATCTTGGCGGGAAGAAGAGCTCTGTGGCAGTGGATATGTAATACCCTGTTACCCATTCCTTTTTGTATTCAAAATGAAGCTCTTGTCCTTCTCCAAAAAGGGTGCACCTACCCTTTTTCCCTAGTGGGTTGTATTTTCTTGGTCTGGTTGCCAGAGAGTTGCCCTACATTATTTGTGACCCCAACGTGATCCCAGACTCCTATGCGAGGATGGAGGATTCCTGGCCGTACATTCGGAGGGGCCTCACCCACCTACAGATACCAGTCCCTTTGTGCACAACCTTTGAGAGGTTTAAAGGAGTGGTGTTATCAGAATTCCTGTCTGTTCTTTGGAGCATGTCGCTGTCCCTGGATTGAGGAGGCCGTTAACAGGACCCCATGATGGAGGACTTCAGGTGAGCACGTAGACGTAAGTGCACCTTCTTCAGAGAAAAACAAGTGGGGCTAGGGAAAGGAGTATAAGTGCTCGAGCACACACTGGGGAATGTGCATGTGTGTGTGGTGTGGAAGGATTGAATTTCTAGTTGGAAATCCATGTAGTTCTGTATATACATTAAGTAGTTCATATATATATATATATATATATATATATATATATATATATATATATGAACTACGTGGAAGGATTGAATTTCTAGTTGGAAATCCATGTAGTTCTGTATATACATTAAGTAGTTCATATATATATATATATAATATATATATATATATATATGAACTACTTAATGTATATACAGAACTACATGGATTTCCAACTAGAAATTCAATCCTATATATATATATATATATATATATATATATATATATGTATATATATATATATATATAGGATTTTGATGTAACGGGACCCTTTCCTATGGTATTAGGGAAGAAGACTGCATTTTTTAACCAAGGAAAAACGATACGGATAGTGACCCCTTAGATATATATATATATAGTGGGTCTGGGATCTCTCTGCCCAGTATAAGGCAGGTGTGAGAATGAGAAGTAGCTGTGGTTGAGGTCTTTGTTGGTCTGGGATCTACTCACCTAATATATGGCGTTTGTAGGAAAGAACAGCAGATTTGTATTGTAATTTTTGTTATTGGTGATTTTTTGTTGTGGTTTGGAGTTGCTGACAGAAGAGTTATTGTGTCATGGAATAGGAAGTTTGTGAGAAGCGTGTGAGTGCGTGTGTGAGAAGTGTGTGTGAGGGTCATGGGGGAGTGTGTATAAAATTGGGGTGTTGGGGAGGTGTACAGGTTGGGGAATTAAGGTGAGGGTGGTGGTTGTATTGCAAAATACCAATACAGTGCCTGCTACAATGGAGCCGGTAACCCCACTAGAACATATGTGTGAGTCCCTTCCTTTGTACCAAGACAAAATTATCAAGTATCATGAGGAATGGCTTACAGAAACGATGGGAGGGATGTTTAAGCCAAGGCCAGAACAGGGGACAAATAATAGAGAACTATTAAGTCACGTGTGTATGTTTTTGCCAGCCAAATACAGAGGAAAAAAAATGAAACAGAAAGGATGTATTAGAAATATGCAAGATGGTAGAAGATTTGGAAGTTGGGTCTACCGATTATTTAAAGCCGATGAATGACTTGGTCACCCTTTGCACCCCAAATTCTACTGCGGTTACTGTTCTGAGTTTCCCTGTAGCTCCTACCAACATGGTTCAAGCACCCCATTAAGATATTACCCTACGCATGCTGCGTCGGGATATACAAACCCTATGTATGTTCCTTTGCCTTCACTGCTCCCCTACCACCAAAGTCGGGTCAATATCACAATCTCCCCAACCCCACAGCGTCTGCTGCCGCGAGGGATAGAGCATCAGATGGAGAGGATAGAAAACCATAGAAGGAGTTAGTACACGCTTTAAGAAAGGTGGAAGGTGAACTGGCATGATTAAAGATCGAAAGGAGGGATGGGGAATGGGTTTCAGTAGGGACAGATGAATGTAGAGCTTTGGGGTACATTTACCAGCCCCATGCAGAAATTCCCTTCATCACAAAAATACCTTTCAGCATTCACCCCAAAACAGCTGTGCTTTTGTCTGCTTAGCACATAGTTGGCGAGATTTGAAAACAGCCACCCCAAGAATGGCTGCATTTTGTTCTCCTTCATGTGAATCTAGAGAAAATAAACTGAATTCAGAATGACTCTTTATTGCTGTTCTGTTATTTCAAGACTCAAGGCTGCACAAGAAAATGACCTGTATTCAAGAAGGCATTGCTCTTGTTCTTACTTTCATTTTAAACATCACACAGTTTTGCTCCATTAAAATACAGCCCTGCATGTGTATTTAATTTTGCCATAAAATAAGGCAATCCCTCTCAGAACGGCATTGTTTTCCTTAATAAAGTCGCTGAAGACCAAAGAATTATGTTTCAAGTCTGCACAGCTAGGATTTACTTTTGAAAGGAACCAGCAGACACAAATCACTGCAAAAGAAAGCTACAGGGTGGCTCTCTCTCTTGCCTCGTGTCAATTACCAAGAAACTATATTCAGCATATCTCTGTGTCTAGAAACTGACCATATAGTTAAAAACCTTTCAGAAAGTTAATGCAAAGGAAACTGTGTGCTGCAGAAACCGCATTGGAAATATCAACATGAACTGAAATGAACACACTTGTGAATTTCTGGAAAAATGTAATTTAAAGTTAAATGTCAAATACTTCACTGTTGCTCGCACAAGAAATATTACTGTTCTTGGGGGTGGAGGCTGCAAAGCCATGTACATTATGTTTTTCCCCCCACAAAGACTTCAAGCAGTCTGGCTGAGGCCCAGGAATTGCAGTCAAACCAGTTTGGCAGGAAAGCTTGCCTCCCATTTTTTCACACCTACCAGTGAACTGATGCTGCCAGGACATGTGCTCTGTTCTTAGTGGGCTGAGAGTGTGATAATTACTGGCTTTACCAGACTGGCTGGCAGGACTGCCATCAAATACAAAGGAGGGGAGTGAAGACCTGTGTTTGACATAAATGTGCAATTTCCTTCAAGCACCCTCTCCCAGGAGGTCCTTTGTGCAAGCCAAGCCTGGCAGAAACATTTGGCTATGGGGGTTGGTGGACCACGCACATCTGTGACAAATCCAGACCCATTGACTTTAAGGAACTTTTAAAATTATGACATTTATCTCAGCACCCTAAACAAGCAACAATTCTATATTATGCCAGTATTTTATGTGATTCATAAACAGGCAAAATGAGACCCAAGGCATGGTTCAAGTACCTGGATAACTGGAATGGCAGAAAAAATGCATTTGTGGGTTAAGTATAAATGATACCGGCATGAAACTCCGGGAAAATATGCCAAATACTAGTATGCACATGTGTAGCCAAGAATTATAAATGTTATGTTTCTCCTGAAAATGGCGAACTTGTGCCAAAGGGTGATGCAATATCACACAGTATCGGCTTTCAGACTGGCTGATTCCTTATGAAATATGGGATCTGCATATCTGCTTTTTATGATGGTGACGAGTGTAAATATGATGTTTTGTTCCATAACTAATTTTTGTAAAAAAAAAAAGGCTTGTTAGACAAAGGGAGTCATCAATGCACACACATAAAATTATGTCATTTCCCCTGGAGGGGGGTGGGAGGACTGATAGGCTGGAGGACTAATTCTTGGGTGCTTCCCCCCAGATTGTAAAATATTATAATGTCACTTTGCCTATATAAGGGGGAGACAGAGAAACACACTGGACTTACTGACTGACTTACTTGCTTCCTGACTGACTGCCTGATTTCCTGACCTGCTGACTCAGACCCAAAACCAGATCTAGAGACAAACCACTGATCCCATCCAGGCAGGACCATCCAGATTCAAGCAGAACCACCCACCTAGATCCAGGCATACCCAATAATCCAGGAAGAAAAGAGGAGAAGCCGCTGATCCCCTTTTGGAGATTCCAGTGACCAGACCTTGCCAAGGTGTTCCGATCCAGGTGAGCCCAGCTGTCCAAGTGACCAGATCTCTTGACCCTGCTGCTCACTGACCAGATCCTTGGCCCCGCTCTCCAGAGACCTTGCTGGCTGTCCAAATTACCAAACACAATATTGCCTTGTAAGTATCCTATCCCTCAGTACCCAAAAACTGCATATCCCGCTCTTTTAACCTTGCATCCTATTCAAATCCTATAACAATCTGTGTGTAGTCTATATCTGATAGCAAATTTCTTTTTCAGTTATCGCTGTAAGTCTTTATTACCATTTTTGAGATAAATTAATGAATTCCCCAATAAGGAGGTATGTAGTGCAAGCTGGTTAAAATTCAGAATTAACCCCCTTGCCCGCAGTGTCTTTCGTTAAGAAAATAGTCTTTAAAATATATCCTCAGTAGAACCTGTGATCGTGCAACCAAAATCGAATTTGCCTGTGTATTTTGCTTTTCTTTAAAAACATGATTTGCATGTCCTGTAGAAAAAAACATACTATCATCCTACAAAGAGTCATCCCTTCCCCTCAGTATTCTGTCTATTCTGTGCCTTTGTTTCCCATACCAAAAAACGATTTCCGCTTTTGACTGCTAAGCCCATTTTCTTAGCTGTTTGCCTGTTTAAAGCCTGTGTAAAATAAGAAATTGCAATTCTGCTGCATGTGATTTCTGCTGCATTGTTTCCCTTCCCAAAATCGACTTTCTCACCTGTGTTCACGTTGCTTTAGTGCCATGCTCAATAGCCTGTAAGCTTCCTTGTCTCTTTAGTGCAGCCACACACATTTCTGTCCTGGCTATCCTACCGCAAGTGTAAACTGATCTATAAGCAACCAGTAAAATCTGAGTAAGTCATTTTGCTCATTTTGAGGGTTTTCATTTTTTGTTTTTGGCCTCCCATTCTGAGCTGGTGGGCTGAATTTCCAATCCGATTTTTCCCTCTTCTTTCTTACTCGTTGCCACTGCTTTCCATCCACACAGAATTTAATCAGCAGGTCTTTGGGGAAGTGTTGCAGGGGGAGTGCATAACCTATGTGCCACTGTGATTGTGAAGAAAAGTGATTTTGTTTCCATTTCTATTAAAGGTGTAGGTATCTTAAAAGTTCAATTAATTGCATTATAAGCCTTTGCATTTGTATTGCCACACTGTGGTGGCTGCTGCCCTAAATTTCATTTTGATCTGATTTTTCATTTGTATTCTAAAAATATATATTAATTGTTACACACTGGCCTGGTTCATGGTTCATGGTCCATTGCGACACGGGGTATTTGTTAAGGTGGGTTTGAGACGGGTTGGTTGCCTTCTCAAGAAAGAACCGAGGGTTCAAATAAAAATAAAAAGGCAGGTTTTATTGTGTGCCACCTTCAGTGTCAGTGGAAGAAGTCACTGTGTGTCATGTCATAAAATCTGTTACAGAGCGGTGGATATCTTATTTCGGATTGATAGTACAGCCATTAAGAATGTGCACATTGAAAAGGACAGAGAGGAAAGGATGAGGCAAGAGGAGAGTATGGAGTATGGTACAATACGGTTGGATGATGAATATGACTGTGCACCAAGGTGAGAAGTGGAGTAGGACACTTGGGACAAATTGGAAAACGAAGTGCAGCCCCATATGATTTCCCCACATGTGGTAAGCTTGTGGGGACCTAGGTTATAGAATAGATACCGGTGTATGGCAGTAGCAGAAATGTAGGTGACGGGAAGGAACAAGGTGGGGAAAGGGATAGGAACACAATTCCCACTACTACACAAAGGACATGGTGAGTGCAATATATACCATGGGCACACATGGTCAAAAATAACCTTATAAAGGTGCTCCTATCCCTTACTGCCAGAGCGGGCAAGTGGATATATGCCTTTGAGAAGCAGACAGCTGGTACTGCCTTGGCTGTAGGGGATTTTAAAAGTTTATTTGTATCGATACTGGGAGATTAGGCTGCTGAAATACGGGTCAGAGCTGGGTATCAGGGTGTGAAGTTGGGTGATGATAGCCATGGTGGAGCGAATTTTAATGTTGTTGGCCACAAGTGTAGGTGGAACGTCAGCATACATATTCGGATACACCTGATCTCCAGTCAATTATGCAGAGGATGATGGGAGATGATGAGGACCCTGCCGAATATATATTAAGTATACAGGAGATGTGGAGGGCTGAAAAGGGAGATTCTAGGGACAGAGTGATCAATTTGTTACTATTTTATAGTTAAAAGAGGTCTTGCAAAGGAAGTACAGAAAGCGCTTGACAATATAGTGGGGATTGAGACGAAGGGCTGGGTAGAAATTCAGTCTATTATTATTCACCATTGTAAACAGTTGAAAGAAAAGGAGAAGGAAATGGCACAAGAGGAGGAGGTGAAACTGAAGAAACTAGCAAAGGTTGCACTGGAGGGGGCTGTAGCAACAGTGCATACCAAGGAGTTGGCAGATGTCAGTGTGATTCAGGCAGATGTGCGAGCAGCACCTGTGTAAGGAGGTGAAAATGATTGGGCCGGTGGGTGTCAACCCCAGTACCAATAGGGATACTGGGTGTTTTCAGTGGGGAGAGGATTCTCAGGAACCTGAGGGGGGGGATTGGAGTTTGGAGGAATCAGGCCCCGGGGAGGAGGAACACGCCAATGTTGGATGTGTGGCCGAATAGGTCATTTTTCAGGGGAATGCAAAAGCAGGCAGTCATTTGCCTATCCTCAACTGCAGATATATCTGTATCCTCAGGGAAGCCGGCCCCATACCCTCAGTCGTATGGACACTCACATCCAGCAATTCCTTATGGTGCACTATTGCTAGTATTTCTGTCTGCTCCTGCACCATCCATTCCACAGTTGCTAGCTCCAGGCACTAGCAATATGCCACTGTATGTAGTGCATCACATCAAGGGCAACAGCAGGGTCACCAAATACCATATAACAACATTGTGTCGAATGGCACAGTGACCCATTATCAAGGGGCCACAGTGGTGGGAAGGAACCCATTTGTCTTCCCCAGAACAAATACTTACCAAGATTAGGTCAGCCCACAGAGAGCCTTACCATGCCCAGTCCTATCGGTCACTGCTGACCCAGACGAGGGACCCTCAGTGGGGATGAAGATAGGAAATAAACCATTCATTTTCATGGTGGATACTGGGGCAACCAAATCATGCATTAGTGAGGGATGATTCCCTTTATTAGATGAGGTCATGGATGTGCAGAGCTTCTCTGGGGAAATTCAATTGGTTCCTTTTATAAAGAAATTAACCCTCAAGGTGGGGCAGAGAGAATTGGGCCCCCTTATTGTACTTCACTGTGACTTGAACAATTTGTTGGGAAGGGACATTTTGAATTATCTCAATAGGACCATCTCGTTCACTAAGAGAGATGTGGTATGTTGGACACTTGGTATGTGTACTGTGAGGGTAATGTTGACCTTGCAAGCCATGGGCATTGAATCTGCAGCAAGAGGAGTACCAGTGGCCCCTGATCTGTTTCTGGATGGAATTACAATCCTACTCAGCGCAGTGCCACAAATAGCTAACTAATATTGGTGATGTACCTTCTGAATATGGGTTTAGGCTTACCCAACCCCAGGAAGTAGTTGCAGGAACAATCATTGAACTTGATATAGTGTTTGTGTCAGAGGATAGGATTGTGTTAATAGCAGTTGATTCAAACAAAGGGGAGTGGCGTACAGTTCTGTGCAAAGACCCTACAATACCAATGCAAAATGTTTCAGGTGAGGATTTTTTTGAGAATAGAGAAAATGAGGGGGAGATAATAATGGAAGTTTGCGTTCCTTGTGAGATTATGATACAATGCAGGCATGTGCCTTGTTCCAAGTTGTTGGCCGGGACCGCTACCTCCATTGGTTCAGAAGATTTGTCTTGGGTACCTGATAAGTTGTGGACGAGCAATCTGCATGATGTGGGGCTCTTACAGAGTGTTGCACCAATAAGTATCACCTTAAAACCGGCGATCGGTTGCCTCCAGTGAAACAATACCTCTCATCAAACGCAGCGAAGCTAGGGATTTATGACACTATTATGGCTCTTTTACATCAAGATATCATAGTAGCATCTAATTTGCCTTGTAATATATCTATTTACCCTATGAAGAAATTGTAGGGGGCGAGTTGGAGGATGATTCAGGATTTACACCCCCTCAATATATGTTGTACAGGCAGAATTTCCAGTAGTCCCAAACACTGCTACCATATTATGCATCATACCTGTTGAGGTGACCCACTTTACTGTGGGGGATTTGAAAAACACCCTTTTCTCTGTGCCTTTGAATCCACATTCACAATATCTCACAGCATTCCCTTTTTCCAGGAGCCGATTCCAACATACTAGGCTTCCTCAGGGGTACTGTGAGTCCCCAAGTATCTTTAACAGGGTGTTACACAAGGATATGGGAAATATTGTTAGTCCCCCACCATAATTCAATAAATGGATGATTTGTTGGTGTGTAGTACCACCGAATGGAGTGTAGGGAGGATTCTGTTGCTTTGTTGCAATTGTTGGCTGTCAAAGGGAACAGGGTAGGTAGAGCAAAATTACAGTATTGTCAATCTGAGGTGTTGTACTTGGGTCAATGTATTTCAGTGAACAGTAAAAGAGTGACTGCAAAACACGCAGTGGCAGTGCACGCAACCACCCAGCCAGTGACGGTCAAGAATATGCAGACCTTTCTTGGTCTATATAATTATTGTAGAGCATGGATTTTAGATTACACGTCATACACAACACCACTGTTCCAGACCCTTAAGTTAAGGAAGTGTCGGGGTGATTATCCCGGGGCCCGGCAGAGCCGTCCGTGGACCTCCTGGCTGTTGGGAGGCCCCAACTCCTCCCGTGTCCCCAAAAGGAGTATGAGACACACACAAGGAGCAAGGTGGTTCTGCTGTTTATTATAACAATGGCAGGGATGGGTCTAGGATCGTACGTGTCCGATGAGACTCTCACTAGTAGCGGGGCTCGCAGGCCCGTTTTACAGCAGTATGACGCGCTAACCGTGTCACCTGGGAAAGTTAGCAAAAAACCTATCGCCACTCTGGATTGGTTCCCCGACTGGTAGGGTTAGTATAGGTAGCATATGGAGAAGGATATAAGTGGGTAAGGATGGGTCAGGTGGTACACTTGGGTTGTCCCTAATAGTTGTTACTTTAGAATCGTTACAGGGGACCACTGGTGATTGGCTAACACTAATGGCGTCAGCGATGAGCCCTCCTGTGTTCTGATTGGTTCTCCCGCGAGCCCCCAAGCCTGGGACCATTGTTGTTCCCAGCTCGCGGTGTACCTGTCATTAGCAACAATGTGCAACTATGTGTTTGTGCAGGCAACGGACAGGTCTGCTCATAGGCTTGTGAGTGGGTCGTTCCCATCGCTGTAGGTGTCCATCTTGCTGCTTCGTTGTTGCAACCTGTGTCCCGACCTTTCTGCCTCGTGAGCCTGGCACCTTGTCAGTTCGGCTTGGTCACGTGTGGAGAGACCGTAGCTGGAGCAGAATTATGAGCATTAGGTTTGTATTTCGCTTCTGTGGGCTTGGCATTTTGCAGGTATAACCTTGGCGCTGGGCTCGCGGCATGCCAGTTGCAACATCATGGCCTTGGCTGTGAGCTCTTGCTGGGGGCTCGTTCTGCATGGTCAGCACTTGTAATCTTGTTCTGAGAGGATTTTCATGGCGAGGCTCTTGCCTGGGTGACTCTTGCTTGCAGCCTACCCGGACCTAGTACATGTGTGGCGGTACATAATCCATGGTATGGATGTCTCGGGTTGACAGGGCGTCACAAGCAGTATTAGATATACATGATGGTGTCGTCATATGGGTGGGTGGTGGGAGAAGCATCAGCAAGCATATACACAAGCTCTTCAGGCGTCCTGCGTTTCTGCGGTATTGTGAAAAGGCCTATGTGAAAAATAGCAATGATGCACGTCAGTGGGTGTGTCAGTCACCTACGTCATAGCATTGTGTATGTTCTTTGTGTAGGTTGGTGTGTGAGTAACCAGCGTGCATGGTAGCATGTGTGTTCTTGGCAGTTGGCTATGTCGTTATGGCATCTCTAACGATGTGGATACTTGTGGCTGTTGTTCTTAGTCGAGCACATCCATGTCGCAGGCGTCGGCTTGTGCCGGGCGGGCTGGTGCGTTGCGTGCTGGTGGGCATACTCCTCTTATGTGTAAGTTTCTGAACCAGGGTATTTTGTCAACTGGTAAATAGACGAACTCATCTCGTGGGGGGTGTCTGGGTCGTGATCCTCTTGGCCATGATCTGGATGAGATTGGGGGAGGGTGTTGTCCCATTCTCCCACTTCAGTCCCCCCTCTGGTCGGCTTGTCGACCACAAACTCATCCTTTTCCTTATCTCCTTTCACTTTCCATACTTTAGTTATTCCGGCCAAGTGTCCATAGTAGTTGACATGATCTTCGAACGACCAGTACATGTAAACGTAGCTGCCGCCGGGTTTGCAGTATACCCATCTTCCGACATGGCTCCTCGGGTTTCTTGGGTTCTCTACCTTCACAGATGGTGGATCTATGTTGTTGTCAAGAATCTGCTTGTGCAACCTCTCTATTTCCTTTATTATCATGTCCGTGTGCTTGATATTGTCAGCAGGTAGTAAGGCGTGCATGAGACCATCTCCATCATTTCGTCTGTTGTTCGTGCTTTTCTAGCTTTCCAGAACTTTATCACAATCAACACAGCTGTACCCAATATTATCACTCCTACTATTAATTTCAGTCCATCTGACAGCCATGAAGGCATCCATGACCATAGAAATGAAAACCAGCTGTTATCTTTCTATACTCCTTTACTCTCTTCCATCATTTTGGAGTGCATCAGGGCCAGTTGTGATACTGCTTCAGTAAGTGTTCCATTATCTGCGTCGTTAGCAGGGGTAAATGTGCAGCATGATTGTCCAATTTTTGCACAAACTCCTCCTTCCATCGCCGTCAGAAGATCCAGCACATACCTGTTTTGCAGTGTTACCATTCTCATTGCTCGTAGCTCTTCTTTTATGGCATTCTCATTGCTCGTAGCTCTTCTTTTATGGCATTGAATCCATTGACAGTCGAATTTATTGTCATCATCAGCTCCCACCGGGTGATCTGAAGCCATTTTGCGTTTGCATATGCTTGTAGTCCTGGGTATATTATTGATGAAAAGAACATTGCTGCTCTTCTAAATAGTCTGTGTTCTGGTGGGATGGAGGTGAGCGCTGTTTCTTACCTTCCCCACAGGTAGTTTCCCGTGAGTGCTTCCCCTTGTCATTTCGCTCTTGACAAGACGTTATTGTTGTTGTTCTCGCCACCTTCTGCAATCTTCACTGATCTCTTCTTCCTTTTGTTCCCTTCGTCCACCTTGGGGAAATTGGCCATTTTGACATGTTTCTGAGGCACAACCAGGGATGGTACGTTGATGTGTACCATGGTGCATTATCCATTCCATAATGGAGGCAAAGTGTGGTACGCCTTATCACCGAAGGCCCAATAGTGGTCCATTAGAACTGACGTGCCAGCACCCTCCTCAGGTAACTATACCGTACCTCCACAGTTGGTGTTGTATCCCACATCTACATCACCTTTGTGTTGGTAGCACAGTGTGGGTGCAGTCAGTGGTAGTATGCTTATTGGATCTTCGTCCTTCTCCATCCGCGTCAGCATCAGTACATATTTACCCCACATCGTCCAACATCTGTTGTTGTGCTTCTGGATGGTGGTAATATTTTCTCTTGTTATCATGTTGCTCCCAACCACTCCTATTTCCCATTCATTGTTCATATATATTTTCCCAGTTATTGTTATTAGAGGTCTTTCCCAGCACCCTTGTTCACCAGGGACTTCAGTTGCATACCAATCACACCACAGGTATTCTAGGGTTACTTTATTTGTTTCTCCTTTGTCGGGGCCATCTGTCATGTATCTGAAGGCTTCAGCATTTATCCTGCTTTTACGGTAGCTCACATATGTTTTGAGGAAATTGTTTTCGTATGGATATGTGACTCTAGTTTTCCATTGAAGTCTCACCACCGTCCCTTGGAATCGTCCTTTCGTTTGGAATAGTGCCAGATATATTATACATTTTACTGTTTTTATTGGTATTTCAGTGGCTACGAATGTTCTCGATGCACTCATGGCATATGGGATCAATGAGCACACATAACAGTTGTCCTCAGTTGTCTGCTTACCAATTTTGGTCATGTGCTGGTACCACATGTTTGAGACGTGTGCTGAATCTGTTATGTAATTATTGATACTTTTATCTTCTCCATATGTGCTGTGTTTAACTCTATTTCCCTTATTTGTATGGCTACTTGTACCACTTGACACCGTGCCTGTTGCAGCCGTGGGAGGGGGTGGGTTAGTTTTGGGCACAGCCATATTCAAAGCATAGTTTTTCTGCCAGACAGAGGCAGCCAATAGACTAGTGATCACCAACACGCCTACCAATTTTATTACAAGAGCTAGTCTCACTGGCATTTTTGCTCTTACCTTGCTGCGGTCCTGCAACTTATTCTTGAGACGTTAAAGGTGCCCGCCTTAAAATTCTGAAGGGGTGCGTTATTGTTGTTAGTATTCCTTAATTAACCTCTCCCTATCAGGTTATCGTTCAATGCCCAGGCGAAAAGCTGTTCCCACGCTAATCTTAGTGACCTATCTCTTAGAGCCGGCAGGTGCTCTTGGAGATGGGGAAATGATTGTTCTATGGCCAGAACAAATGCGGTGTAGTATACGCGTACCCTTCTCCTTTTCAGATACTTTGGTCTCCTTATATGATATACAAATTGGTGTGCTAGGGCCTCGGGGGTGTTATCATCTGTGGCCAGCATTTACTCTTGGGCAGAACACGAGGTTAGTTACTTTACTTTCTAAACAATACAATAATATGCGGTACCTGCATGTGCGAGACAAAAAGAAAAGAAGAACATACAAGTGTTTTATATGTGTGTGCGTAACATTCAAGTTTGTTATACAACGTCCTTTATTCAGTGGTGGCCTGGGAGGGGTTGGGCTGGGCAGAGGTTTGTTTGCTTTGTGATCTTGTGACCATGGGGTGAGCTATGGGAGATTGTCCAAAGTCTATGGCGGTGTTTGTGGGTGGGGAGGGGTCAGGGGCAGTGTCACAATTGTCCTTTGTAGTAGTTGCTGTGTCTTTATCTGTCGCTGACTTTGCTGATGTTGCTGGTTTTGTGATGGCCCTGTTGTCAATGCAAGAGTGGGTCTGATGGTTGTAGGGCTTTATGTCGTGAAGGTGATTCCAAGTTCGTTTATCGTGTAGTTTAACGGCTCTAGGAGCCACTGCTTCTACCAAGTGGGGCCCGGTGAAACGTGATCCGTTCCACTTTCTATTGAAATTGCGGAGGAGTACGTGATCTCCTTCCGCGACAGTGCACAGTTTTTGCTGTTCTTGTTCCTTGTTTGAGTCTTCTTGTTGGGTGCTCTTCGAACCGCCCCGCATGCGCTCGAGCTGTTGAGAGATAAAGGCGACACTAGTAATCAAGGAAGAGACATATTGATACATTTCGTCACCAAACACATTTGCAATATTTTCATAGTAAGTGAAGGCTCTTGATGTTGGCGTTAATGGAAGGCGCATCTGACGTCCAGTCACCACCCCGTGGGGAGTGAGGTGGTGATCAGATCCTGGCCTGTTCCTCAGCTCAGATAGAGCAAGGGGAAGGCAGTACAACCAACTCTTCTTAGTTGTCTGCTGGATTTTGGCTATCTCCTCCTTTAACAGGCCATTCAGGTGTTCACAGACGCTGTTAGCCTGTGGATGATATGCACATGCAAACTTGTGTTTGATGCCCAGCAGAGATGTGATGTGCTCAAACATTTAATTTGCAAAGTGTGGGCCATTGTCCGACCGCAGCACTTTGCAAACACACCACCTGGGGAAGACCTCTCTCACTAAAAATGTAGCTGCTCTGAACGCATCCACGTGTGAGCAAGATGCAGCCTCAATCCACCTGGAAAATGGACATACCACTACAATCATGTACCTATGCCCTTGACATACATTGATCATATCAACGTAGTCAAAATGAAGGTGTAGGAAGGGTCCTTCCGGCCGGGGTATAGTACCCTTTATCACTTGCAGCGTGTGACCGGCCGTAAACTGTTGGCATGTGAGGCATTTGCTGATGACATTTGCAACATGGGAATTTAACTCGGGACAGAACCACGCTTCCTTAATTTGTGCTGCAATCACTTCCTTTCCTCTATGTGCCGGATGGTGAAGCTGAGCCAGGGCTGTGTTCAACAGTGCCAGCGGCATAGCCACTTTTCCAGTATTATTTTGATGCCACAGTGCGTCTGTGGGGGACATTGTACACCCTCTTCTCACACATAGCTCCTTTTCTGCTATTGGTGCAGCTGCCTGCAACTACATTATCTGGGTTGTAGGGAGATGGGTGTACCCATCCTTCATCAAAATCTGTCTTGCCATCGATCTCCCTCTGTCTCTCTCTGATTCTGGGGGAGTCCACATTTCGCCAAAATATGCAGCATGTTTGGCATGTGCATCTGCTGTTTCATTACCTTTCGAGATAGGATCATCTCCATTAGTGTGGGCCTGACATTTTACCAAAGCTATTTCTTGGGGATAGTTAATTACTTCAATCAATTCGGCTAGTAAAAGGGCATGTTGCACTGGGGTGCCATCAGCTCTTCTAAATCCCCTTCTCTGCCACTTTATTAATCATGAGTGCACAGTTGATGTTACATATGCACTGTCAGAGTATATGGTCACCCTTTTGTCAAAACTTTCTTTTAATGCCAAAATCAGTGCGACCAATTCCGGTGCCTGAGCCGAATAATGCTGTGGTCATTGGACACATTTCACTGGGACATACATCAAATCTTCTGTCATTCTAACTACTGCTGCCCTTGTCCTCCTTACCCCATCGCTCTGATCAATAGTTGATGACCCATCAATGTACATTATTTCACCCCCCTTAAGGGTATCCTCCTCGACCTTCCTTGTGCTGGAGTACATTTCAATAGTCTGTGTGCAATCATGGGCATAATCACCTTCCTCAACAACTTCGGCTATGAACCTGGCTGGGTTTACATTACTGCATCTGACAATTGTCAATTCAGGTCTGGATAAGATGATCTCATAACCTGATGCACTCTGTGTGGTCAGTGTGGACTTGGGCTTGTTTAAAATTGCAAACAGTGCATGTTCCACAAATAATGTGGTGGGGCATCCCATTGTGATTGATGATGATTTTTCCACCGCAAATGCTGCGGCGGCGAGGCCCTGTTCGCAAGGGACATTACCTAACATCACAGGGTCCATGTGACCGCTGTAGAAAGCTATTGGCTTGTGTCCCATGCTTGTTTTCTGAGTTAGTACAGCCTTCAATACTGCTGACTCGCAATGTGATAAAATGAAAAATTGGTGCTCATAATTTGGAGTGGCTAATACGGGCGCTGTGGATATGGCGTGTTTTAACTCATCAAACGCCTGTTTCATTTCCCTTGTACACCCCAAACTTTTGTCCCCTTTTTGTGCTTCTCTCAGTGCTTCGAGCAGGGGTCCTATGTATGAACTGTAATCAAAAACCGATGCCCTGCAGTAGTTGCATAGGCCCAGGAACTGCTGCAGTTCCCGCACAGTTTGTGGTTGTGGTGTGTTGGTTATGGCTTGTGCTCTTTGTGGTGCAATGTTTCTTCCATGCTGGGAAATAAGTTGGCCAATGTATAGTACCTGTTCCTGACAGTACTGTAACTTTTCCTTGTCCACCTTGTATCCCTTCTCAGCCAACACTGTCACCATTTTTACTGAGTCTTCCCTACACCTCTCTTCAGTGGTGCTGCAGATTATTATGTCATCAACATATTGCAGCACCGTGCTCTCCATTTCAATGTTTCCCAAATCCATCTGTATTACCCTGTCGAAAATTGAGGGTGACTCGCAGTACCCTTGTGGTAACCTGGTATGTTTCCATTTTGTATTTCTGTATGTGAAGCTTGTCGAATCTCATGAATCTGGGTGCAGAGGTATCGATAAAAATGCATTTTTGAGGTCAATCATGGTGAACCGTGAAGCCTCTTCTGGTATTCCACAAAGTATTGTGGCTGGGTTTGCTGCTATGGGGTACTCTGTCTCTACAATGTAATTCAAGGTCCTAACGTCCTGGATGAAATGCCAAGACCCTCCTTTAGCTTTGCGCACTGGGTACACAGCAGTGTTACATGTTGATTCTGATGGTACCAATATGCCATTGTTTATCAGGGCTGTTATAGTTTCGTATATGCCCTCATCTGCCTCCTTTGATAGTGGGTGCTGCTTCACCCTAGGTAATATTGCTCCCTTTTTCAAATTTATTTTTACTCTTCCAATGCTCTTTATGCAGCCCACGTCATAGGGACTGGTGGTCCACAGTTATGCTGGAACTTTAGCCATGTCTTCTTCATAAAATGGTACTGGGGTAGATGCAGGTGCCTCTAGTGCCACTGCCATTTTTAGTGCCACTTGCTTGTATGTCACTCTCAACCAGATGTCAAACACCATCTCTCCTTCTCCTTTACTTTCTGAGAAGAGCTCTTCGTCAGACACTTGTGTGAGCCTGCACCCCTCAGCCAGTGCTATTACTGCTCTTCAGGCCCTCCCCTCCCTCTCTTGGGCATGTACTGCAATGTAATCTGCAGTTGCCATGATGCTCTCGATGCTCACTGAAATCATCTTCCCCTCTGGTTCATTTGCTGGTGTCTCTGGCCTGAACAAATATGCTGCTGGCCTCCTCCAAATCTTGCCCTCTATTCCTGGCATCCATGCAAATGCCATATCTGTTCCATTTGTCAATCTGGAAAAGTGAATACCCTTCATTTGAATGATAGACGTATCTTGATGGCCGAAGGACAACCGTCTTATGCACAGAATTATAGAAATACGGACTTCTATGCTTGACGAACAAGCGGCCATTTTAAACGTAGCAAGAATCGCCATTTTGCTTGTGAACCATTGCTCATTGCTTTCTGTCTAAACTGCTTTGCAGCTTGCAATTCCTGCGAATTCTGCTTACTCTGCTCTACTGTTAACATTGTTGTCTGAATATGAAAGGGCAAGGTCGCGGGACTGAGGAGTTCATTGAAACTCCTCATGAGTAGCCCAGAAAGAAATGCCCACGCTCCCTCTCTGTAGCCTTGAGGGAGAGCTGCAGGGCATTTAATCATTTCACAGCTGCCAGCCAGTCTCGTACTGTGGTAGAATATGTTAGAATAAAGCAGCTAAAGGCTGGAATTATGCTCTTCTTACGGCCCCCCTCACAAAACCGTTTAGAGCGTGTCGGTTCCCAGGACACGAATAGCACCTAATAGATAGCAAAGCTTGGAATATGGCTCCTCCCCCCTTGTGCAGCTTGCTTCCAAGAACAGAAGCATCGTGTTCTGTTCAACAGCTAGAAGATGCCTCCGCACTTTTTTAATTGCACATTGTTACTAGAATAGACATCGAAAGTGTCATAATTGTCATACTCGTCGGAAATGTCCATCATCATCCCGAGTTCAAAGAAACTTAATAAAAGGGGGGTGTTAAACATGACATAGCTGATTGTATGATATGCATTTTGTATATATGTAACTGATGTACGTAATTCGCTCTCTTGCGTCCCTCAAGGTCTAGAAAATACACGTCGCGGGGCGTGAGACCACAGTTGGCCAATTGGGACTATTTTTTCTTGCAAAAAACCCTAGCATTGGGAATTTGAATCTTGTGTCTGGCGCATCCTTTCGTGTATGGTTATTGCCTTGTTTCCATATCGCGAGGGACCCCTAGGGGCCCCTTTCACATATTGGAACATTTCTCCATCTACTGGCTCAGCCCAAGATACTGTTTGGCCACAGTAGGCTTGCAGTATTTGTCGTGCGGTGAGCATGTTTATTTCTGGTGTGGAGCAAATTATGCCGTTCTCCGTGAAGGAGATTGTCATATTCAATCGGTTAATTATGTCCCTCCCAAGTATGTTTACTGGCGACTCCTTCGAGTACAGGAGCATGACAGACATGTCATTATCTCCTATAGATAAGGAGATGTTATCAGTGAAGGGAACCAACCCTCGAGCCCCAGAGAATCCTTGAGTGTGCATGGCCTCGCCTGATATTTTAAATTTACCCTCCCTTATGCATGACCTAGTGGCCCCGGTGTCAACTAGGAAGGAACATTTTTTGTCACCTATCGCTACCTGTATGCATGGTTCCTCCACACTGTTAGGTGTTATCGACAGGATGGGACACATCAAAGACGTCTGTGGGCTGTCCTATTGTGGGTACAGTGACTGACCGCCTCCAGTGTAAGGGTTGTGCCCCAATATGGTCATCCTCCCTAACTGTGTTTGTGGTAGTGGTGTATCAGTGGTTGACACTTTATTGTCCTGTATTTGGGTGAGCTGCTGTGCTGGTTGCACTTGGTGTTGTTGTGTTACTATCACCTGTTGCTGTGGTGATGTGTATGTCTGTACATGTTGTTGTGGTGCAGCGTAGTATTGTACCTGTTGCTGTGGTTGTTGTGGTGACGTTTGTTGCTGTGTGTTGTTCTGTTGCATTCCTTGCTGGTAAACCTGTTGCCCCCCCATATGTCCTTGTGGCCCCTGTTCCCCCCAGGCCGATGGGGTGGGCTGATTCTACATGTGCGCGACATGTGTCTTCTTCCTTTTGTTTCATCTTTTCTTGCCACATTCTACAGTGATGTATTATTGTTAGTTGTATTTCCGGTCAGGCTTTAGCTTCCATTCCCACTATTTTCTTTAGCTGTCTTTGTACTGTCTCAGGGAGCCCTTGTACTAGTATGTGGTAAAAAATGTCTGGTGTTTTATCCCATTGCTCCCTAGTTTCCAAGCACCACTTCTCCTGAATCTCCTGGATGTAATCAACAGGATCTTCATTCTCACGCATCTTGCGTGACGTAATAGCTCCTATGTCTGATGTGTCTGGGTACTGGACCCTCAGTGCCTGCCATAGTGCATGCCTGCAGTTGACAAATGGCGTCCCGTCATGTGGCGTGTCTGTGATTGTAACCCCAGGGAAGCCTGCCCTCTTCCAAATGTCATCTGCCGCATCCCCCAATATTGATATTAATAGTCCCTTCAGATCCCCTACTGCTAGTTTCTGTCCCGCAGTGTGTTTCTCCATCTCGTATATCCACTTCCCTGCTCCTCCGCTTAGGGATGGGAGCCTACATTTGCGTCCTGGGAGATCTCTGAGCCTGCCAACGTATGGTGTGTGTTCAGGTGTAGGTGTGAGTGGGCGTGGTGGGCGTGATAGCGTGGATGTTACTGTGTGCGTTGTTCCTCCGGCCACCTCTCTTACCTGTTCTTCACCTGTCTTCTCCACTTCCTTCTTCCTGCATGCCCATGGTGATTCACTGTTAGCGCGTGTGAGGTACAATTTATCTAAACTCTTCCTACTGCCACTTCTTCCTCTTTTCCCCACACCCTCTTCTTCTTCGCTGCAGAATCCGTCCAGGAGCGACAACCGCATTCTGTTCTTTTTCCTCCCACTGTTACCATTTTTAAGTCTATTAAATCCGTTCCTCTCTGTTCACCTCCACTAGTTGCTGCCTCCTGCATTGATGTTGTAGCCACTTCTGTGTCCTGGCGTGCGTATGTTCTTACTCTGTGCTCCGCTCTCCTACCTCCACTCTCCTCTTCCTTCCTCGCCATTATCTCGCCACCTATTTCCTCTCTCTTCTTTTTCAGTTCCTCCAACACCTCACTACTTACCCTTGCTAGTATCCTTTCTTCCTCTCCCATTTCTCTTTTTCCCTTTTTAATATACTTTCTATTACTTTACCCTCTTCATATTTCCTGGTGCTTTCAGAGAGTATTTTCTTCTTCCATAGTTCCATTTCCTTTTCCTTCTCTTCCTCCCTCCTCTTCATGTCACGTTGCTCTGCTCGGGACACCCTCTCCGCTATTGCTTTCATCCTCTCTGCTTCCCTCTTCCTCTCTTCTGTACGCTCCTTCATCCTTTCCTGCTCACCCCTACTCTCCTTCCTTTCCTTCCTCCTTCCTCATGCCTCTTGCTCGAACTGTCTAATCAGTGCACTCCGCGCATCCCTCAATTCAGCCAATCTTTCATCCAACATCTCCTCCTCTTCATGTGACAGTTCCCCTTCTCTCGTGTTACTCACCTCACCGCCTGTCTGAGTGCTACCTTTGTGATCCTTAGGCACTCTCCTCACCACATCTTCTTCTCCTGTTAAGGCCCCTCGCAGCTTTAAGAGCACCTGCGCTTCTATCCATTCGTCTTGTCCTATTTTCACGATGTGCTCCTCACCTCTCTTCCCTCCTTTTGCGCGCGCCAGCGTGCAACTTGAACCCACTGTGCTCGTCACCTCCTCCCCCCCTTTGGTAGCTACCTGTAGCAGTATATGGTGGAGGGCTGTATGCGGGGTTTGAGTACCCCTCAGCTGCCGTCAATTGTTGCCTCACTGCTTCTCGTAACTCCGTCACTGGATACAACCCACCTTCCTCCTTCTTCACTACTTTCACTAGCGGCATATCTTCTGTCCCTTCTTTCTTTACTTCTACTTCATGCGCGGTACCAGACCTTTCATCCTCCATTTTGTCCTTCTCAGTGCATTGTGCGTCACTTGTCGCTGTTCCCATGTTCCCTTCTTCTTCCTTAATCTCTTTACCCTCCTTTGTTTCCTTGCTCCCCTTCTGTTCTGTCGTCCCTTCCATGGTGAACATTCCTGTTGCTCCTGGCCGTGATCCCTGGAACATCCTCCACAAGTTAAATACCTCCACGTGATGAGCTAATATCTTCCCCTTGTACGTGTTGTGTATGTGTGTCAGCAAAGAGTGTTGGACGTATGGTTCAAAACTGCTGTTAGGCAGCCATGGTGTCGTCATTTTGTTGTCTGTTCCTTGTGTCCATTCTATACTATATTTGCGTGCACCCCTCCAAGTGGCTCGCCACCTCCCCTCGTCTGGACCACATCTGGACACTCGCCAACTGTGGGCGGGGTACTTCTCAACTGTCTCCCGAGGGCCAATATCCGGATTGCGCTGTCCGGTCTTCTCGCAGTTCCGCGATGGTCCTGTAGTCCTCAAAAGGGGGCAGCGGCAGAGGGGGCCGCGCTGCCGGGCGGCCTCGCAACGAGAGGCCTTGTAATAAAGTTCTCGGGGATAGACCTCAAACAGATCTCAGCAGTGCCTCCAACTTGTCGGGGTGATTATCCCAGGGGCCGGCAGAGCCATCTGCGGACCTCCGGTCTGGGGAGGCCCCAACTCCTCCTGTGTCCCCAAAAGGAGTATGAGACACACACAAGGAGCAAGGTGGTTCTGCTGTTTATTATAACAACGGCAGGGATGGGTCTCGGATCGTACGCGTCCGATGTGACTCTCACTCTTAGCGGGGCTCGCAGGCCCTTTTTACAGCAGTATGACGCGCTATCTGCGTCACCTGGGAAAGCTGGCAAAAAACCTATCGCCACTCTGGATTGGTTCCCCGAGTGGTAGAGTTAGTATCGGTAGCATATGGATAAGGATATTAGTGGGTAAGGATGGATCAGGTGGTACACTTGGGTTGTCCCTAATAGTTGTTACTTTAGAATCGTTACAAGGGGACCCCTGGTGATTGGCTAACACTAATGGTGTCAGTGATGAGCCCCCCTGTGTTCTGATTGGTTCTCCCGCAAGCCCCTAAGCCTGGGACCATCGTCATTCCCAGCTTGCGGTGTACCTGTCATTAGCAACAATGTGCAACTATGTGTTTGTGCAGGCAACGGACAGGTCTGCTCATAGGCTTGTGAGCGGGTCATTCCCATCGCTGTAGGTGTCCATCTTGCCGCTTCGTTGTTGCAACCTGTGTCCCAGATGTGGGACCCAGGCGGCTTTCTGCCTCGTGAGCCTGGCACCTTGTCAGTTTGGCTTGGTCACGTGTGGAGAGACCGCAGCTGGAGCAGAATGATGAGCATTAGGTTTGTATTTCGCTTCTGTGGGCTTGGCATTTTGCAGGTATAACCTTGGCGCTGGGCTCGAGGCATGCCAGTTGCAACATCGTGGCCTTGGTTGTGAGCTCTTGCTTGGGGCTCATTCTGCATAGTCAGCACTTGTACTCTTGTTCTGAGAGGATTTTCATGGCGAGGCTCTTGCCTCGGTGACTCGTGCTTGCGGCCTACCCGGGCCTAGTACATGGGTGGCGGTACATAATCCATGGTATGAAGGTCTCGGGTTGACAGGGCGTCACAAGCAGTATTAGATATACATGATGGTGTCGTCATATGGGTGGGTGGCGGGAGAAGCGTCAGCAAGCATATACACAAGCTCTTCAGGCATCTTGCGTTTCTGCAGTATTGTGAAAAGGCCTATGTGAAAAATAACAACGATGCACGTCAGTGGGTGTGTCAGTCACCTACGTCATAGCACTGTGTATGTTCTTTGTGTAGGTTGGTGTGTGAGTAACCAGTGTGCATGGTGGCACGTGTGTTCTTGGCAGTTGGCTATGTCGTTATGGCATCTCTAACGATGTGGATACTTGTGGCTGTTGTTCTTAGTCGAGCTCATCCATGTCGCAGGTGTCGGCTTGAGCCGGGCGGGCTGGTGCGGGGCGTGCTGGTGGGCATACTCCTCTTATGTGTAAGTTTCTGAACCAGGTTATTTTGTCATCTGGTAAATAGACAAACTCGTCTCGTGGGGGGTGTCTGGGTCATGATCCTCTTGGCCATGGTCTGGATGAGATTGGGGGGAGGGTGTTGTCCCATTCCCCCACTTCAGTAGCACAACAGACAAAGAACACTATTATTTAGACTAATGAAATAGTTACAAAATTCCAGGACTTGAAGGATGTGATTTCTACTGCTCCTGTATTGGCCACTCCTGATTATACAAAATAATTGTACCTTTTCTCACATTCCAATGGTCAGATGATGACTGCCGCATTGACCCACACAGCACAATGTGTCATAAACCCATTGCTTGTTACAGTGGCATATTAGATTCTGTCATGCAAGGACAGTTCCCATGCAAACAAGAATTGGCTGCTGCTGCCTTCGCCATAGAGAATTCTGCGACCATTGTCATGGGGTGTAAATTGACCTTGTATCTTCAGCATGCTGTTTTTGCAATATTAGAGAAGTCCAAATCTACATTGACTACACAAAGGGCTTCCGCATACAAAGTGATTTTCTGAAGCCTGTCTATTCACATTGTTCGTTGTAAAACAGTGACTCCAGCCACCTTTTTGACGGAACCCATTACTCACGATGATGTGTAATGATTGTGTCACGTACGAAGGCCCCGAGGACGACATTCCTAAGGCACATGACTATGCATTATTGATGGAGAAGTGTTTTTTGTTGATGGTTTCTCAATTATCGAGCAGGAGACAGGCCAGCAACATAGTGGTGCACCTAGTTGATGGAGAACATAAGGTAGTTCTGCAGCAGAGACTAACAGGTCATTATTCAGCGCAGGCAACAGAATGTATTGTTCTTATTGAAGCACTTGAGGCAGCACAGGGGTATCGACTAGCAATTTATTCCGACTCAGCTTATGTTACGACAACTGTTCATTCAGGGGTTGTCGAGATGGATGAGATGAGGATTCCGTAGAGCAGATGGATCTCCGGTGCAGCAAGCAGAATTTGTTTGATTGACTGATCCATGCTCTTTCGCAGCCTATGCTTGCATTAGTGAAGTTCTCTGCCCACACAAGCGGTATGGATTTCAATTCTCTTGTGAAAGAAGCAGCAGACACTCCGGCAAAAAAGGCTGCTTATTTGCCAATACCAGATATTCCAGAGCTTCCTGCATTTGTGAACATGCATTTACAGTTACAGGATCTGAATACTGCACTTCCTGTCACTGAGATATTGAAATACAAGGCCAGGCACCACAAAGTGAGAAATTGGTGTGGCAGAAGAGAGAGGTTGTGCACATTCTCTACCGATTTAGTATGACGACAGACAAGTACCGAAAAGGTTGTGATGCCAAACGCTTTGGCCCTAGTGGTATTCGACCAACTCCATTACCCCACAAATGTGTCCAAACAGCATCTTGCTTCTGATATCCAAGAGGATTGGTAAGTGCCCAATATTCAGAAATTATTGTCTCTGTATTGTCTCTGTTCACGTCAAATTGTACAGTGTGCTAGACATACAGCACAGGGCAAACATTGAAATCTTTGAGGGGTCCTTTACCGCGTCCAATCAGCCTGTTCCATAACCTCCACATTGACTTTGCTGACATGGGTTAGAGATGTAATTCTTCTGGTTTTTAACCATTTTTTAAGAAATGCATTCCTTTATCTATAGATGTTGAGAAGGTGCCACTTGAGCAGGTTAGGTTTTTCGACTACTTAGCAATCCGGTTCCATGAATTGGGCAGTTGGTCAGCCCAGATAAACAAGTCTAAAATCAATCTGGGAAAGCACTGCTGTGCAACAACATTGTTTTTCATAAGGCATGGCAGCGGCTCTGTGAGGCCCGCCCTGCAGCTATAAAAGAAACAGTCAATTTTAGCATCACATGTGGAGCTGAAATTTGTGAATTTAGCAACTCTAATAGCATAGCAATCTTGGAAAACAAATTTCTTAAGCAAATGTTGTCACTGCCCCAGAGTACGCTGTCAGTCCTATTGCATATGGAACTGGGTGTTCCAGTCCTGCGAGATGGCTCAGACTATGGTCCACCAAGTGGCTTGAAAACTATTGTGATTGCCTAAAGCATTTCATGTCCCTGGAGGGCAGCAAGATTTTCTATGGGTTAATCATGTAAAGACATTTTTGTATGGGCTTAATGAACTGAGAGTCTGGGAACACTCTGACACTATTGAGAAGGCCGATCTTCACAGGATCAAAAAAGCAGTTTCTATAAGATGTATCGATCGTTTGTTAGACAAGACCATTGGTCTAAAGTTAGGTCTAACAAATTTATCAAACAAGAACTTGTTTGGCTTCGAGAAGTATCGAGATGTGATTGACCCTCCTTTTGAAAGGTCTCTATAAGTAGGATTCAGGGTGGGGAGGTTACCAGTGGCTGCTTTTACGAAACTCTGGTGTTCAGATGGTACAGGAGTATGTCCTCTGTGCAGGGCTACTGACGAATAACTAGCTAATTGTTTTATTTGTATGTATTTTATTTGTATGGGACAAGTTGCATCATATAGCATTCCCATATAGCATTCCCGAGAGACAGAGGACCGCTTCAGCAAACCCCAATTGATGCTGAAAATGAAATGGGTCCCTAACAACATCATAGAGGCCCTACACAAGTTGAAGACTGGTATGGAGAATGAAGCAGGGGTTCAGACCGATGATGGGTTTGATAAAATGTTCTCATGGGTGCCATCGTAGCTTGGGGCATTGGTGAAGAGTTTGGTTTCTGATCGTAGTGTTCCTGCCAAGACTATTCCAAACAGCGCAAGAATGATGGTTACTATTGAGGCAGGAATGGCTCTCCCAGGCACAAAAGATGGGCAGGACCAAACTGAGGATCCAAATACGCCGTGCATTGTCAGAATTGAATGACCTATACACCTCCAGGGACATTAACTTCACCTTCACCAGATCCTGAAAATGATACTGAGCACTGTGTAGATTTAGCGAATGATGATGACTTCATATACCTTACATGTACCCAAGAGGAATATGCACGGGATGGGGGTTGTTCATATCATGCGTGCAGAGCCTGGGTCCCTATGGATGAAGTGGATAGATAGAGAGAAAGGGAGAAGTTAGTTAATGGAGGATTAACTAAAGGGGGGAATGCTGGGATGCATGTTCAGATTACCGCCCCCTAGACGATTTAGATTGCAGAAAATATATTAAAATATGGAGAAGCCATTAAATTTACAATCAATCCTGTAGCGTAACATGTAAACAAAAAAAAGTACACAGGAACATTTTACCACACATTTTCAAGATGCCTCTGCCTACAATTAATATCAGCAATGTCACTGTAAATATCATGTTTGTGATGGCTGTGACCAAAATATGTAATTGTTGTCAATGTAAACTCTTTTATGATGATTATGTCCACACTAACAGTCATCTTTACCACTTTGAAAGGCTTTCATGATACTGGTGCCCACAGTATTTGTCATTGTTGCAACTGAAAAACACATTTGTGATGCTAGTGGCCACTCTATACTGGTCATATTCTAAAAAACTGAAAATGCATGCAGTGCAGCACCAACGTTTGCACTTAGCTGCTGTTGGTTCCCCTGGATGAAATGCTCATCACTCTCTAAGTTGAATGTAAAAGAGAAGAGTAAAGCAAGGTGAAATAGTTCAAATATCATTTACTCTCCGTTTTAAGAGACTTAACATGTTGCCTGCAAATAACATTTTGCATGTGGGAGCTCATGTGCTAAAAGTTTTTAATTTGACAGCAGGAAGCCATTACGTTTCCACTGTATAATATGCATGGTACAGTGCAAAAATGCAGGGCATAAATGTGTGCATGATAATCTTATGCAGGCACAAAGCCAAGTGCTCTTCCAAGATAGAGGAAGAAACAATGCAGAAATGGTATCTCCGCTTTGTTGTCTTCCTACTCCACAGAACGGCAGGAAAGTGAGCTGGAGCAGAAAATGAAAGTGTAAAGACCCTTTACCCTTTTATTTTCCACACAACTCATCATAAAACAAACCACAAGGCGTAGTAAGATTGTTGTGTTATCCTCTTTTGTCTTCCCTTCCTTGTCTTGTCGCACCCAGAAACACTTGTGTATAGGCACGTTATAAATGACTTATCGTATATCATATGAAATCATATCATGGGGGCACTTCAAATTACATTCCAAAACACTGGTGCCACCAACAGCATCATCACTTTAAATTCCTTTTATAAGGCTGGTGCAACCAAAATATTTTAGCACACCACATTAAATTACTGAGGTCAATAAATGAGTACCAATGTAGGTTGGGTGTAATTGTATGTCAATATGTGCTCTGTAAAGTGCTTTGGATTAAGGCGCTATATAAATAAATACATTATATAATTTTCCAAAAGTCTCTCTACTGGCACAAACGTAGGCCATTGGCCTGTTCTTGGGTGGATGGGTCCCGAGAGAGTCTCAACCAAGTATTTAGCTCACTGTCCCTTTCACAGAGGAGAAATATCCATGCATATCATTCTTTGTCCTGCCCAGAGGCAGTCCAGCACCGAAATGCTAGGCAATGATCCTCTGAACAAGAGTACCTACAGCAACCCCATACACATGTTTAAGCCTTGTTGGGCTTCATCAGTGAGGTGGAGCTGTGCCTCTCTGAGAACAGTGAGCAAGGGGTCCACGTCTGGATTCCCCTGGTAATTTAGGGTGAGACCGAAAGTTACTTAATATGAAAAACAAAGGGGGTTCTGGGAGTCTCTCTAGCGGCACAAACACAGCCCACCTGTTCTTGGGTAGATTGCCCTGGGAGAGTCTCAACCAAGTCCTTAGCTCACTGTCCCTTTCACAGAGGAGAAATATCCCTGCATATCAGTCTTTGTCCTGCCCAGAGGCCGTCCAGCACCGAAATGCTAGGCAATTCTCCTCTGAACAAGAGTACCAACAGCAACCCCATACACGTGTTTCAGCCTTGTTGGGCATCATCAGTGAGGTGAAGCTGTGTCTCTCTGAGAACAGTGAGCAAGGGGTCCACGTCTGAATTCCCCTGGTAACTTAAGGTGAGACCCAAAGTTAGTTAATATGAAAAACAAAGGGGGTTCTGGGAGTCTCTCTACAAGCACAACACAGCCCATTTACCTGTTCTTGGGTGGATGGCCACTGGGAGAGTCTTAACCAAGTGTTTAGCTCACTGTCCCTTTCACAGAGGAGACATATCCCTGCATATCAGTCTTTGTCCTACCCAGAGGCAGTCCAGCACCGAAATGCTAGGCAATTCTCCTCTGAACAAGAGTACCAAAATCAACCCCATACATGTGTTTCAGCCTTGTTGGGCATCATCAGTGAGGTGGAGCTGTGCCTCTCTGAGAACAGTGAGCAAGGGGTCCACATCTGGATTCCCTTGGTAACTTAGGCTGAGACCCAAAGTTACTTAATATGCTAAACAAAGTGGGTTATGGGAGTCTCAGATCATTATAAACACATAATTATACACAGGACAACAAAATGTGCCAGGTGCTAAGTGGTGCATTACATATCAAGCTTCCCATCTGTTCTAGGTCTTAAAAGGAGGCAATTGAAATACGTCCCAGTTTGGAGGATTCTCTGGATGGGATTACCAGCCCGTTGCAGGTATTTTTGCACACTAGGCACAGTTGTAATCACGGGCCTCTGATTACATGGTTTGGACGACTCGCACGCTTCACTTTTCCCCTACAAATGCGATATAGATCTAGACATTAAGCCCGTTGCAGCACGACTTGTTAAAGTGTCTGGTCCAGTAAAATATGAAACAGCCTCAATTTCCATGAATTTAGCTTGTATATGAATTATAACTGCGTTATCATGCCGTTGACATCTTTTAGAGCTGAAAACCGAAACAGGTTATGCGTCAAGGTGGGTGTTTCATTCCCCCAAGGCGAAACCAGTGGAGTAGAGGTTGTTTTGAAAGAGTGTCATTGCTGAAGGCACAACCCAATTCGATATGGGCCCCATTATTAGAGGCAGAGCGTGGGAAACCCTGTTTAAAAAAAACATTTTCTTTTACCTTTCCTCAGTGTTCGTATACCCGCGCAGCGCCATTCCATAGCAGGCCACTGAAGCAGCTTTGCTTTGATATACTTTTAGAACTAAAACTACAGGTTTTGCCTTGAACATTGAATTAAAACGAAGTACCCCCCTAACCCCAAGGCTTGTCTAAACATCACGACTTGATTTTTAATATGTGTGTCTAGTGAGAAGTTCGACAAAAAGCTTCCCCTCAAGTATTCAAATCTCTGGCAATTGGAATAATAACTCATTTGCTGCACATAGAGGAGTATTTGGGGTCTCTTCTTCCTTGATAGCACACCATAACCGCTGATTGTTTGGCATTCACCTTTAGTTGAAGCCTATCCATGAATCAGTGTAATCATTAATGAGTTTCTCAAGCGCTCGTGGTGTTTGCACACTCAATACAGTGTCATCCACATATGACGGGAGTGGCAGGCCTCTATTACCCAGTTTCTTAACATCCAGGGTTGAGCACAGCATGAATTTATAGAGGCCATTTATATACAAACTGTAAAGTACGGGTGCCAAGACTAGGGCTGTGCCAAATAGCATATTTAGTATTTGGCCGAATACCGAATAGTTTGTCAACTATTTGGGCAAAGCCGAATATGAAGCCGAATAGTTGCTTTATTTAATAAATCATGTTCCACACTTATTAAAAATGAAAAGCACCATTTTAAATACATTCAATACTTTTAATTCTCTTCATTGTAATCAATACAGCATCTTTATTTAAAGTATAAAAGGCAGAAAAAAAGCAGATTTAACCAAAATGAAGGGATCAAATGTACAGACGGTTGTTGCATATCCAAAACCAGTGCCAATCAAAGTAGGTGTCACAACCTTGTGTAAGTCTTGAAGTTACCGCTGGGGTATTCCCCGAATGTTCCGCTTTCCCACCCGATGCACCACTCTCCTCACCTGAGTCTTCAGGGTCTGACGCTCCGACGCCGTGTCGGTGGGCAAGGTAATCCTTTTTACTCTTCGTTGTTAGAGCTCTGACACGGGACAAAGCCGTGGTGGAACTCTGAATTAGTTACCACCTCGGCTCCGGTCCCGGATACAGGCGGGTAAGGGGAAAAAGCCCGAAGGCGGAAAAAAACCCTGTGTCGCGGTAGAACTGCTGGCTGTGAATTGCGATGAGATATATAGCCGTAGTTGTTGTGGAATTCAATTGCATTGGGAATCCTCGAGGAAGCAATGCGAAGATTCATCCGGAGAAAAAATGGCAAGGAGGGAAAGAACACAGGCAGAAGGCAGGTAAACGCCGATAAGCATAAGCGCAGAGAAACCGGCGGAAGAGGGGAGCCGCCAGGGAGGCAGAGCGGAAGGAGAGAGAGAGGAGGAGACCCCCGAAAGGGGAGGAAAGAAGCGAGCGAGAGAAAAGCACTGGAAGCGTCTCACCGTGAAAATGAAAGGAGACGGTTGCACGCAAGGAACCATGGGTAGCAGGAAGTAAAGAGGCGAGAGGAAAGGACAGAGGGAAACACTAGACTGTAAACAGAGAAACGTGAACAACGTGGTGGCAGTGTTTAATGGCGGCGAAGCCGTAACAACGGCATCCATCACCAACCGAGAGGGTTCATGACAGTAGGAGGTAATCACAAATGCAAAAGGACTAGGCTGAAATTAACAAAATTGATATTGCAATTTGCAACTGCCTTTGTGAATCAGACGCATTGCATTCTGTATCCACTTGCAAAGTCTCTGCGGTGGAGTTTCGAAACTTCTTTGCAGATCACATAGACATTTATAAAATGGTTAATGTCGGCTCATGCGGGACACAAGTCAAGAAGAAATCTGAAATGCGTGAACTCCATCTCACAACTATTCACCCCACTCCCTCATAGGCAAACAAATGAGAGGACTCTCCCAGAGAGGCTGTTGGTGTTTGGTGAATGGGTAAGCACCCGTTCATTTATTACAGTCTATTTCGCACATCAGGTCTAACTATTAATTGCATTAAAAAAAAAAATACAAAACATATATACATTCTAGATCTTGCACAGCGGAAATTTGTTTATGTAACTCTGATGGCTGCCAACATAATTAAACAAATTATAGCAGTATTAAAATATACTTTAAAATGTACTTCATACTTGATCGAATTATAGTCCTATTCTAACCAATATATTTGCTGCAGTTTTCCACCAAATGTGCTGTTGCTGTTTTCAATTTTGTCTTTTTGCCTGTGTACTGCTGTTTTTGTTTTGTTTTGATTTCTTTGGCCAATAAATATAGTCTGGTGTGTTAAAGCAGCGGTGACCCTGAATTAATCTGAGTGGCTTGCAGGTCTCACATGATTCAGCTTTTCATTCTTCAAAGGGTAATTTCACAAGCATCTCATTTTTACTAGAAAGCAATATATATAATACATAGACAGGTGTGCAAGCGTACAAGGAAATCCGACCCATTTATTGAACTGCAGCCCTCTGGTGTCTTTGAGAGTGTGCTTTGCACGATCGTCCTGTCTCCACTTCCTCGTCCAGTTGTGTTCTTGCTGAAGGCTCCCCTGTAGAGTTTACACCCTTTTCTTTAGAAAAAGGCTAGTCTGAATTGGCCCCTTCTCCCGAGCGCTGCCCGTATCCCTCTTGCCCCTGCATTCAAATGCTGCTAGAAGGGATTAAACAGCACTTTTGACCTTCACCCACTTCTGAGTAAACAATGGTCTGCAATCACTCCTGCTGATGGAACGGTGTTGTGTCTCAGCCTGGTCTTTTCCTATGTCACCTTGGCAGTACCTAGACCAGCTGCTAATATGTTTGTCAACAGAGCCAAATACTAATTGCGAGAAACAAGCGTGGGAAGGGGCTTAACATTTAGGAGAGCCAAAGCACATATCCAAATCCCTTTCATATATTAACTAAACAGAAAGGCCCTAAAAGCATATTCTCATTAGAGAATTGCTTTATGTCAGAGTTGAACCCATTGCCACTAGCCAAACCAAATTAAAGACGCTTTAAAGGAAACATTTCAGAGGAAGAGTCATATGTTTTGCAGAACAAAAAGGCAATTTAATCACTACTACCTGATAGTTTATTTTTGTATTTCTCGTTAAAGCAGAATCATTTTCTGGCTCTGGTTGCCTTCATTGTCTTATTTCTCCGAGTAGGTGTAGGGTGTTGTCTCTCTGCATGGTCTGGGGATGTGGGAGGCCATGCAGCGATGTATGTTTAGTAGGGATGGGCCAGCAGAATTACAGGTAGAGGATTTGTGTTGTGGGGGTGGGAGGTGGAATGCCATGTATTGTATTTGTGTTAGGGGGTGGCAGGCCCCAAGTAGGAAGTTTGCAGGAGTGTTTGGCAGGCAGGATACCAGTTACGGGGACTTGCACTGTATGCCGGCAGTGTCAGTAATGGTGTCTTTGGTTCTAAGACTTACATGCTTATTTTGCCAGTTCAGCCAATATTTGCCACTTGGAGCCAAGCCGGACTCGTAAGGCTCAGCCCTGACTTGGCCCAGCCCAGGAATTCTCTGGCTCTCCCAACTCTACATCCTACAAATTCCACCAGCAGAGCATAGCTCTCTTACTATCTCATACCGAGTCCTCAAACATATCTTTACTGGCTGTCACACACTGTCCCACTTTGGGACTGGAGATATTACCCAACATAAATTCCTCTGAGAGGCCTGTTAGGTTGGGGTATATTACTCTGCCTGACATAATCGAGCCCTGCTAGTCTCCACTACCTATTGTGTATTCTTAATGTTTCTCCATGAGCATGGCCCATAGGAAGAAATGCTGCTCATGTTTCACTTATCCTCACCACTCCTACTCGCCAATACACAAACATATGCACCTTATAATTCCTGATAAAATATCAGATAATGTTAAAAAAAAGAACGACTATGACGTACGCAATGGGAAGTGACATGGCAGGAGCTGAATGTATCCTAAACTGAAATATGCACATTTCTTTCAGTTTGTCTTTTCCAACTGAAGAAAGTGCACATTGCATATAAACATTCGCCAAAAGAAAAGATTTTACTGTATTGTTGCTGGCTAAGTATAAACAGTGAGCACCTTTTAAATTTAAGAATCTGTAACAAAACATGCCCTAAGCAGATTACAATATAAGATATTTTATAGCTGTGTGATGGCAATTTGTCTGGTCTTGTGGCTGTCTGTAACTGCTGAACCCATATGCATGCATTAGTATTGGCCGACCCCCAAACCCTCACCCGTAATAATAGGCTCACAACTTATGTCAAGTGTTGGCAATAAAAGGCTGTAGGATTTTATTGTACAGTTGTGGTTATGGCAATAACAATAATCACATATCATAATAGTATCATACTTTTGGGCACCGGGTCCTGAGGTTACCCCCTCTGGCCCGTGCTCGCCTTCTTGTGTCCCACGACTTGTTTGTGGGCACTGTACAGTGCCTTGTACTTCTTTCCCTTTTATTCTTCTCCCTTCTTTTGTAGGGTGGGAGGGTCCTGTGGTAAAGAAGCAAAAAGGTTGGAAGACACTGAGTAAACAGTGAACCTCCTGTTTGTTTGGGTCCCCGTTCAGGGTCCACAAACAGATTGTGTTTACTCAGAGCATGCTGCTCTTATTTATAAGACCCAGGAAGCCCTGAGTCTTTGTTATGTAAGTAGTGGGCACTGCAGTTATCACAGCCGCCGGCCGGATAGCCGAATGTCTGGCCCCCTGATGGGGGCAGGTCTTTGAACCTGGGCCCTGCCTGACTGTTGGTTTCCTTTTGGTGCTTAGCACCTTGCTGTTTGGAGGAAGGGTGAGGTGACTGTTCACACCTCACCCTTCCTTGGCTTTGTGCTGCCGAGACTACGTGTCTCTGCAGCTGGGGGGAGGAGAGGAGCATGGCTGAGAAAAGGTTGGGGCTGCCCCTCACCCAGGCTGCTAATGGTAACAGCAGTTACCCTGCCTCGCTTTGGGAGGCCCTGCAGCATTGCCCATAACTGCTGAACCCATATGCATGCATTAGTATTGGCCGACCCCCAAACCCTCACCCGTAATAATAGGCTCACAACTTATGTCAAGTGTTGGCAATAAAAGGCTGTAGGATTTTATTGTACAGTTGTGGTTATGGCAATAACAATAATCACATATCATAATAGTATCATACTTTTGGGCACCGGGTCCTGAGGTTACCCCCTCTAGCCCGTGCCGCCACATGTGGGCAGGTTGGTGGCTGGCCGTGTTCCCCCAGAAGTATCCCCTAAAGTCAACCCCTGGAGGCGAGTGTGGCTGTGATTTCTCGAAAGAAATGCCCCATGCCCTTGTTAGATAAATGGGTGCCGTCATGGAGAAAAAGGTCCGGTTTGCCTAGTGTAATGGCCGGGTGCTTTATGAAGCCCAGCCCTCTTGCTTTACAGAATTTCTCAAGTCCCCTGTTGAGTTTTCTTCTAGAAATGTCTACAGATTTGTAGCAGTTGGCCCCTAGCCATTTCTTTCTGGGTAAAATGGCCGAGAAGTATATTTCAGTACCCCTCCAATTGTGTGAAATGCCCGCGAGGGAGGAGCAGATATCCTCGAATAAAATTCTCCTACCAACGGAGACCAGGTCGTTGCCCGCCAAATTTGGATGATCAGAAATACTGGCGGGTCTCTGTATGCAACCAGCTCAGCTAGCGTTTCGTGGATGTCGGCCCACCGTAGGCCTCTGTATCCCCACCATGAAGCCATGGTGTTTCTGAAGGGTGGCCCTTCTTTGGTCTCTTCTGCCCATCTGCCTGTCCTGGAGACAAATGGGTGGCCAACTATCCACACTGATCGGAATGTGGTCGTCCCTTCGCCGGTTGTTTCTGCAGGGGGGGGAGGGAGGAGAAAGAGAAAATGAGGGGGGGGTGGCTATATCAGCTGTGGTCTGATATAGCTTTTGTAGCAATCCGACTTCCATCCCCCAATGTTTTTTTAGCTGTTGAGGTGCTAGGCCTCCTTGCCATGCTGAGGTGGCGGCACCTATCCTGAAAGAGTGAGTGCCGAAACCCTTGGGGTCCCACCCTGCTTTGCTGATTGCTTTCATCAGCACCCCTTTAAATTGGTAGCAGCTTAGAGCCGATGAGTCCTTGTGGATTAGGAACCCCCCCCACCTTGGGCCTTTGTGTGTAATAGAGGTTGGTGATACAAACCGGACAGTTTGTTGCTTCATCAATGCAGCAAATGTTGATGGTTCTTTTGGCCCCCGTTTTTGACTGTTGAATTTCTATGCTAATGCTCTCTTGTCTCACCCTGACCCCCATGACACCCATGCCGTTTGCAGCCTTGGTGCTGGAAGCGATCAGTTCTCCTACCCGGAAAGCCCCGAAGTAGGCTAGAAAAAATGCTGTTTTGAACAATATTATCTCGTATGGATGCCAGCATATGGCTTCCAGCTGGCTTGCTATCTGGACTAGCTTGTTGAAATCAAGGGGTCGGCGGGTGTCCACTTGGGGGCCCTCTATTCTGCCCCATCCTTTCATTGCGTAGAAGATGAGGGCGTTCTGCGTAGGGTCTGAATCGCCCCGTATTTTTGAAAAATATGAGATTGCCACTAGGTGTCTTTTTGCCCAGTCTCATTTAAAGCCCTGCTCCCGTGCCCATTTTAAAAATACTTCTATGTCTTTAATCGTTATTAATTCTCCATGGTTTAAACCTCTGACTCTAAATACTGTTTGTAAGCACTTACTGTACTGTGCTGCGGTAGTGTTTGCCAATGCTTTCTCTGCCATCTCCGTTAGGAACCCTGAAAGGTTGTTGGCAGCCGTTTTTGATGTGCCTTGTTCTTGTTGGGCATCCCGGCCTGGGCTCTCTGGCGCTGGCGTTGATGCCGATGTGTTGTTAGCACCCGTTTTAGAGGTGCCTAGTTCATGTAGGGCATCACGGCCTTGGCTCTCTGGCGCTGGCGTTGATGCCGTTATTCTTGGTTTCCCATTATTCCACAGCATTCCGCTGGTATTGGCGTCATCTGTTCTTGGGCGTGTGGCGCTAGCTCTCGGAATCTTTGCCACTGAAAGCGAGATAAAGCATCAGCAATGTTATTATCTGCCCCCGAAATGTACTTTGCTTTGACCACAATGTTTTTTGTAGTGTGACTGCTGTAATGGCTCGTAGGACTTTCAGTACTAAAGAGCATTTGGTAGACCTTCTGTTTATGGAGCCAACTACTGCCATGTTATCGCACCAGACCAATAGTTCCATGTTAGCTATCTGCCTGCCCCAGATGTGTAAGGTTAGCCAGATGGGAAATATTTCTAGGAGGGTGATGTTTTTTGTCCACCCTGCCATTTGCCATGAGTTGGGCCAGTGGCCTGCCACCAATTCTGAGTCTAGTATGGCTCCAAAACCCTTGCTCCTGGCTGCGTCGGTGAATAGGACCCTGTTTGTCCAAGTGTTCAAAGGCGTTCACCAAAGTGAGGTCCTGTTGACATTTCTAAGGAATTTCGCCCATGTTTCCAGGTCCTGTTTCACCTCTGCGCCTAGCCAGATGTGTAGGTGGGGTTTGGTGAATGATTTGATTTTTAGCTCCAGGCTTCTGGAGAATATCCTCCCTTGGGGTATTATTCTGGATGCGAAGTTGAGACTACCTGCTAAAGATTGTATTTCCTTTACTGTCCCCCTGTCTTTTGTTGTCAGGCCTTGTATTTTTTCCGAGAGTTCTGTTATTTTTGTTTTAGGGATTCTGCAAAGGCCCTTGCCGAGTCTATTTCAATCCCCAGAAAAATTATGGTGGTGTCTGGTTTGGTGGTTTTCTCTCTTGCCAGGGGGATTCCCCACTGTGTGGCCATCTGTTCTAGTTTTGTTAGGGCCATGCCGCATTCTCCAGAATTCGGTGGTCCCATTACCATGTAATCATCGAGGTAATGTACTATTTTGGTCCCTGGTCTCTGCTTTTGAAAAGCCCATTGGAAAAACAAGCTGAATTGCTCGAATAGTGCTCAGGATACTGCGCACCCCATGGGGAGGCATCTGTCGACATAGAATTTGTTATTAAAAGTGAACCCTAGCCATTGCTGTGAATCTGGGTGGACTGGCAAGAGTCTGAAAGCAGATTCGATGTCCAGTTTGGTCATCAGGGCGTTCCTGCCACATTCCTGCATGATTCTTACTGCCTCTTAGAAATGTGTGTAGGATATGGCGGATTCCGTGTGTGGGATGCCGTCGTTTAATGATTGGCCTTTGGGGTAGAAAAGGTGATGGATTAGCCTCATTTTCCCAGGTTCTTTTTGGGGACCAAGCCTAGAGGAGATATTATGTAGTTATTTAGAGGCATGTGATCCCAGGGACCTGCTATCCTGCCTAGTTACAGTTCTTCTTGATTTTTCTCTCCACCATCAGGGGGTTGTCCCTGGCTGACTTCAGGTTCATCGGGATGTTTTGTGACCCTGTGCCCTTGAAAGGGATGATGAAACCTTCGGTGAAACCCTGCCATATTGCCTCGCTGGTTTCCTTGTCTGGGTAGTTGTTGAGTGCTGCTCTAAAATTGCCTGGGTTGATGGGAGTTCTTCCTGGTGCTAAAATCGGGGTGCTATTCTTTTTTGGCTGGTAGTCTGGTGCAGTTGCTTGCTGCATGGTCACCGTTGCAGTTTGTGCAGGTGTGTTTGTACCAACATTCTTTGCCCCATGTGCACTGGTTTCTCCCAAAATTCCTACATGGAATGTTAGACTTAGGAGAGTGGTTTTTGTTCTGCCTGTGGATATTAGTTTTAGCCACTCATGGCTGGTTCTTCCGAAAGGGCTGCTCCCCTTTTTTGAGTTTATCGTTATCATTGAGTCTGGTACCCTGCGCATTTCTGTTATTTTTGGAGGATGTTTGCGGGGCCTCTTCCTCCGATGGAGGCTCGGCGTTGAGAGTGTACAAGTCATTCTGGACCTCGTCCCACTCAATGGCTGGCCTCTCTGACATGCTTCTCCTGAATCTAATATCATATGCTAGCCATGTCTTCCCTCTCTGGGTGACTTTCACTTCTCTTATTTTATCCATGTACGCCCATAGATTTCTACAATCATTGGGGAATTTTTCTTCGTATATTGCTGCCAAGATGGCAAAACCCTGTAGTCAGTTGTCCCAGTTCTGTTCTACCTGGGCGTTTCTGGCTATGGCTTTCTCCTCAATCTTTTCGGGATCCCTAAAAGCATCTTTCCCTTTGTGTTGGGCTTCTATCAGTGAAAAGATTTCTATGAATTCTTTAGTCCATATGGCTTCTTTGATTGTGATGTCAATGTTCCATGCTAGGCATCTTTTGTATCTATTTAATATTTCAGTCTGAAGGATTTCATTTTTAAGTCTAACTGGGCATTGCAGATCATTACTTTGTCTGTTGTGTTGTTGCTGATTGTCCCCATCTGGCCCATGGTGTCAGTGATGGGGGTTGCCCATGCCTTTAGAGCACCTGCTGGGTCTGTTGCTGATGCTGTTGGTGCCACTGCGGTGGCTGTTGCGGATGTTACTGGCACCTGTGGAGGTGGTGTTGCCGGGACTGGTGTTGCCGGGGTGTCAACTACCGTTGCTGCAGGTTCTAGCGGTATGGGAGGATTCGGGACCCCAGGTTCCCCTGTGGGGGGTAGTTGTTTCCCCCTTATTTCGAGCATTAATTGCTGTAATTCAGTTATATTTTGGCATAGTTTTGTCAATTGTTTGTTACCTTTTTTGGGGCCTTCGGTTAATTTTCTCCTTTTTGATGGTGCTGCGCCCTCCTCTTGGCTGGGTGGCCTGGGTATTCCTTCCTTGGGCAGGCCGTACATGTTCTCCCTAACCCATGCCCATCCGTAGTGCTCGGCTGCTTCAATGGCTGCTGACAGGTGCAGTGATTTGGGTTTTTGTGCCGGTGTTGTGGGTTCCTGTGTTTTCCGTTTGGGACCCATGTTCCTTTTTGGCTTGTTCATAGAAAAGGAAAGAAAGTTTTAACAGCAATTTTGTCTGTCTGTTGTAATTGGCTTGCTACGTTTGTTGCCCGTGCTGGGTAACTGGTAACTGTTGCCCCACAATTTTCCAGCTTATGCTTAGCCAACTGCCTTTACCCCTGGCACTGGCTTGGTTCTGCCTCTTTCTGTTGTTGTCCCTGATTTGCTGATAAAAAATTCTTAGTGTCTGTGTGCTACTAGCCTGTAAACAAACTGGTTATGGGCCAAGAACTAGTTCTTGCTGGGGTTGGCTTGGCCCCAAGCTTATTTTTGTATATTGTTGTTGCACCAGTTTGAAGCAAGGCTTCCTCGCAGCCTGGTTACTAACATGCAAAGTTCCTTTCTGTCATTGACTGAAAAAAAAAAAAGCGTGGTTTATCAAGCGAGCTCTCCTTCGCGGCCCGGAGGCTCAGCTCGCAACATTCTTTCCTTGAGATGACCCTGTGCGTAATTTATCGGAGGCTGCCTCTGGCTCCTAACGATTGCGATGTTATTGCACTCGTTGAAATAACAGTAGCAGTTATCTTCTCCCCTATTGTAGTCTCGGCGTGGCGGCTCACCTGACAGCTGTAGCTGTAATTGACACTGTCCATGCCGAGCTGTTCAGTTGTCCTCTTCCCCCTTCGATCGGGCTGGGCTGGAAACTGCTTCCACATGGCACGCGTCCCGGGAGATTTATCTTCTTGTTTCTCCAGCGTTCGCCGCTCGCTTTCCCGGCTTGGATGATTTGAACAGTAACAATGTTCACAATGAGAAAAAGATGCTGCGGTATACAACTAACTTTTAAAAGTTTGCTAAAGAAGCAAAAAGGTTGGAAGACACTGAGTAAACAGTGAACCTCCTGTTTGTTTGGGTCCGCGTTCAGGGTCCACAAACAGATTGTGTTTACTCAGAGCATGCTGCTCTTATTTATACGACCCAGGGAAGCCCTGAGTCTTTGTTATGTAAGTAGTTGGGGCTGCTGTTGTCACAGCCCCCAGCCGGATAGCCGACTGTCTGGCCCCCTGATGGGGGCAGGTCTTTGAACCTGGGCCCTGCCTGACTGTTGGTTTCCTTTTGGTGCTTAGCACCTTGCTGTTTGGAGGAAGGGTGAGATGACTGTTCACACCTCACCCTTCCTTGGCTTTGTGCTGCCGAGACTGCTTGTCTCTGTAGCTGGGGGGAGGAGAGGAGCATGGCTGAGAAAAGGTGGGGCTGCCCCTCTCCCAGGCTGCTATAGGTAACAGCAGTTACCCTGCCTCGCTTTGGGAGGCCCTGCAGCATTGCCCAGTATAACTCTATTCAGTTTTGTAAACTGAAGTGTATATTTGCCTTTCTGAGTTCTTGTTGCTTTGTATTCAAATGAGAATGACAAAGTATTCGACAAGTGCCAAATAGCAAGAAACCATTCAGCCAGAGCCAAATAGCTCTTTTTCAGCCGGAATTTGGCGGAATACTAACTCAAAGCCAAAGTTCGGTACACCCCTAGCCAGGACACAGCACTGGTGCACTCCTGTCTCCATTGGAAAAAAGTCAGTGCAACAACCATTTTTTCCACTTCTTACGCAGGCTTGTCTATTTTGGTGGAGCTTTATTAGAAGATCAATGATTCCCGCTGGACAATTCATGGACCTGAGCATCTGCCATAACTTGGTTTGATTTACTTTATCAAATGCAGTGCTTAGGTGTGTGAAGGGCAGATACATTGGGCCTCATTACGACCCTTGCGGTAGAGGGTTAACAGCGCCGGTAGAGCTGCCGGCCCCGTTAACCTTCTACTGCCTCATTACGAGGTCTGCTTGCGGGACCCGCTAAGGACGCCTGGTAAAACCAGGCGTCCTTAGCGGCACCTGCGACCAGACCAGGATGCAAACAGCAGGCCCGTCATTAACAGGCCCATTGTTAGAATCCTCCCCATTCCCATTGAGCCCTATCGGGGCTCAAATGGGAATGGGGATGTACCGGGTCCGGGTTCCTTGAATGGGGAAATACTGGGCACGGTAGAGCTGCCGGCCCCGTTAACCTTCTACCGCCTCATTACGAGGTCTGCTCGCGGGACCCGCTAAGGACGCCTGGCAAAACCATTTTGTATCAAGAGATTGTCTGCTGGGACTTGGTTAAAACTTGAATATTTGTATTTTGGGTGCAGGTCCCAGACTCACATTCAAATTGCCTGGAATACTGTCCTGCCAGGACTTTATCAGACTACTTTATTTTCTTTATTTGGGTGCGATCCCAGACTCACATTCAAGGTGCCTGGTATACTCTCCTGCCAGTACTGTGCCAATCTAACAATGTCATATGTTCATAATCTTTTCCATTCAAATATTGGGCCTTTGTTTGCTTTTCATGCACAACTTCACATGCTTGCCAGGTTCCCACAGCGCCCCTGCTCAGGTTCATGCATGCTTTCCAATTTGCTTTCAATTGGCATGCGGTGTATGCCTCGAAGTGCCCCTCTGCCCCAATCTCCCTGTATGAGCTCACCTGTCTCTCCTGGCTGCTTCAGCTTTATCAGGGGTCTGCACATTACCAAGTGGCAAGCTTCATCTTCTGGCTAGCATCCGATAGGCTCCCCAGTTCTCGCACTGCTGCAGCTCTCCCATTAGAGTGTCTCTTGCTCCTTACTTCCGTGGAGAGGACCTATGGTCTCAGAGCCTCCTTTTCTGACACTGCCAGGAACTCGCCTGCTCTCCGGTCTGCTCAGCATCCCTCAGGTTTTACAACTGGTCTTGGGTATGGTGCTTCACCATCTTCCCGGCTTGTCGCCCATAGATCTATTTCAAATGAGAATAGATCAGCCGGTATACTACAGGTCCCAGAGACCTGTTAGAGTTTTGGTATTTTATTGATGCAATTACTTCATCAGTAGAAAATATTAGCTCCATACCTATTCCCTCTCCTAAACAGGAAGGGACCCCCTGAGCATCTGGTAGTGTGGAGGGGGTGGAGGGTGTCACTCCCATCCGATGCAGGTCCAGCACTGTAAATGCTGGAAAAGTGGTCCATCCATGCTTGATCAGGGACCATAGTGTCCAGCCCTTTGTTTTTATATTTATAAAATGGGCCTTGGTTCACAATCTCTCAAAAGGCTTTCATGATTGTGTTCAGAAGCAGTTACTAAATCTGACCATGACATGCTTTCTATTTCTTTCTTGCTTTCTTTCTGTTAGCAATAATTTGTTTATATGTGGCTGTCCCCTCTATGATTGCACATCTAGAGGTAATGGATTTTTTTAACAAAGTTAGCAACCTTGATTTGGCTTTAGTGAAATCAGAGTACAACCACCTCGGAAATCCAAATTCTTCCTCCTGTCACAAACTGTAGAAAATGAGTTTGATATGTTAGCCATCAGTGTAGTGAAATTAGCCAAGTTACCACTTGGGTCAGCCGACCCAGCTAGTAGATTTTCAATCAACTGGTGCTTTGAGGTAACCGCATTTTACTTTACTTCCCCCTAATCGATCAAATGTCACTTCACCTTCTTATACCATTGTCAGGGACCATATTGTGCAATTGTGACATAATTAGGGTTTTGTCCCCTACATTTCTTGAGCTGGAGCATGATCAGATAGTGGCCGCTAATTATATCACCAGCAACCTGGAAGTCCAAAACTGTTTCCCAGTATTTCAATGGGAGAGAGAAATAATCAATAGACAAACTACCTTGAGCTCTACAAAAGGTGGCCTTACCAGGAACGCCATTGGGGAAACAGCTATTCACTATGTGCATACCCTAGTTGTACAAACTCTTCAGCAGTCTTAAACCATCCCAGCAAGTTTGATTGCCTGTCATAGTTGGCTTTGGAATCCACACCCAATTGTTTTCTCTCTCGTCAAATAGGTTAGAAGCCGGACCCTCGCCCATTTTTATATTAAAATCCCTACATAAAAATAGAAACACATTATACTTCTCTAGGTTCATTAGCAAATCATCTATGCTCATAATAAATTCTGATAAGCAACCATCTGCATATTGGGGGTGAGGCCTATTATGAAAGTTAACTAATAGGATGTCAGTTAAAAGATGAATTACATTCAACAGAAGGTCAGTAAAAAAATGAATTACATTCAAAACAATGTGCATAACACACAGAGCAATCCACGGCCAAGGAGCAGAATTCATACAAAAGAAAATCACCATTTACCAGCCGACCAGAGCACTCAGATCCAGCGACGACATAGGCCTGGAACCTACACCATACACAAGGAAAAGACACAGTGGATCAGCATTCTCTTGCCTAGCCCCTAAACTTTGGAGCTCCCTCCCGAGAGAAATAAGAACCATGAAGGACCATCTAAAATTCAGAAAACTCATAAAAACCTGGCTCTTCAACTAAGAACAGGACGAAAACAAAGGAGCAACACCCACACCCATGGAACGTACACACAAATGGAAAGATAAGGGACTAGGCCAAACCACAACAAAGAGCAGGGAAGTAGAGAGGCCTCTGAATGAGACCCAGGTGCACCCGTTACCAATGAGGGCCCTATCGGAAACAAAGGAGCGAGACAAGTACAACCTCATTTGAACCACAGACAGAGGGCATCAGAATTAAAGGGGAAAGAGTGGCGACTGAACAGATAAACCACAGGGCCCACATAGCTCAAGGGAAAAGGGAAGAGGTCCCCCCCACCCTCAAGGGGCACAGGGAGGCAATGGTGGCTGCACACACACCAGGATGTGCCAGGGGATAAAGCAATGAATACATCCATTAGTCTGAACAGGAGGAGGTATAAATATCCCTGTCAACAACCCACTTCTCTGCACAGGAAATAGGTGTGTGAACCCTAGCACACCAAAATATATGACGCTGGCAGGGATATGTGCCACAGGTGGCCAAAACTAAGGGGATAGGACAAAGGGGGTCATTACGAGTATGGAGGTAGCCATTGTGCTATTAGCGCCATGGCTACCCCCATACCGCATACCGGGTCCGGGTTCCCTGAATGGGGAAATACCGGGCCATTTCAACCTTAGAGGACGCGGTATTTCCCCATTCAGGGAACCCATCCCCATTCCCATTCGAGCCCCCATATGGCTCAATGGGAATTGGGAGGGTGCTAACAACGGGCCCGTTAGTAACGGGCCCGTTATTAGCTCCCTGGTCCTTTAGCGGCTCCCACTAAGGGCGCCTGGTAAAACCAGCCGCCCTTAGCGGGACCCGCTAAAGGACCTCGTAATGCAGTGGTAAGGGTTTAACGGCACCGGCACCCTTAGCGGCGCTCTTAACCCCTTACCGCCAACCTCGGAATGAGGCCCAAAGTATCACCACTAAGCAACACCAGTAAAATCTCACCCCTCGGCATACACTTCTCAAAATCTAAACTAAACACAACCATACCTCTACAGCACAACAAACCACATGCACTTCACTACACTGCAACAGTGAAACAAACCACAGATAGCCTTGCACAACAGCACATGACAACTATCGACCGAAAATGTACTCCTACGCTCAGCACATGGTGTAAACTGAACTGAAGCTGCCAACAGCATATCACAGCTCTCTTGCGCTTTTTCCCCTCTCAGTCCTACTAATTACCCTCTTGTATTTCGGATCCACCAGAGTGCCAGGGGACCACTCAGGTGGTGATAATGCACGGTATAAATATCCTTTAACATAACATAACATGTCTTTAGTGTTTGGCATTTTGACCCTGGTCATTTGTAAAAAGGATTCAGGAGGCTCCATCAGGATTGGCTGACTACTAATCTTAGTTTACGCCAACGTGCATTTTTCTGTGTTGGAGTATGATGCAAGGAAACCATCTTTTAAAGCACCCTCTAATAACTAGTTTCCTGGAGCAGGATAATGTCAGCCTGCTCCAGGAATTCTAGAATGGCTGGTCTTTCCAACTTTGTTTTCGCACCTGCCACATTCCAAGAAAGAATTACGTGCGAGGGCTAGTTGAGAGAACCATTAATAGGCCTGACCCACAAAGAAGTGTCCTTTGGCCAGTTAGACCCTCAAGTTTCTAAAGAAGCAGGCACGGTCAACAGGCAAGCCCCTGGAAGTTTAGGTGAGCTAGTCAGTCAATACAATCCATCTCTGTCAGGCACTCAAAACGTTTACTTGGATGTATAGATGAACCGATGGAATGAGTGTGTTCGGCTGAATTGATTCTGCATAACGTTGTACCTGTGAGTTACTGCACATTGGCATGAACCTCCCCTTGTCCATTCTACTAAGCTCCAGTTCATTTAGGGGATTTGGAAGCCTTGGACCAAGGGTGGGCCCCTGAGTTCATATTAGCAGATAAACAACCTTTCATGGGATAAAAAAAGGTTACAGATAGTATCCAGGAACCATTTGTAGGAGAACCCTTCCCTAAATTCGAGTTAACAACATAGTCCGCTGTACTTGAATATGCAAATGTCACCATAACACAATCACCATCAATACTTTTATTGATGGTCCCCACACATTTCAAGCTTCTGGGCATGATTATATGTTGGGGATTAACATGCTGTGATCGGATTTGCATGTTTATCCAGTCAGTTGAGTTATTAATTAGGGCCTTGCAATCTTCACTTCTGCCACTGGTGAGTTTACAATCAATGGTAGTGCTTAGGGGGGAGATGCAGGGAATCTTGATTGAGCTGTGGGCCCCTTTTCTGACTAGCTGAAGTCGAAGTCCGTTCTTGTACCATATGGGATTTGGGGGGCACATGAACATCTATTCTAATGGCCTCTTTTTTCTCACCAGACACTTCCTCTGTAATTAAAATGTTATTATGGGGTAAGTGCTTTTGCCCTCCTCGCAAGTGACCACTATTGTGGCTCTCAAAAAGACATCCAAAACTGATAAAAGTATAAAAAAATGTATTCTGAAAATGAGTCATAAATTGATCATGAGGGCATAGTTAGCCTGGTTGCACTCTATAATAAAAGAACTTAGGTGGGCCAGTCCGCCGCGTTCTCAATTAGTACCGTTCGCCAATTGCCTGCGGCTTAGGTGCATATCGGCATGGGCTGCAGTTAGTTCCATACTGCCCTCATACAGGTTTTGGCCTTGATTTCCTGGTTGGATGGGCGTGAGCATACTTGTATTACCAACTGTGTTCTGATGATCACAACCCAACTCTTCCTATGTTTCATGGCCGTTTCATGGCAACTTCATACACCAACATTGGGATCAGCGTTATGCTGCGTTGCCTTGTTATTTTCCCTAAATTTTCCTTCACCCCTTGGTGGAAGCTAAACAGAATTGGTCACAGGCATTAGATTAATAGTGTCAGTTATGGCCTGCTCTGTAGCCTTAATGTGTTCATCAATATGCCCAGCCATCTGTTTCAGGTAATTATCCAAGGAGGCTTGGCGCTTGACCACCTTCATGTCGGTTGCTTTCTTGAATTTTTTTCCAGGTTTTATCCCAGGTGGGGCAGTGGGACTCTGAGTAGATTTCCTTTTAACCACTATTCTGTCTTTCCCCCACTGAAAGGTTGACAAATCTCCCAATACAATGACCAACCAATGTGAGTACGATATACCAAAAATAGCTCAATAGCTTGTGGCTGTTCAGGGCAAGGTCAGGACCAGGACCGTGATCAGATCAAGGCTGTATGAAAGCCGGATCGAAGGTGGACCTCTTTCACTCACCCGCCACCGTCAGAAAGACTGCAACTGTTAGGCTATACAGCTGCTCAGCTTGTTGTCCGCTCCGGTTTTCGCCCAAAGGAAGAATGTTCAAGAAATAACACACGAGCACTGGGTGATCACAGGGTTATCCATATGCTTTACTGCAGATGGCCCTGTGACCATCCATTCGCTTAGTTCCCCAAGCCTCACCATGATGCAGCAAATCTGCTAAGTTGTTGTCGGTTCCTCATCACACACAAGCCCACACTGCCACACCAGGTGTTGTTAACACAGCCAAAGACAGAAAGTGCTGAGACCACTTTGAGAGGCTTTTGCAGCTGGAGAAGCAGGAACAGCAGAAACAGCCTGCTGCTGGCCCCACTCCGCTCCGCTCGAGCAAGCCACTGGATAATTTGAGCATGGCTGTCAACTGGCTCCTCCCAGCTTGTGTGTGAAAGTGTGAAAGCTGCAAGCTAACCCACCCAACAGCAGAAACAGCAAAGAGCAGAAAGGCAATAACTCAAAGAATCCATCTGCACAAAAACAACATCTCACTAGGACCCATAAAACTAGGATTAGAAGAAGGACTGGAAAGTCTTGCAACCTGGAGCTACAAAAGCAGAACACAGCCAATATAAAAAGCTCAATGCTGTGGAATCAGGCATGATACATTTATATGAAAATGCATGGAACACTGAGGGACTTGACCAATCATAAAATGTTTGCATATGTTCATGTCTGCCACCAGACCAAAAGGCTTAAGAAGGCATTTCCTCAAATTTGGACATATCCATCCCAGCTTCTGACATACCCCATTTGATCCATCAAGATACAGAGGGACGGGAACCGGATGAAAGGGTCGTCTGGAAAATCAAAGGCTTGGAAGTAATTCTCAAATGCACTGTGACCCACATGCATTCCTTCTGGAAATGAACAACACACCATTTTGTTCAATATGAAAAAAAGAAAAGGTCAAGTTCAATAACTATAAATCCATTCTTTATAGTATTGGACATACTGAAGCAATTCATGAGAATTAACATAATTTACCAGATGAATTCAAAGCCTGTACCTTTGAAGCACCGCAAAACATAACCACAAGCAATAGACTTAGCGACTTCATCTGAAAAAGCATATCCAATTTTCAGGGCCAAACACAATCAAAGGGATATACCAAATTCACATCCCACATGTAATAAAACCTTGGTAGAGAGGGAACCGTCACATGAATACCTCTTGGTAAATGGCAGACCACGGATGTTCACCCACCGGCACACCATCTATCAAAGCTTTATGGGTTTATATATCTTACCTATTCAAATGATGCATACAATAGGAAGCAGAAGACGTTCTGTTTGCAAGGAAGATCATTATTTGAACTGCATCTGACAGAAATGGATTAACACCTCTTTCTTCACACTATTAATCCATGCTTACTATGCAGAGCTTGTTACAAAGTACCCCGCTTTGGGTATAGAGATTGGGGTGGCATCACCAACGGGGCCAGGTTCACCACTTGGTCCTGGATACAGGACTTGGAGGTGGCATGAGGAGGATCCCCTGGTTCATCCCATCCCCACGTTTGAGGTTGACAGGGACTTGCCACAAAGGGACCCTAATTTACATGGTCCCTCTAAGAAGGGCAATGTGGCTGGTAGATTTGCAGAGAGACATGGGGGAATACTTGCATAAACACCCCTCCTACACAACAATTGTTATCAAAAACACAACCTCCTGGTGGTACATTGTAAGCTGCATGATCGAAACAACTTGCCATGGGCATAGGTCTTTTGAGAGCCCAGAAATTAAGTTCACCCAAACATAACTGCTTTAAAAAGGGACAAATAAGCATGCTTAGGTCTCCTCAGATGCTCTCATTAAGTAACTTAAGAACTATTAGAAGACTGTCATTGCGCACAGAAAAACTTGTATGTATATATTCAACCAGATAATAAAATGTTCAGAAAATGACAATCATGATCCGATGCTGTAAGTGATTGAAGCCACACATCATAGTTTGAAAAATGTCTTCATTAGATTGTAAGGTAATAGCCGACACGTGTTTCGACCGACACGTGTTTCGACCCCGACGGTCGTTCTCAAGGCTATTTGTTACCCATAGTACAGTACATTATTGAAAATACATAAAGAATACATAAGAATATACATCAAAATCCACCCATGATGCAACATAATACAAAACCGAAAATTTAAATAAAGTTGTAGCATACCACATCAGTTGGTAGAAGGTTCGGGATGAACAAACGTAAATGAAAGAAAATGGAAGAGAAAAACCAATGATTTCATATTCGCTATCGTGAATATTTGGCATAGAAAAATACATGAAATTCGTTATATATATACATAATCCAAAGAGATATATCCGTATTCATGTGTCCATATATGAAGAGTACGCAGTAGGACATGTGGCCCGCACCCACGATCACCCGTCTGGAGTTCATGCAAGTCTAGCCCATATAAAGGACCTTATATGAAGTGATATCCAAAATTCACAGAGTGAAATACCCCTCTGCCACCGTGCCATCAATTATGTAACAAGAAACTACTGTGCAATAATGGAAGACAATTCCTTACCCTCTGGATGCACAAATTGTTATTCAAACCTGTAATTGGTATTGTGTATTTGTAAAATTCATATTGCCAATTATAAAAGACATGTCAGCGATATGTTATGAACTTCTATATAATGTTGCCTACCTTAGATAGGGTGTTTTCAAATGACCTTAAGTCAGGATATCGCCTGGTCAATTAGAACAATGGGATAAATCCCCGCGTCACTGCAAGCAATAGATACGCATAATTAGCATGCCTGATTATAAGTATGTAGTGTTTAGCTCCTATAGAATTGAAATTTACCTTTCATGGGTCAGAGAATCCCCGCAATTAATAAATTAGCTCCCAGGAGCCAGGACGCCGTTGTACAAATAGACATCGTAATCCTCTAATGTTCTTTAAGTGTGTAGTTGTACAAAATTATAAGGTTGGAAGGCATTATTGTATTGAACATTAAGTTGTAGCAATAGAATGCACCGATATAGACTCCTGAAATAAGTGTCGACACAAGCTTTTGTGAGCATCAAAAACATTAAAAAATAATTGACATGGATTGCATGTGGTATGGTCTCCTAAGGGGTTGAATCATGACGTGGGCACAGGCCCCCACCCCACGCATATGAGAGATGATTCAGTTTCGTCATAATTCACATCAACATAGTCATTCATAAGAAAACATGCATCTCGTGATCGAATTCAAACCAGTCTCCGTTGTTCTCAAAAGGCAAATTGTTCTTGCCTCCATTTTACGTAATTTCAATTGTGTATCACCTCCCCTCTTACCTTTTTTAACTTTCATCAGACCCAAGAACCGTATCTCTTCCGCATTATCCATTTGATGCATTTTTTGCCAATGAATAGCCAATGGTGTTTTAGGTTCAACATTCCTCAAACTCATTAAATGCTCACGTATACGTATGCGTAGCTGCGTGATGGTACTGCCAACATAATATTTACCACATACACATATAATAACATATACAACATAGCTTGTTTTGCAGTTGATATGTTCTTTTATGGTAATTTCATTGTTGAATGTTGAAGCAAATGAGTTTAGCACCGATTTGACTGCTTAGATAATTGTGAATTGGGCAAACAGATTTAGCCCCAATTTGTATTATCTGAACATGTTTTCAAAAGGGCAAAAAGGAAACAGGCTATTCCATTTACTAAGTGTGATGAGTAACATGAAAAAAAATATAGCAAACAGATTTCCTTTTATGTTATACAGCAAACATAATACAAAAAAACATTATGCATTAATGTTGCCCCAGTGCAAATGTTTTTAGATAATACTGATTGAGACAAAACCAGTTTGCTCCATTCTATATTTTTAAAGCATTTATTCACCTTTTAGAACTCATGCAAATAATCTAGCCCCAACTCAGTGTTTCCTTGTCTGCAATTACATGCATTTTTAAATGTGCTGTTTGGAGCTGTGAGGGGTCGGTTGATATTCAGGACAGGGGTGGGTGCGTGTAGGGTATTCTCCGCCACCCCAGTGGCAATATCATGTAGCTGACAATGGTTGTCATTATATGCAGCATCATTTGGAACAGCTGCGTTGCATATGTTGACTACGGTAGTATTACTTACCTGCTAGAGTCAGTATTCAGCTACCTGGATCATACTTGCTGGAGGTGTTCTTGGGGTTTTCAAAGAGTGCTGCAGCAACATTCATATTACTGCTGGATTTTCATGAAAGGAACACTGCATCTATACATGGAAACGAAAGTTGCATTCCTCCACATTTCAGCCGCACATTTTGTACAAAGTGTACCAAATAAAGAAAACATGGCATGCCCCCAACGTGACCCACACACACAAACACACATGCATGCGCACACCAGAGATGTCCTATCACAACCCTTGACCTATGATGACATCACAACAAGTGATATAATTTGGCCCCATCCCAAAGTGACATCCCGGGAAGTAATGGAACACAACCTTTCACCCCTTTAATGAGCTTCATTTAAAAAAAAAGAAAAAAAACATTTTCTAAGGCGACCACATGTGTAGCAAGGGAGAACTCAGGGGTCGCATGTGCAACCCCTGGTGACCCCCAAATGATATGTCTGACACAAACTCTCATTGGTCATGCAGGCTACCAGCCATCTGTACAGGAGGGTGCAGAGTCCTCTGACGGACCCATAGGTCAGGGCACACCCTCTAGTACCTGTAAAACAAGATAGCTATACCTTGAGGAGGTTGGGGTGCAGGATTCACATACTCCAACACATTTCAATAAGCACAACTCAATGGATCAGCACAGAGACTGTTAAGTTCAAAAGGGTTTATTTCATGCCACTGCTGGCACAGTGCACACCTATCCGCGGTAGTCAAGTTCCCTCACTCAACCACCTTCCCAGCATTACACAGAGCTCATTTTATAGCAAAATGTGAGGGAGCAATCTGCCCCCACCTTTTCCTGCACAGTTTTAGACAACTTCATTGTTAAACATTAGCTCGTTGGGCAATTATTTTTAATTTGACTAACCCTTCAGAATGAAATACGCTCTATCATGCATTCCTGACTCTTCTTCGGTGCTCTGTTCAATTTATAATTTGTGCAGCTGGATTTTTCAGATAAGGTTTTCAGACACAGCCTAATTAAAAGTCTAGGTTCTGCCCATTCGTCATGTTTCTGACAGCTTACCACCCTTGAATGTTTCAACTTTAAAATGATCTCATTCTACACTTTCTGCTCATTTTAGCCATATTTTCAGTACATGCATTTTCATTAAAGGCATTTAGCCCAGGCGATTTTCTGTCTATGTACAGAAAATGTTATTGTCCATTCTGTGTCTTGCCACCCTACTACATCATGGTAATGACATGTTTCTATCTTATAAATACGATGCTTTTTTGAATACTTGTATATACTAACATTATGAATACCAATTTCACATAATTACAACATCATATTAGTCCATACGACTTTCTCTGCTTAGGTTTAAGTGGGGGGGGAGGGCTCCACTTCATTCAGCTGTTGATTCAATATATATTTAATTTGGGTCCTCAATTACACTCCCTCGTCTTGAAAGTTCAGTTGTTTGTAAAACAACAACTTTAAACATATTCGATGTCCATTTCTCCGTAATATTTATCTAAACACATCTTAACACAATCTTCTACTTCGGCACTTACTAACGTATTGTCATTCTTAAAACAAACATGTGTGTGTCATCTCCTTCCATGTAAGCCCTACTTCCTGTAATTGTGTGCCTTTAATCTAACTGTATGCCTTGGACGATTCACAGCCATTGTGAGACTCGAGAGGTTTGGCGAAGCTTTGAGGTAAACCCTTAGCCCATTGTCTCTTTGTATGTCACACCTTGTCTGCAACTCCCACCCCAACAAAGTACAGTCTCTCCTTGATCACCTTCTCCTGCCCATGCATATTGTTTTCACTTTGTCCTTCCCTCTTTTCCACACTCTTTCCTTTTCTGTATCTTCCGTTGTAGTTGTCATGAGTTTGACGTTAGTCGACCGTCTGCGTCCCGTTGCCTTTTCCTTTCCATTGTGCTACAGTCTGTCTCCCAGGTCCTTTTGATGCTTAGACCAGAAGTCCATTGTTTTTTCTTTTCACAAGAAGTTCACTTTTTTCCAGAGTGTTTCTCTTTCAAAAGGGTTCATTGTTCATTGTTCAATAGGTTCACAAGAGGGGACGGTTCAGCATGGGGATGCAGGGTTGGTGGAGACTTTTTTGCAGATGCAATTCAGCGTCAGGCTTTCACTGGTTTCCTCTATGACCTCACTCTCTCCTCATGCGGTTCAACGTTCATTTCCCAAGGCATACAGGACCCTCGACGTGTACCTGTAATAAAAACGGAATGAGTTTCTTTTGTAAAATAAAGAGGTCTCTACTATTTAACACATTTCCTACCAACCCATTTCCTTAAAACCGCTTTTCGCATTGGCTCTTATACCTTATTTCCTAGAAATTGTGTGGCCATCCCTCTCATTTGACACGCCTGCCTCCTAGACAAGCTACAAAACATTTCCTTTTAAACATTTCCCTTTTGTGGGTCATTTTCACACCATGGCTTAGAAAGTTATTTTTGTTTTCAACAACACACAATATATCACGTCCTTCATGGGACACATTTTCCCCTTCCGGGTGCCACATGCAATCCTAAGGAGACAAAACAATTAAAGAAAGATGTCTTCTTCTTTCCTGGTCTTCTAGGCACGTCCGTAGTAGATAACAGAAACGTCCTTGGGGATTTCCATCGTCTGTAGAAAGTCAAAATAAAGACAAAAGTCATTCGGGCATTTGCAAGGGGTCAGGTTTTCTTCCCGACCTTAACCCCCTTCCTCCTTTTCTGCTAGCAAAAAATACTCTCTGGGTCATTCTCCCCTATTCGTTGGTGCACATAAACAACTATTTTCCAACCACCCCGCGGGGATACTTAATTTCAGCTTGGTTCTTTGCTCAGCTTAGCTGCATTCTTCCAGGTTAGCAGTAAATTCGTGCTGCTTAGCTGCACATATTTCTTCAGTTTAGCAGTAAATTCTTGCTGGTTAGCTGCACATACTTCCTCAGCTTAGCTGCCATTCTTCCTATTCTTTTATTGCCGTTAGTTGGACCATGGTCTATGCTTGTGCTTTGTGTTCATCCTAGGGAGATAAAACAGAGGCGTTTCGCTGCACACCGTCCCTGTCTAACTTGATCTAGCCTACCCCTGTCTTCTAACACTATGGCACCAATTCTTACTACGTGGCTCCACCTTTATTTTACCTATTAATGTTTGCCTATTCTAATGCTTGCATATCGCTATCCTATCAATCCGAACACGAAAAATGATTATTCACCTTCAATTTTACTTCTGTTGTCTGTGGTTGTCTGAAATGGCTATATTGACATCTATTTATCTACTCTTTCCACACCTGATTATACCTATCTTGGGGAAAACAGCTAACTTTTGAAGACCTTGTGTCTCTTACTACCCTTTTCCTGTTACTCACCTGGATCCTCTTACCTTTAGTCTTGATCAATTGCGTGTCCACGCCCTTTTGGCGTGAACTAGTACTTACCTTTTTCTTTTTCTCCCTAGTTTAAGGCCATGCAGACATTTTCTTGTGCTTTCACCCAAGAGGTCCATAGCTTGTCTGTAAAATAAATCATAATTGTTACTGGCATTCACAAGTTGTTTTGCTTGCTTCACCATATTTACTTTAAAATGGTTTGTGCGAGTTTCCTTCGTTTAATTGACCCAATTTTATCAGCCATACTCCTTTTCTTGGTCTTCATGGTCTCCTGATGTTTTTTTATTGCCCAACGCTCCTTTTTTTCTGTTAGCCAGGAAACCTCATAAGTGCTATTTGTTTTCCACTTTTTGCTTTTTTTTTGCTTTATGCTTTTGAGTGTATCCCTTATCCTTTTATTCATTTGCCCAATTTTTCGCCTTTCTCAATTTTCCCTTTATTCATTTTTTATTCAAGATAACCACTCATTTTCACTATTTCCTTATTTATTTATTTATTTGTTTATTTATTTCTGTGACCAATCTTTTTGCGCTTCCTCGTCTCTTCTCTGACCCTATCTTCTTCCTTTTCTCTTTATCTCTATGATAATTTTTCCTTTGAACTACCCCATCCCTTCTTTCACGTACCTTTTGCTTTTCTTCTAACCTTTGCTGTTTCTGTCTGTCACGTTCATATGCTGATCTCTGGTTTGCAATCAAGCTGCTTTTCTTGCTCTTCGCCATAAAGCTATTTCCGCCTTAGCCTAACTTTCCTTCTTATCCTTCCGTCCCTTGATTTTTGTTACTACTGTATGAAGGCGACGCATAAGCGGGGTTACTATACCCTGTGGCTGCTTTTAGCTCTCTTTAATGGGTAGAGTCCCTCAGGCCTACTTCCCTCGGTTCCTGTTTCAGGTGGGGCAGGCGTTGCTGCAGGTGTCCCCCCAACCCCCAGTGCATATTTCTTAGCATCCAAGCTGCTGGAGGCTCTTCCTCCTGTCCTTGTTCTTATATTTTTCACAATTTGAGAACAGCATAGCATTTTCTAACCTCTTTTTTTTTTTTTGTATGCGGCATGCAAGTAAGTTGCCATGCGTTGTAAAATGGCTTTAGATTAAGACTCAATTTGAGGCCGCGGCATAAACATCTTGTGGGCTGTACTTTTAACCCACTCCTCCAATTGGAGCAATGTTTCCCGGCCTAACTCTGTTTCTATTGATATCCTTATGTGAGTCCAAAACTGCCATTACTATGAGTGAGCATCGAATGCACCAAGCTCCAATCCAGTCCCTTCCCACCAAATTATTTATACCGCCAATTTCCTCAAGAACATCAATCGATGTGCGATTCCTTCTCAACTGTAGAATCGCATTAAACCTTTAATTGATTTCAACCAACAAGGAGACACAGTTCCTTACATTTGACATACAACAGGACATGTATAACAGACACTTGACACTTGACAGACTAGACAAACACCAGCTGGACACACATATACCTGCCTTCTAATCAATACCCCAACATGGGATGTAAACAAACCCCTTTGATGCTGTGTCTTTAATCATCACGTAGCCTAATCGTCCCCCCACTGTGGCCCGTGAGTTCACGTTTCTTCTGACCACTCTTTAAAGCGCAGGAACAAGGCGAATCCTTACGTTTTTATCTCAGGTGCCCCCCTGGTAATCCTTACGTTTTTATCTCAGGTGCCCCCCTGGTAATCCTTACGTTTCTATCTCGGGTGCCCCCCCCCGGAATCCTTACTTGAACCACTACTGTCCTTCATGATTCTTATTTCATTCTGCTTGCTCTTTTATTTATTTGCCATATTTCCCTATTTTATGGCTGCCTTTATTTTCCTGGAGGCCATCTGTTTCTACCTTGTGTCTGCAAATGTTCATAATTCGCAGCCTGCGCCTGAATTTCTAAAAATATGTCATTATTTCTCTGCCAGGTCATACCACTGGCTATATTCATTATGCTGCAAAAATCACTCACTCAATCTCATTGGCCTTCTGCCGCGTTCATGCCTTCAAAATTGCTTGTGTTTAACTAAGGCATGCCCTAAATAATCATGCTTTCCTTGGTAACCTCAACACCGTCATCATGCTTTCACGCTTTGTCATTCGTCTTTCTTCATTCATCTAATTCCTACGATACCAGAATCTCAACCACCCGTCTCAAACCAAATGTTTTTCCCTATTTAATAAAAATGTTCTCCACTCCGGCTGACAAGGCCTCAAAATTGTAAACTACTACCCCTGGTATGACTCCATGCAGTCTGTCCTACCAGTCACGGTGGAGCTCCTAGAAAAAGCCTTTAGGAGCACCCCAAAACCCCCTTCACTACATGTGTGCTATCCCCAAAATTCCCCAAAAGCAGGTCACAGATGTGACAGATTTTAATTTCAGGGGGCATTCTAAGTCAAAAATGATAGAACGCATGAATGGCAATGGACCATTCAGCTACAGGGCAGTGCCTGCTCCTGCCTGCACGTTGATTTAAAACCCCATGCAAAATCACTTGCTCCTCATCTCATGAAGTTTATCACTACCTCTTTTAATTCTAACACTACTTCTGTAGCTGTAAAATAAAACTTGCTCATGCCATGCCAAGTTACATGCTACACTCTGTTTGTTGCACTTTATCGTTAGAGTGCCATTGTAGGGACGTCATTTAGGGGTCTCCAGGGGTCGCGGCTGCAGCCCCTGAGGTATCCCTTGTTGCTCCGCGGTCTCCTTTTCTAACTTAAAATAAAAAATGTTTAAAAACTTTTCCTACAGATATGTCATCAGAGGTAACGGGTCATGAGATATCACTTCCGCTACCTCTATCCTTTTGGTGGGACGACGTCCCTGAGTCATTACCTCCCTTTCAATATCATATATGCTAATGCCTCCAGCCCTTTCCTTTCCCCGCCATACTTAAGGAAACCCTGCTCATTCATTTCTTGTGTCCTTATCAGTGTTAACTTGTATTACTACACTGCCATCCTTGCAGGCATCTCACAAAAATCCTCACAGGCTGTAAAAGTGCAGAGTGCCGCAGTATGCAACTCTCAGTATTCTTTGAAAGAATACACATGACTTTGCGCCAGATGAGCTGCTCACTGGCTATCATGGAGGAAAGGCTACTTTTTTAAAGTCACAAATGTAAGTCTTACACAGCGCTGGCATATTTAACTGATGCTGCTGCTAGGGTCAGTTCAGCCCAGTGGCGGCTGGTGACTTTGGATGTTGGTGAGGCGTACACATCTTGGTGGGAATTTGTGAGCGAGCCAGCCACCTCACACCAACCAGTGTGCCGGTGGCTTCTCCCTCTGCAAGGCATTTTGGAAAAATGGCTTCCAAGATGTGCAATTTACTGTCCAAGCCCACAGAAATACGACATCACAAATCCTGGCCTAATTATGGTTCTAAACAGCCTGGAATCCACTGAAATGTCGACAGTGGTTTTTTCCCAGCTCACGGACATCTGGACTGGACTAATGTGAAGGCATTAACAAATAATGCATACAAATACAATTTTCTAAAATAAAGCACCTATCAACACCCCCAAAGGCAGTTCACAAAAACTGGGAACACAGTGCCTCTGCCATACAACGCACACACACAACAGACTTAACTAAAAGTCCACATATCAGAAATACAAAGCAATATCTGAGCCAAGGTGTCTGCAAACAAAGGGTATGAAAGCCAAGTGTCCAAACAGCACACCATTGAGTGACATGTATGAGGCTGGTGGCATTCACAGATATGCACAGACACTGCCCTTTAAAGGATCTCTGCTAGCCCAGTAAGGGGTTGAGAGCGAGGAGACAGCTAAATTAGACTATGGCCTCCATTCTCTAGCTCCTTCAGAGCCACGCATGCTATAGAAAGCAACATTCATACACTGACTGCCATATGCCATTTGCCTAAATTGCTGGCAGTCCTGCATGTATGTGCAACTGGGACTGCTGGCGCACTGACCCAGCCAATATCTTCTGTGATGCTCAGCCAGGGTCAGGTTGCCTACTTGCACCAGGCTGCTTGCCACCCCACAATATAAAGAAATAGAAATGGAGCTAAGACCTGTTTCATTTTCATCACTGGTTCCCTATTGGGTGCGCAGGATGGTCATACACAGCCTTGAATTCCCCACCCCATGCAAGGATTAAAATCCCAATTTAACAAGTCAATTGGGCGCGCTTACCCTGCAACCTTAGTGTTAAAATTCACCACTACTGCTAGCATTCTGTTTCCATACAGCACTAAACAATACATACACACATACGCACGCGTCACTGCAGGGCCTACCTAGGTGAGAAGCTTTTCCAACATGCAATGTGAGAGGCAAGCATTTCTTAAATCCTGCGCTACCACCAGTGCTCTTGCTCATGGACTCCTTGCTACCCACTGCTGTCCCCATTAACCAAAGGGCCTAATGCCACAAGGCTAAGCTCCCCCATCTTGTCCCCAAATCATGGAATGCTTTTCTAGTGAACTTGGTACAGAACCATCGCTTCTCATTTCTCGCAAAATTCTCAACCCTGCTTTGGTTACCTACCTCTATCAGTTCCCCCAGCAGTGTCTGTACTTATCCCCCTTTTGCTAAATTAACCAGTATGCTGTGTTTTACTTAATATATTCTATCCAGTGTGAGCTTAACATGCAGCTCATTCATAGTAACTACAATATATATCTATTTGTCCTATAACCACAGGTGATGTTTCATCACGCAGCCCCTAGTGTATGCTTTTTACTGTAATCTGCAAGCCCCTTCCTTTTAATAACACCACAATGCCTACGGGCTTCTGCATGCTCCATGCTACTAGGAATCGCTCATTCCTTGCCACACGACAGTAGACCCCAGAGATGTTTTTATTGGAGGGCTCATGGGGTGGCTGCCCAGGGCTCCCCACAATGCTGCCTGGTCTAAAGCAAGATTCCAGTTTACATTAGGCTTAAATTGCACATGCCCGGAAAATTTGATTGCATGCTGCTGAGGCTCCAAACCCATTGCCTGTCGATTTTGACAAGTACATTCTGCCTTGTTCAATTAAAACATGCAATGCCTTTCATTTTCATTGTGGAATACATAGTTTGGGTAACACGACCTTTTTAGCGTTACTTCCCCCCTGTGGGAATGTTGCTGATCGTGTGCATTAGCCAAAGTTGAAATCCATATTCATCCACAGAGGTTCAGAAGTTGTCTCAGTGTGTTAAGCACTTATTGTAGGGATATGTGTTCATGTGAAGGATCAGAAGGGCACATCCCAGTGAGGCTGGCTGAACCATTTTTAAATCTGAAGTTCACAAATATACCTGCACAATTACTTGGGTTTGCAGCACAAGCTGCACGATTAGCAGCACTGTTCCTGCACCAGATAGGGGTTAAAATTAGTTTGCTCAGCTGGGCATTCTTAAAACCTAAGCAATCCCTTAAAAGATGTGCATACAATATCTGTCCAAGCGGCAAATAAGTATGCAAATTCGAGACTGTGCAGCAAAAGTGTTCATGCTTGTATCCCGGCTATGCCAGCAGACGGCACATTGCTCCTGGTCAAATCATATAGGATCCCTTGCATTACTGTGCTGTTTTCTGCGAGGCTTTACCTACTTGCATGCAGGAACTCCCCTTGATAATGGAGAACTGACGCTAACATCATTCCCATGTTGTGTCTGTAATATTTTGGGTTTTAGAATTGTCAGGTTTGGAAATACGGGTTGCATACTCTTGCAAGTCCGTTTTATAACATTAGATTGTTTTAGTTCCTGTTGAGAGCTGGAAGAGAAAGTGCTCAACTGCTTTGAATTGCAATATTGGCACAAATCCCAGCTTCACCTCTTAAACGCTGTGTGATCCTGGGCATCTAATTTAATCTTTTATACATTTTAAATGCTTGTCTTAAATGCTGCACGGCCGCATAGTATGTCTCACAGAGAGTAAGGCCTCTAGGCAATACTGAATGTTCCCACACAGATGCCTCTCATAAGCCGGGTGAGACACGCACAGTCTATCAGAAAACAAATGCATTTCTTTGCCAAAACTCTTTGGCACCACGCAAAGATGTCTTTCTGCCCAGCCTGTCCATACTTATCAGAATGCATCACTCTTGTTGGCCCTACGGACCCTTATTGTCAGGCCTATATATATGCCTTCAACATTCACAACTGGGCTGTTCTACCATGGAACTCACTCATTTTGCATGTAAAGCACCTTATTTTCAAAAAAATACATGCAATGTATAAGACGCATTGACTCGAGCATTTTCCAGATCACTGAAATAGCCTAACAATTACATCGGCTGTTAGCCTGTCTTTTTTTTCATACAGCTTTACAAGGCAGGGTCATTTGCCGGTCAGTGTTTATCTCAAAAACTGTCTTTGCACATTCCTTTCTTGACAAATCACTGCTCACTTTCGTGGGCCATAAAGCAAGCATGTTTTTATTTCTCTTGTCGCGCTCTTAACGGACAAGAACAGCACTTCCCTAAATTACTACAACTCAGTAATTTTAATGCGAAAATCCATCGTTCTTAGCACGATTTATCTGTTATTTTGTTTTCTACGAGGACATCACAAATGTAACTCCATAGCTGCTGGTTTGAAACGAAATATGTTTGCTTAAAGTGTACCAGCTTTTTTGCACTTTTCACAGGCTGTTTAACTCTTTTTGGGCTGCAATCACCACGAATTTGTGTGCTTTAAACTATAATATCTGATCACCTATTTTAATGCAATTTTTCGCAATTTCAAAACCTTGGCTTGACATCAATTTTTTTAATTTAGCTTAACATATCATTTTTATACTAGTTCCAATATTTTTACAGTGCACATTCAGTTATGCCATAATATAAATCACATGAACAGCTGTAACATACAACAATTAGACAACATATGTCAAAATCAGACACGATCTGGTCGGCTGCATGCAAGCCCCTCATGAATATTTTACTCTTGTTATTGATTTTTAAATGCAGTTAATGTTTTTGGTGAGTTCCCAAATCTTGACTGCCATTATTCTTTTCCTCCATGTCCCTGTCTCTACCGGCTAGGGCAGCTTTCACTCACCTTTTGTTCTCCCGCCGACCCTTGCGATCACTGCCTTCTTCAGGTTTTCGTCTGGTCCGCTGCCCGTAGAGATGGGAATAGAGATGTTTATAAGCGCAGGCCCCTTCAGGTCCCGACTGCAGTCTCAATTATACTATCATTATCTACGGGGAGCTTCACAGTCTACTCAGCCCAAAATGGCGAAGGACTCGTGATATTGCCAAAGACCTAGAGTTACTTTGTGTCAACGGCCATTAGGTGACTTATTTTAATCAATCATTGATGGTCAAAAACCGTCCTCTGCTACCAAATGTACAGGAGGGCGCAGAGTCCTCTGACGGGCCCATAGGTCAGAGCACACCCTCTAGTACCTGTAAAACAAGATAGCTGCACCTTGAGGAGGATGGGGTGCAGGATTCACATATTCCAACACAATTCAATAAGAACAACTCAACGGATCAGCACTGAGACTGTTAAGTTCAAAAGGGTTTATTTCATGCCACTGCTGGCACAGTGCACACCTATCCACGGTAGTCAAGTTCCCTCACTCTACCACCTCCCCAGCATTACACAGAGCTCATTTTATAGCAAAATGTGAGGGAGCAATCTGCCCCCACCTTTTCCTGCACAGTCTTAGACAACTTCATCGTTAAACATTAGCTCATTTAGGCAATTATTTTTAATTGGACTAACCCTTCAGAATGAAATACGCTCTAGCATGCATTCCTGACTCTTCTTCGGTGCTCTGTTCAATTGATAATGTGTGCATCTGGATTCTTCAGATAAGGTTTTCACACACAGCCTAATTAAAAGTCTAAGTTCTGCCCATTCGTCAAGTTTCTGACAGCTTACCACCCTTGAATGTTTCAACTTTAAAATGATCTCATTCTACACTTTCTGCTCATTTTAACCATATTTTCAGTACATGCATTTTCATTAAAGGCATTTAGCTCAGGCAATTTTCTGTTTATGTATAGAACATGTTATTGTCCATTCTGTGCCTTGCCACCCTACTACATCATGGTAATGACATGTTTCTATCTTATAAATACGATGCTTTTTTGAATACTTGTATATACTAACATTATGAATACCAATTTCACATCATTACAACATCATATTAGTCCATACGGCTTTCTCTGCTTAGGATTAAGTGGGGGGGGCCTCCACTTCATTCAGCTGTTGATTCAATATATATTTAATTTGGGTCCTCCATTACACATCATTGAGATCTGTCAGCTGCTGCCATATTTACAAGAGAAGTTGGAAAGCATTTTCTCTGCATGAATACTTGTATTGATATCAGGCATCTGTTAATGGTCCTTTCTTATTGTGTGGGAATGAACATCGACTTTGTTTCATAGTGTGAGCTTTATCTTCATAATCAATTTTTAACTGTATACAGAGTACTTTTTTGCCCAGTTCACTGCTGACAGCATTTTACTCAATGGCACTGTGCTTTCTGGGACATGTAGTTTGGTAGTGCCATTAAACACAACTGATGGTAAGTCCACAAAATCAGGGAGCCATCATCTACATATTAATAACTTGCAAAGACTGACACCCAGAAACCAATTTGCCATGTAACAAAGCTGTGTTTCCCAGAACACGTACTTTACTTCTCCCTGCCTCCTTCATGCACACATACTACACACAACAGTGGATACACTGTGCCGGCTCAGGGTGACTGTGATGTTGTAAGCACAGTAGCGAGCTGGGCAGAGGGATTAGAGTGTGTCTCATTAAATTGTGATTGATTGGCACTTGCTGAGCGGTGCATAGAGAAAGTCACAGAAGGTGAGGGGAGGGGCTACTCTGGCTTGGTTCAGTGCTGGGAATGCATTGCAAAGCACTGAGAAGGGACCATGAAACAAGTGGCAGCTTGTTGACAGCCCCTTGTCCACAGTAAATTACAAATGTGGTGGAATGGGACACATTACCAACAGCTATGATAATAGCAATGCAGTACAAATGAGCATGCACATTGCACTGTAAAAGTCCTACACGATGTTGCTGTTTGTCACACAATACAAGGCCATTTTCCCTGCACTGTTAATGAGGCATGCGCTTAGCACTACCGTCTGATAATTGTAATCATATGCTAAGGCTGGTACAAGCATACAAATAAAATATACTACCCTTTGATGATCTGTCCATTGGAGTTACTCTCTGCTTCGTAACAATTGCAACCCATAATCAAGATATTGGGCCTCATTATGAGTGAGCCGGTCTGGAAATGAAGGTGCCGGTAACAAGTTACCAGCACCTTTTCTGGACCGGCTGAGAGTCTGCCGGTAGGGCCACTGAACTATCTGCAGGCCTGACCTGCTGGGAGTTCAGGCCTCTACTAGCAGGGTTTTCACTGAAGCACCTTCAGGGTTCCCATTCCCATGGAGTCGTATGGGACTCCATGGGAATGGGAACTTACTGTACCGCCGCCACCAAGTGTTTCAAGTGACAGGAGGTCACACCCCTTTATCACACCCCAAACCAGTCTACATTTGATTGAAGTTCCATGAATTTGAAGAACCCTTTTAAAAAGGTATATACATTGCTATAAACTTGATAAGAACCCAGCTGCAGTGTATTTTACATTTATATAGATTTAACAGAAACCCTATGAATTTGATCAAACTCCAATAAATTTGATGACCCCCAAAAATTGTATATACATTTTATATGTATGAATTATATATGCATTTGATAAGAATTCCAATGAATTTGATATAAAACATCCATATAGTTTGAATGGGTCTATGTGCTTAATAGGCATATGTTCATGGTCTATGATGCTACTAGGGGCAGTGCCTCACAATACGGATATATTTATTGTAGGCTTTGAAAACATGTGTACTCTTCCGACTTCTCGGGGCAAACAAGCGTGATTTCAGGGAAACTGTAATTATGAAGAGCTACAGTTACGACAGGGAGAAAACAGCCCCAAGCAGCATCAGCGATCCTGATGATAGTTATTTACCTTATTGCCTTAGGAAAAGATCCAACAGTATTGATGCAATGGAAGACTCACAGACTGTGATGTCAGAGCTTTCAGATTGGGAGCTCTGTGAGAACATGTCTACACTTTCTGTGGGCAGTCAGCTGTCTCTCATTGCCACTGTCATTGGGCGGTCGAACATATGGCTAATTTGCAAATGGCTAACAATGCTGACACCCAGTGAGCTGCCCCTGGGCGTAGAGCCCGTACTATCATATTTAGATATGCAACATGCTGAAATGGAATCTGAAGACAATGGCTACAAATATATGATCATGCAGAATGGTGGCAGGAGTGACCCAGAACCCTCAGCGTCTGGAAAATACAGAACAATATGGGCCCCATATCAAACGCACTAAATTCTGTCAGAAGCTATCTCCAAGAGTGGGGGAAGCGTTTGCACGAACCTGCATAAGCAACCCGACAAAAAACAGAGCCGGGACACAACAGTGACAGCCCTTCAAACTTAAGCCCCTGGGGCGGACAAAATGGCATCTAGCGATGGTGAGGGGGAGGGCAGGCACCTGGCGTGGACAACGAGGATGAGCTCACCCTCTGTCGCTGGAGGGACCAGGGACCGATGGAGCGGAGACGAGCGAGTCAAAGAGCTAAATCAGTGGAGAAGAGTCACCAACAGAAAAAGTTGCAAGGTGCGGTGCATGGCCCCTGGCGGGCAGCGGAGCAGTGGCGCTGGTAAGCGGCGTTGAAGAGGACGAGAACCAGCGGCACACACAGCAGTTGTGCTGACTCTCACTCTGTGAGGAAGAGGACAGGCTTGTCCCACTCCAACACAGTCGATCCCAATCCGAATTTGAATTGAAGGGGACAGACGCTGGACCTACGGCCTGACAGGAAGAACATTGGAATTTCCGACGGCCGATAATCAAGGTAGGCCGTGAAGAAACCAAGTCCTGGGGGCACGGCATTACCTCCTAATCTGTGCCGGGAGCACTAACGCTGCTGCCAGCAACCCTATAAACAGTGCAGGCAGGCGAGCAAGGGACCTGGGGCTCCAACGTATTACAAGGGCTGTGTGGCTACCACTGAAGAACACTGCGTAATAGAGCTGGGATAGAAATGCATAAGCGGGGGTAAAAGGCAATACCAGCCCCAAAAAAACGGACCTCCGCTGCCCAAATAGGTCTACGGCAGGCAGCACACCGGGCCCTACCCCCCACGCTGGGCAATGGGCATGGAGGGCGGGACGGTGGCAGAGCACAAAAGCATTAGCAGAGATAAATGATCTTTGGCATTAAGGCGCTACATTCATCCATCCTGGCAAGTGAACACTCTGCAACATATAAGTTGGACGCTGCTGGAAGTGGGGCCACAAGGGAGGAGGCGCACTAGCGATCGCAGAGAACATGTAAACCTGGAGGCACGCTGGCCATCCAAGGTGGTTTCCAGGACACACACCACAATTAGGGGCACAGAACCTTAAGGAAGGTGGTGGCGAACTCTCCAACTCGAAGGCGCAGGAAACAAGTCTAGAGTCAGCGCTTTGAGACTCGTGCAACCAGGAGGGCCGTGAACAGACAGCTCTGGAAGAGCTGCATGACAAGGAGAACAAACAGCCACTCCAAAGATAACAAGAAAAACTGGGCTGGCCATATGCGCAGGGACACAACAAGTGGAACCCTTAATGCTAAAAAACTGGGTGCACATACAATTAACACCAACACAACTCTAATTCTTCAGACTGCACTAACCCAACAGCAGCATTAAGGCCTGGAAGGCGGATAAGAATAAAAGGCCTGAGAGATCACAACACCCGGCTGATAACCACTTTGCGCCCTGGCTGGGTAACCATGTCCCTAACAAAAAACAAGACCAAAGCATTGATCATGGACTCCTTCGCCGCAATTAAGCCGTGAGTCACGGCACAAGAAAGCGCGACTGCGCCCGACGAACAAACAACCCCAGACGAAGTAAATCGTGAAGGACCCCTATTAGAAGCCATAGTGGCACTGCGGTCGTTTATTGACACTAAAATCGATGAAGTCAAGTCCGACATGCAGCTGATGCACCAAGACGCACGTAACATGATGGAAAGAGTCACCAGCACGGAAGCTGGGTTACAGGAGACAACTGAGACTACGATAGACTTGAAGGCTAGGGCACAAAAACTTGAGAAGCGAGTGACAATGCTGGAAGCAAGATCAGAGGATGTTGGAGGGCGGGCTAGGCGCAACAACGCACAACTACTAGGGATCCCGGATGAAATAGAAGGCCAGGACCCGACTGGGTTTGTGGAGACACTGATACAGCAAGAAGTCGGTCCAGGTCGACTATCACAAGGTTTCGCAGTGGAACAGGCCCACAGATCCTGGTATTACCCAAATTGTTCATTTACAATTGTTCGAATGAACAATTGACCGAATTTAAAGGGTCACAATTGACCTTTTCACAATTGACCGTATATATATATATATAAATATATATATATATATATATATCTGTTTGGTAATATATATTTATTTATATATATAGGGGTTTTGGGGGGCTTGGCGTTAGGTGGGAGGTTGTGGGGGGTTCCCCCCACATATATGGTTACAATTGACCTTCACATTTCGGTCAATTGTGAAAAGGTCAATTGTAATTCGAACAGTTGTAAAACGAACAATTCGTATACAACCCAGATCCTTACAGAAGAAACCGCCACCGGGATCGTATCCACGCCCAATGATCGCCAAAATCCTAAACTTTCGCGACAGGGAGATCATACTACGGCACTCCAGGGAAGGCGGAGAAATAACAAGGGACAATTCAAACATAGCCATTTACCCAGACTACACATCCGCACTTCAACGCGCAAGAAACTCCTTCATACCGATAAAGGCCAGACTGAGGCAGTTGAATCTAAAGTACATGTTGATGTACCCATCGAGGTTGAAGGTGATTTATAAGGGGCGAGCTGTGTTTCTGGAAACTCCGGCGGCAGCCAACATGTGGTTGGAGCACAACTACTTGGCTAATGGGGAGGAAGCAGTCACTTGAATGCATTCAGGCTAATGGAAGAGTAGGCTCTTGGGAAAACTGAGTCACCTACCAAGGAGAAGGTGGGTTGGACAAACTCATCTTGATGTTTGTTGTAGTACTGTCATATAACTGAATCGATATGAGGCCCGTTTGGCCACTTGACTGGAGCTTTGAGACCTAACCCACAAAACGTTAAGTGCAGGCCTGTTGCCAGCACAATGGTACTCGCACTAAACGACCCGGGTGGGCCTAAAATGTGCGGGGGCACCCGAGAACTGCTAGAATGGGGCAGAAGCTGGGTGCGTTTGTTTGGTTTGTTTTCTGTTCTTAATGTTACAAAGTTTTCAAGCAAATTGCTGTCTGAGCACAGCAGACACAGGGCAGTGGCTGGGCCTAGCTACTGGGTTTGTGTTAACCGTTCTTATTGCTTTCACTGTCTTAATGTCTTCAAGATGAAAAAGGATGGAGCGGGGGGGTGAGGCCATAAGCAACAGCTATAATTGGGGAATGGGGAGACAGGACTTGGAAGGAGTGGTTCCCAGTGGAGACCATCCTGGGCACAGGAAGCGATATGGGATGCTGACCAGGGATGTGTATACAGTAAACAATGGCAGCACAACTTAAATTAATGACCTGGAATGTGAGAAGGATGGGCACTTATCTACGTAGAAATCAAATGAAATCAAATCTACATAGGAAAAAGGTAGACATAGCTTTACTCCAAGAAACCCATCTCATGGCAGAAGCCATGATTACCTTAAAGGAACACTGGGGGAGAAACGGATATGGAACAACATATTCCAAGTATGCAAGTGGAGTGTTCACTTGAGTCAATCCTAGGGTGCCCTTTAGACTATTGCGGGTGGAAGCGGATAAAGAAGGAAGATACCTGGTACACTGGGGAGCTATTGAGCAGACGGAGATCTGTGTAGTGAATTCCTATTTTTCCTAAACACGGCGTACCAGCACATCTCAACATGCTCTGCGCCAAAATAACCCAACACATGGCAGGCCTCTTCATTTGGGGGGATGATTTTAACTGTGTAAAAGACCTGGGCCTAGATAGATCTGAACCGCCACTGAAACGGGCGGAGGCAGCCCCTCAGGTGCTAAATGCAACTCTAGCTCAACTAGACCTGGTGGACGTCTGGAGGGAATATGCCCCACTGACAGGGCGTACTCTTACTACTCCTCCCAGCATGGTTTATACACAAGAATAGATTATATTTTTTATAGACAGGGCACACTTGGCACAAGTAGAGTCATCACAGTACTTGGGCAGATTGATATCGGACCACTCACCACTACTTATGCACTGGGTAATGACAGGTCCCAGACCCCAATCCCACTTTGGCGGAACTAGGGGACAAACTGGAAGAATTCATAGAAAATAACCGAGGCAGCGTAGACCATTGGAGCACAATATGCGAGGCCCTAAAGGTGGTAATGCGCGGTTAAATTATTGCAGGAGCCGGAGGTATCAGGAAAATGCTGAAGGGGCGAGCTAGAGAAGCGGGAGGTGGAAATAAAATGGATGGAGAATAACAATCTGGGGACCAGAGCGGAGGAGGTAAAACTTGCTGAAGCTAGAACCAATTGCCAGGAGGCTTGGGGGCGGCTCTCTAAGTTTGATCACATGATGCACACTACAAGGACACATAGAGAGGGGGACAAACCTGGCAGACTTTTATCATGGCTATGCAAGAGGGAGCACCTGAGACACCTAACAACCGCGCTAAGGGATGAGGATGGGTTATTGCACAGGACACAACTTTCAATAAATGACACTTTTGCTGCTTTCTACACCAAGCTGTATGCACACGATACCACAATACCACTGGCAGACATCCGTGATACATTAGAAGAGATAGAACTGCCACAATCAGGTACAGCACAGAGAGAGGCATTAGACGAAACAATTACCGCAGATAATTCAAAAAAAGTACAGTTGTACAGACTTTTTAATGCATGTTCTAGACAGCCTGACACATGTTTTGAGCGAAGCTCTTCCTCTGAGGCAGAATCCTGTTCAATCTGAAACACATTTATATAGAATGAGCCGTGAATAGGCTCCTTATCCAAATTATAAATCTTAATTGAAGCTGCAATTGCAGATACGCAATCATTTTAAATGCTGCCTTCCGGCGTCAAAATCAGTCAAAGGGAGGCTATCTGCCTGTATTATCCATGTATTCCTGTGATCGTTGCTATTTTCTTCATCCTTCTAGTCCATGTTATAGTGTTCCTCACACAATCTATACTCATTCAATTCAAACACAAGATCTTTTTCACATGGACCACCCAATGAATGCGTTGCCGCCTTCAAGCCTCAAAGGATGTTTTTTGGCATCTTGGAACTTCCCCGGTGCCCTAGAACTCCAGAGCCTTACCCAATACAATTTGGAGTGAGAGAGGCCAGGTTGCCTATAGGGCATATATCAAGTTCCAGATGTGTAAAAACCATAGGAGAATAACAGGGGGACAATAATAGACGTATCATACATTTATTTTACTCCCTTGTCAGGTTGAGGATGTTTGAGTGGCCCCATATCTCTGAGCCGAAGAGAGTAAAGGCAATGGCCTGTTTTCCATACGACTCTACAGCTGGATGAACTGCCCCTATCCCATGTCTGTTGAAAAGAGATAGTGTTGCTCCACCGTATTTCTCCAGTGTGATTCGTGCCTTTTCTACCTGGCTGGTCGAGTGGCCATTTTTATTAAACCTGGTGCCCAAATAATCATAAAATTTGACTTGTTCTAAAACACAACCTTCCCCTTCAACTTCTAGTCTACATTGTTTGGCAAATTTATGCTTGAACACTATAACTTTCGTTTTTACTAATATTTAAATTAAAGTTGAGATCATCAAATTTTTTCACAAAAGTTGCCAAGCAGTTTTTCAGCCAGGCGGGTTGTCCTGGATTACAGGACTGCATCATCCGCATAGAATAGAGCGGGGAATCTATCCTGTCCCATATTGGGGAGTCCATGCTAACCTCCAAAAAAGCTGCTATAATTTCCTCCATATATGTAAAGAAAAGTAGAGGTGCGAAGACACAGCCCTGTCTCACACCCTGATAAATAGGAAAAGGGAAAGTGGAGTTGCCAGCCATGTCATATTTTACTGGAGCCCGATTGTTGCTATACAACTCCTGGATCAGAGTGGTCAGATGGGGGGGGCTTTTCTTTTTTGTAGGACCAACCACCGTTTTTCTCTAGGGGCCATCTCAAAGGTGCTCTTCAGGTCTACAAAGATTGCATATAGATTCATATCCTTTAGCACGGTGTACTTCTCAAATAAAAAAAAACAATCTAAATCTTTGATCCACCATGCAGATGTGCTTCCGAAAGCCCGCCTGTAGGTCACTAATTACATTATTCTCATCAACCCACGTTTGAAGGTGGGACACAATGACCTTTGCAAATATCTTCCCACTCGAATCCAGAAGGGAAATCGTTCTGTAATATTCTGGTGAGTCCTTCCTCCCGTCTTATATATTGGGAGTATAATAGCTTTCCTCCTAGTGGTGGGTACTTTGTTCAAATAATGAGTGTATTAAACAGTTTACACAGAACAGGGCCCTATAATTCGACCCCTTGCTCACTATTCTTAGAGAGGCACAGCTCCACCTTACTGATGAGGTCCTATCAGACCAAAACACGTGTCTGGGGACGCTGTTGGTACTCTTGTTCAGAGGAGAATTGCCTGGCATTTCGGTGCTGGTCTGCCCCAGGGCAGGACAAAGACTGATATGTTTTGGATATTTCACCTCTGTGAAAGATAGTGAGCTAAAGACTCTGGGTAAGGCTCTCATAACCGGGACTAATGTCTGGCAGAGAGACTCATAGGACCCACGTTGTTATTTGCATATTTGAAGTAACTTTGGGTCTCACCCTAAGTTACTAGGGGAATCCAGACGTGGACCCCTTGCCCACTATTCTTAGAGAGGCATCTACTGATGAGGTCCAACCATACCAAAACACGTGTCTGGGGTTGCTGTTGATACTCTTGTTCAGAGGAGAATTGCCTAGCATTTTGGTGCTGGACTGCCTCAGGTCAGGACACAGACTGATATGTTTTGGATATTTCACCTATGTGAAAGATAGTGAGCTAAAGACTCTGGGTAAGGCTCTCGTAACCAGGACTAATGTCTGGCAGAGAGACTCCCAGGACCCCCATTGTTATTTGCATAGAGGATAATTGACTTGTAGGCTTGGCTGAGATTTGCGAGGTGGTCCGGGGGGGCAATGAGGAGGAGTTCTGTTTTTTCATTGTTAAGACAGAGACTTTGTGAGGCCATCCAAGGTTGGATAGCTTCATATATTGTGTTCACTTTGAGAGTATCCTGAGTGTGGTCGCCAGAGAAGCAGGGTGAGAATTTGGGTGTTGTTGGCACAGTTTGTATAGAAGATGATAAGCACATTGAAGTGGTCAAAAAGTGGTTTAGTGTATATGTTGTGCAGGGTGGGTAGAGACAGGAGCCTTAGGGTACTGCGCAAGATATAGAAGTAGGACCAGCATCAGCATCACCTGCAAAGACTCAAGAGGTTCTGTCTGCCAGGAAAGATGTGACCCATTTGGCAGCATTTGGTGAAAAGTGGGCTGCGGATATAAGGTGGTGGCAGAGGTCAAAGGCCACAGAGAGGTCAAGCAGTAGTAGAAGAAGGGAGAGGTTTCCAAAGTCCTTTGCGTGGTCTGATTCTTAAGGTCTAAGAGAACTGTTTCAGTCCCATTTTTGGGACAGTAACTCGATTGTCGAGTGCCCAGAATGTGATTGGCTTCAAGGAAATTCTAGATTTGTAAGTAGGCTACTCTATCAATAATCTTCAACAGGATGGGGACAGTGGTTATGGGTCAGTAGTTGATTGGGATGGCCGTGTGTGGCAGTGTGTTTTTTGCTGCTTTAGACATTAGAGGGGAGTATTGCCATACAACTCTTTTGAAGTACAGTATTTTGATGGCTTTGGTGAAATACAGCTCAAAGACATATCCAAAACATACAAGTGTGTCCAACAGAATACCCAGCTCTCTATGGGCTTTCAAGACTTTGACACGTACATCTGTATCTGTACAACTCCAGACACAGATTTATTGGCCCATGATTGAAATGTAATAACCATCTGCTTTCAGATTTTATAATATGACTGTGAAGGAGTTGGTTCAAAGATTTGTAAATACCTCCAGAGCGGGGCTTGAAAACTTCTGCAACAATTCTTAATGGTACAACACATATAATTCTGGTCTTACTCTGCATGAGCCGCCTCAGTTTGGATGTAGATCACCTTGTGAATAAGGGCCTAGTTAAACCATCAGCAGCCATGCGCAACTGTATGAAATCTTTGGGCACAACAGTTTCTAATATAGGTCTGACCAATGTTTCTATGGCTAGTTATAACAGCTAGTCCATTTCCCAAGGATCGTAACAGTTCCAAGTTTAGAAATCTGAACATAGTTTTTACACCATGTTGATAAGTCTGCACCATTTCTAAGTGCACAAGAGCATCAGGCTGCGGTGTTTGGGGTTGTGGCGTATTAGGACGATCACGTCTGGCAATAACCAACCTGGCCTCTCGATCTACGCCATTTTAAGGATCAGTCAGAGTCTTTACGGCCCCTCTGAACTGGATGTCCACCACTACTCTGTAGAGACGTACCGACTGTGTTGGAACCTCACATGTTGGATCTCTCCTGTTGCACTGGGCACTGGTTAAATGTGAGCATACTCTAGCATTTTGTTGGCTGTTTAAAAGATGAACCTCTTTTGTAATGGTCCATTTCATTTTCAAGTGTGATCCATTTTCTTGTCCCAATAGTTTGTGACCCTGTTACATCTGATGATTGTGATACCCCTTCAGCGGGTTTTGGTGGAGTAGCAACTGTACTAGGACGAGGTATCACTACAACATCATTCTCACTGTGCATCAGTGGGTCGAAGATGTGTTAGGGTTTTCAAACTGAACTAACCCCACAGCCCCTGGGATGCTATGTTGCACATTCTGAGCATTGCATGTTGCGCTATTTGGATAGTCGAGATGGCTTACCAGGAATGTTCCACAATGCCCCACCATAAAGGCTGTAGTGCTGTCCATCTAGCGGTTTTATTAATGTAGAAACTACCTCTGTTCCACATATTGAAAAGAACCTCTGATATCTGGTTCCCCCAATTTATTTTTACAATAGGTTTTCAGAGTTTTCGTGACAGCCAGCATTGTTTTATATCTCTGTGTCAAGGTGAGGGTGTCTACAGCTTTTTTTCTATTCCTTTGTTCTGAACTGGGGTCCGCACATATGACGGTTGTATATCTGCGTACATCGGCTGTGTTATCTATAGTGGTGAGGCTAGTGTTAATGCCATTTTGAATATTAGCGGGCCCACCTAGCGATTATGACACATCCCCTCTGAGACATTAACACTGCTCTTTTGGGTTTCAGCATCATGATTAATGTATGTGTTTGTGTCATTTATAATGGCAATTATGATGGCATCCTCATCTTGAATGTCAGTGGGGCAACATGGCTATCACACATATAATATGAATCACAGTCACAGTTCTTTTGCATTTCAACATCATGATCATTGCGTGTGCTTATGTGTTTAGTGCTTGTATTTGGGTCATCGACAAATGTTTCAGGAGTCATTTGGAAGAGATTGTAAGCCATTTCACAAACCTCCTCAGAGGAATTATTAATACAGGCTTGTATTTCATCAGACCGGAGAGCACCCAGTGCTGTATCTATAAATCAAACTGCGCACACTAATGAACATACCTGTCACAAGCCCCCACGAATACATCCTCATCCCCTATGGCTGAAGTTTTCATATGGAGTGAGATCATGCTCATACTGGTAAATCGATCCTATGTGTACTGGCGAATGATTGCCCGAGGGTCTGGTGGTGTTATTGGATGGGTTCATCTGGGCATTGACAACAGTATTTGCTAGAATTTTATCTTTACAGTTGCCTATATTATTTTCATAATTCACAACTAATACTTGTTACACTTTGCCCATTAGTTAACAATGTAGACTGTGTTTTATCAATCATTGTAACTACATTCTATCATGGCCTCATCATCGTCAATGATTATCGGGCTGTGCCATCGTTCTGTTGAACATGCATATGTGTGCCAACTGGCTGGAGCAATCGTCTGTTGATGCTATAACATAAAGACCTGGTGCATCGGCACAGTCCATAGCAATACTGTTTGGTAGCGTAACAATCCTTGCCCCACTGCTAGGCACATATTTACTTCTTTTGCAGCGCAAGCATGTCCTTTTAGACCTGGCCCCTACTTCAACAACATGTTTTTAAAAATTTTTTGATTTGCAATTTTGTTTATTTAAACCTTTAGTAATCGCTTAATCCTTAAAATTTAGTGAAAGAAGAGAACATTTTATACAGAAGAAGTTCCTCTATATAATCAAGCACTTCAGTATTGTCTGTGATTCCCAAGAACTCGTTTTACAAATTTGACTGCTGCTATGGATAGAGTGGTTTTCTCTCATCTTAGTAGTATAGTCCACCATTCCTCTGCTGATATTGATGGGGCATCTTCTACAAATGGTAGGTGCCCAGATACCTTTGGATTAGGTGCGCTTTACAAATGAAAAGAAAATAAATAAATAAGAATGTCTTTGTCGCTGTTAAAGCCAGGCAGAGTGTAAATATGTGTTGCAGATTTTCAACCAAGCCCTCTTCATTAGAAAATCTACATACCGTGTTTCTGAAAGAGCCCCTGGATCTCACAGAGAGAGTCTCTTTTGTTTCAAACAAGTTTAGTCTGATTCTCCTAAATTGCAACCTATATTGTGGGCCTGGAAATTGCCTTAGGTACAATGGTAAGGTTCCCAAAGCTTTAGTTTCCTGCGTTGAAATCTCAAACATTTTAAGTTTGGAGTGCAGCGCAGTGTGTTTCCGTGTAGGGAGATTGCCTTGCCGGAGTCTCTCTTTAGTGGCAGCTGCTTGGAGGCGGGACATATTTGTTAAAAAAACTCTTACCACAGCGGAGTGAGGTGGAGTGCAGCGAAGTGTGTTTCCGTGCTTCCTGCATGGTTGATCGGGAATATCACTCACTGTGGGAGGCTTTCCAATTGCAAGCACGTGTTTACAGTTTAAGGCTCTGCACTCATAATTTGCATTCTTTTTAGCAGCGCACTTCGCTGGCTCAGTGACAGGGAGATTGCTGCCTTCTCTAAACTCCATCTGATTGGCTCAGTGGTGACTGCGGGGGATTCTTCCCCTTTGAGAAACTAATTTCTGATATGAACGGTGCCTCCGCACTTTTATAATTTGATTCTGATGGGAACTTGACTGCTTTGCGGTGTGTGATCATCGAGGTGAGTGGCAGGTGACTTGTCGGAGTACATGTACGGCTTTCATTTCTTCATTTCTCCGCTACTGACAGAAATGCAGCCTGTTCCTATTTTATTTTTTATTTTGAGGAGGAGGTATTTTAACCCGTTCATAACTCCCATGTCTGTGTGGAGCTACGTGTGGGGCCAGTGTGTTGAGTCACCGGTGGCTGGTGCTCCCTGGCCTATGTACATTCTCGGGGTGGGCTAGGAGCGCTCCTCTCCGCTGGTGTTATTATATTGAAAACTCCAGGCCCACTACACGCTGGTCACTGCTCCCGATAGGCACGTCCTAAGTGTTTGTTGTGTTCCTCCTACCTATTAATTTAGCTATGTCAGCTCTTAAGAAACACTGTTATGGGGCTGCGTAGTGTTGCTTCCTCGAGAGGGCCTCGAGTTCGGGGCGCTCTTGCAGGGAAGCTGAAACATTCTGCCTCACAGACTGCACACAGGGAAAAGAGGGGCAAAGCGGCTCCCGGCTGTGCTGAGCAGACAGAGATCACTCTCTTTTTGATAAATCTGGGGGAACAGCCTCTAGGGAGCGGTCTCTCCCAGGGGTGGGCTGGGAACTGAAAGAGGCCCTGGAAATAAACACTGGGGACCAAAAGAGGCCCTGGAAATAATGTTCAAAGTGGCCCCATATGACACATTTTCAGCAAGCCCAATGCTTTTCCTATGAGAAAATTTGGAAATTACACACAAAAGAGGCCCAGGGTGCAGAGTCCCACCGGGAAATATCCAGAGTTCCCTATAGGCCAGTCCACCCCTGGTCTCTCCCAGTGTTTAAGGAAACCCTTAAGAAAACTGGAAATCAAGAGGGGGCCAACAGATCAAATGGACTGCTTTGGCAACTCAAACACCACTGATAACAATGGGTCTCTCCTGAATCTATGCCTGTCATTAAAAAGGAACTCTTTGGGACCTTCCTGTAAAAGCTTCAGTGAGGACCTGCCTACCAATCTTTCTGCCTCTCCAGATCTGGGAAAAATACATGTCTTCTTCTGATGACACCAGTACGGATAGCGAAGACGGAGACTGTGTTCAGTCTACTGTTGCGGGGGTGTGCAAGTCTGTTCCTTTTCCTATTTCTGCCATTTTGCAGCATATTGAGATTAAGGTAGATTCTTTGTTCCAGCTATGTTCTAGTCTTGCAATGGGTATGATCGATATTAAGAATAGTGTGTGTCAGCTGCTAACTCAAGAACGCACCATTACTACTACCGGTGACCAGGTAATTCAGGTCCATATTGGAGACAACATCAATGATCAGGGTGGGTGGGGGCATGAGAAGTCCGATCTCCCGCATAAAGATTCTCCTTCTCTTCAATATCATACCGTGCATAATACAGATTCGACAGAGGATCAAGATTTGGATGCCCTCTGTGTGGAATCCTCTGAGCTGGGCAGCCCTTTGTCCCTGCGTAAAGAGCACACTAAAAGCCCCAGTGTTTACCAGCCTTTATCTGATATTCAGAAACACCCCAGGACAAGTTGTAAGAAATCTGCAAAGGCTCATAGGAAAACCCACCTTCCCAAATGTAGCGAGGAAGCTTGTCTCTCCCCCACCCCCGTTTGCTCTTCCTGTGGGCTGTTATACCATCACTAAAAAGGGGGGGGTGGCACAGTACGGCAAGTTCTTCTGCATGGCCCTTTGGACAAATGGCTGGGGGAAAGCCGCCCACGGGCAACCAAACAATCATCTACCCTCACCAATTTTGGTAAAGGAACGCCTTGTAAGGTGCGGTCCACTGCACAGGTATATTTTTGGGATGCTATTTCAGGGGATGGCTTTCCAAAAATGTCCAAGAAAAGGTGCACAGTGAGACAGGATCTGCTTCCTCTAAGTCTTCTAGAGGGTTATGAGGGGCCATGCCTTCTTACAACACTGTTCGATTCATCGAGACCTGGAACTACTGCTGTTGAGGAACTTCGACTATCTAGGAGGCGGGGGCCCCGACTGTTTGGCGTTTAAAGACAATACACAAACATACAATCATGATAACTGGCTAGGCCATGTAAAGGCTACTAGGAATGCTAGATCAGCCTTCGTTACTTCCTTGTCTGACCCTGCATGTTACTCTGGGTTAAAATATTAAAAAATTGTGGAGAGATCACCTATGAGTGATAGTTCCTTTTTAAACTGGACCTGGTTACTTAATCTTCTTCATCAAATTCCTGCCCTCACCACTATTACAACTAAGGATATTGAGGGGTTGGAGCTACCGGCTGTCAGTTGTGTGTCAAACTGGGTACTGGCTTCATTTGTTTCTCCCCAGGTGGTTGAATCCATATGTACATTTTCTGGACTTTTTTCAGATGGGTTTTAATATCTATGTTTTTTTGTTCAACACAAAACCCGGTTACCGGCCCGACACTTGCGGTAAGACATTTCTGGTTGGGGGAAAAATAGGAGTATGTTCTTCTGATTATGGTCGACTGGAGGAAAGGATGAAGGGTTCTTTGTTTTTTTCCTCCCTAGCATGTTGAAATCTGGACACTAGTAGAAATGCTACCTTTAAGGTCATGTACTGGAATTCGGGAGGTCATCATTCATTTATGTATAATTGGGATGCAATAGACCATATGAAGATTAAAGTCATTTTCCTACTTCAGGAGACATGGCTTACTACTAGTTTTGATATGGATGGTCACACCAGGTTCTTTTTTCAGTCATTGACCACTAATGCTGGCCGTCTGGTGGGTGGTTTATGTGTGGGTGTTAAAACTCTTTATCCAGCTAATGAGATCAAAATTGTGCGGCGAAAGGAATATTTGCTGTGTGTTGAAATTGCTGGGCTGCCTTTTGAGGGTGGGCATTTGCTAATAATGACTTTGCATGACCCTCCCGGTGGTTTGCAGACTAAGGGGTTGAAGTAAGCCCTTATTAGTGTCCTTCGACAATGGCTTCTGCCTTACCAAAAGCGTGGGCTTTTGGTGGCTGGGGACTTTAATGTTGGCTGCTGTGATCATGGGCTGAATAGATGCACCAGTAATGTAGCAATTAGAACTAAGCTTCACAATCCCAGGAGGATAGCTCAGCTGCAGCGTGCTCGACTTGGAAACAAGACCACACGGGGCAACACAGGTTCGACCCCTGGGTCCGCGCTTAGAAACCTCTGGGTATTAAGCGCGTTATAAATAACCTATCATATCATATATAACTGGCAGGCCTTGTTGGCCGAATTTGATCTACAGGTCCAGTATCCGACTTTGAAAGACGGACTACATCCATGGTCGAATGGCAAGCATTATAGTTCCTTGAACTTTATCTTTGCGAATGGTCCGTTATGCAGATTATTTCCATTGTTGTTAATTATGCCAGTCCCCATGAGTGACCACGCTATATTGAACTTAGCTTTAAAGACCGCTAAGTATGGTGCTGTACAGCAGTTAGTAAGTAACCCTACAGTTAACATCCAGGGAAATAGATTACGCTGGACAATGGGTCTTATTTGAGCACTAAATGAGAACTTGTCCGGGGTAGAGTCAACGGGGGGGGGCAGATTTAGCCTGCTAGTGGGTGGCACCTAGATACTTTGGTTCCCAGGTACTGCCCACAATTTGATAGGCCTTCCATCGCTGGTCGTGACACCAAAGAATTGGGAATTCCCTATGACTCTAGAATAGCCAGTAAGAAGAGAGAGTTGAGGGCTGCCATTTGCTTGGTCAAGAGACATATTTATCTTAGTCTTGTAGTGAAAAACCAAGACATTTCTGTCTTGAAAAGTCAATATAAGGGCTGGCTTAGAAATCATCATTATAGTAAGGCCAGTTCTGCTCGCATGACTGTGTACAAACTCATCAAGAACAAGACACAAGGAATTTTGGCACTTAATTTGTTCCAATCTGGCTGAGGAGGCGGCTCTGGAAGTTTGTCCCGTTGATCAGCATTGTTGGGAGACATTTATTCAGGACACTTACTGGGTCCCTCCAGGAATTCGTCCAGACTCTGGTTTGCAGGCCCGTGCCTATCATGCTGGTGGGGCAGCTGATCAAGGATTTAGAATTCGTTTTGGTAATTGAACAATCGGTCAACTCTTGGTCTGCAGGCCTTGATGGCCTATGTAACATCATATTTAAGAGGGCTCCTGAGTTTTGGGCAGTGGTTTTACGTCAACTGTTCTTGCATATTTGTGAGACAGGCTCCATCCACAGAACATGGCAGCAGTCTGTCATAATCCCTGTGCACAAGAAATGATCCTGGCATTTGCCTGAGAATTACAGGGTCTTGGCAATGATGGATAGCGCCTGAAAAATGTTTGCTAAAATGCTGCATGAGGCTCTGCTGCAATGGGTAAAAAATTGTGCCCTGCTTGATATTACTCAGACCGCTTTTAGGAAGAACTGTTCAACAAGCCACTTTTTGTGGGTTCTTCTTACCCTAATCTCCGACACCCTACTTGTTCCAGACCAGGCATTGTATATGTGCTTTGTAGATTATAGTTTGGTTTTGACAGAGTTTCACGAGGGGTACTTTGGTCTAAGCTGGAAAACTAGGGCATTGATGATTCCATCTTGTATTTTCTAAAGTTTCTGCACACAGATACTGAGGTACAGATTTGTCTAGCAAAATCTGTCATTCTGAAGGTCTCCATTTCTACCAATAGAGGCCTAAAGCAGGGCTGTGTGCTTGCTCCTAAATTATATGATTTGTATGTCTCTGATTTTGCAGAATGCTTACGATCTTTAAACACCTTTTTCCCCCAGGTTTGGTGGTGAAGTTATATGCTGTCTCACCTATGCTGATGACACAGTAATTTTTGATCGTACTGCCGTAGGTCTACAACGCTATCTTGAGACCATGACTGCGTATGAGTGCATTCACAGTATTAAGGTAAACATTTCCAAGATAAAAATGTTGACAATTGGGAAGCGAGCGTACAGCGCTCCTAATTTTTCCTGGAATATAGACGGTCAGTAATTGGAACTAGTGCATGAATATAAATATCTGGGTATGACTGTTCGGGCATCCAAAGATCAGTCACATACGGGAGAGGTTGTCTGTAAAAAGGCATGGTCTAAGTGGCTCATAGGGGCGTTATCAACAGATTGGGCGGCGGTTCGATTGAGGCTAAATTGATGGCATATAAACAATCTATTGTCCTTGCAATTATGTACTCATTGGAGGTACTTCCAGAGACCTCTGTTCATTGGTTGGAAAGGATTGAAGCGAAGATTCTGTGTTCTTTGCTGGGCTTGCCTTGTTTCGGTACCTGTGCAGGCTGTCAGGTTTGAGCTTGGCTTTCAGTCTTTGAGCTCACTGTGGAAACTCTCTGTCTGTAGACTCTGGGCAAAAATCTTGCTTGAAGTAAATAGCGAGGCTAATCTCATAATCTCATACATACACAGAGGGCTTCCCGGAGCATTTGGTTCCGTGAGCCATTAAAAACATTTATGATCCACTTTTCGGATATTGGTTTAAGTACTGTTCCTTCCTCAATGATTGATTATCAACTGGCCAAAATTGTGGATAGGACACAAGTCTTGACCGTGCCCAATCTACTGATTTACTGCCACTATATCCGAGATATGTACAATATACTCACATGTGCATATCAGTGAGTAGCCCTTGCAGCTACTTGATCAAATATCATTTCACTGGATTGGTGCAATTTATACTATATTTCAGGTTCGATGTCCTTCCAGTGTTTTCTTACATTGGGGGCTTGGATGGGTATACCGCGTGACCTTAGAACCTGTAGGTGTTGTGGCGATTTAATGGAGACAGCTTGACATGTATTGACACAGTGTTCTAGGCTCCAACCTATGTATGATAGGGGGTACCCGCAAGAAGGTAAGGGTTTTCCAATCTGCTCTTGCCCTCAATGATGCAATCCTTAACCCTCTTCTAATGACCTTGATTGGCACAGATATTGGTAGCCCTAGTGTTTATTTCCAGATCATGCCTTCCAGACTTGCCCCAATGTCTTTTAGGAAACCACAACAGTGGGTCTGCGCTGTATATATCAGGTTTGCCATGACTTTCACACCATGAAATTCCAGTAGTGGTAACATTTAATAGACACAAAATTCATTTTTCAGGATGAGCGCCTGATTTACCAACATATATGCTTTGGTTTCTAGAGTGAGGAAGTGATGGGTTTCCACAGGACTCTTACAGATGTTCACCCCAAGTATTTAAAGGTTTCTATCCTTTCAATCTGTGAGTCATCCAAGAAACATTTAAAGTTTTTGTCTCATCTTAGCTCCACTGTGCTCCAAAACCAAGATTTTTGTTTTGTCGATTCCCGTGCATATTCTGAAAGTCTTTTCAGTTGCCTTTGGAGCCCAATTTCAGTATATTCCAAGAGGCCAAGGTCGTCAACATTTAGGATTTGGCTCACTTTCTCTCCTCCAATTTTGGGACGAAAGCACCTGGTTTCTTCTATGTAGTGACCAAAGTCAGAGAGGCAGAGATTACAAATAACCAGAGCCAGGGGACACCCCTCTTTTACTCCTCTGTTTGTTGGAATTTGTTTCGTTAGGAGTCCTCCCGCATTCAGACACACTCTCAGTGTCGTACCTGTTTGAAGTGCCACCAGTTGTTCCACTAGATCTTGCGGGCACTGCCATTTCCTCAGTTTGCTCCACAATCTTTGCCTATTTATGCTGTCGAATGCTTTGGCCAGATCCACAAAAACCACATATATTTTACAGTCTGTTCTTTGCACTTTGTCTTTTAATAGCGAAACCTGACCGGAAGATGTCATATTGCCCTGTTGCATATGACCAGTCATTCAGCCTCTTCAGCAAAAGTTTGCATATATCTTACCCATAACATCCTTTGAAGTTTTCCATGATGGTGGCATGTTCTGAACAGTCGTTATATTTTCCACTATCATACCCATCATTGTGACCCATTGTTCAGGGTTTCCTTTCAAGTCCATGTTTGTGAGGCAGTTCGGTCCCGATGCCAGAGAAGTGTTGGTGTGTTTAATTAGATTTATTAGGTCTTCCTTACCATATGTTATGGTCCAAATATGTTAGATCTTAATTATCTTCTCTTCTTTTTGGTCCTGGGCAACGTACAGGTTCTTAAAATGCTTTATCCATTCTGCCCCTAACACACCATTTATTTAGATTTGCTTTTGTGTTTGGCCCGCACCTTTGATAAGGCCCCAAACTTCAGCTGAATTCTTTTAGTTTATTGCTCTCATAATTAAATGTTTTCTGCACCCTTTTGTGTCATTCAGCTCTTATACCAGATGAGCCAGTTTTTATAGATGTTCATTAGTCTTCTCACTTCTCACATCTTTTCATTTTTTATGGGTGGATCTTGTTTCAGACATCTGATGGCTTCTCGTAGTTCTTGCCTTTTTTCTCTTATTTGTAGGTCATAGGCATGTTGATGAATGGTTTCATTTGACGTCCTGGCATTTTTCCTAATCTTAAATGTATCCATAATTGGAGCGTAATCAGGCATGTAGATTAACCTTAATGCCCTGCTTAGTGCTGTTATTGACGGGTAGGTGGTTATCACTTTTTCAACATCCTTATTTCTCATTTTTAACCAACAGCCAATTTCTGTGGCCTCCACAGAGTGACATAGCAAGTGGTGTGCTCTTCCCATCCCATCCTTCCAGCTCAGTTTGAGGAGGTTGTGGTCGCTTGCTTTATTCATTACAATTTGGAAGGAGTCTATAGGTTCAATCAGATCGCTCAAAATAAATATATAATCAATTACTGAGGTTTGGGCCCCTCGCTTCCAAGTTGGTTGGCAGCGTTTATCCTCTTCAAAGTGGCCGTTTAATATATGAAAGTCTCTGCTATGCATGAGCTCCATCCACAAGTGTCCCCTCTGCTCTTGAACGTTTGACACGTTTGCGCCCTCTCTTATTAGTTTTCCTTGTTTATTCATACAAGACAGATTAAGGTCGCCACACAAAATTATTGATGGCACATCCAACGTGTATACATCATCGGTTTTTCTGCAATCTTATCAATCATCTCACTTGTAGATGTTGTCGGTACATTCCAGTACAGGTTAGTTATGGTTAGATGTCTCCTAGTTTCTTTCTTTATGGTCGTTAAATAGTCTCTTCCTGCCAGTGTTGTTAGTTGCATATTTGGACCTATCATTTTTGACCCAAAACCTTCAAAGTTGCATCAACTCTTAATGAAGGTTAGGAGTCCCACACTAGGTCGACCTGAACTGTTTTTTATCACAGGATACAAGTACGAGATAAAGTCATCCATTGTCGGTTTTATACATAGCCAAAACTCCTGGAAACAGAGGAAGTCAAACTTGTTCCACGTTATCTTCCCTTGAGCGAGTAGGTGCGAGAAGCCTTGTGTGTTCCAAGAGGCGAGTATTTGTATTTGTATTTATTTTATTTGTATTGAACTCATGGCCCAAAGGCATCTGGGCGCATTTCTTCAAAGTACATGGTTATAGAAGACAAACAGTGCAAATAGTGCAGGGTGGCGAGTGCTGCCCTGTCTACAGGGTGAAGTTTACCGATATACAGGAGTACAGGAGGGCCGGTAAGAAATTACATACAATACAACCTAGATATAGACACAGGTTAGACAAGACTGTGAAAAATACATAGAAAGTAGGTGTGCATAAAATGCACAAAACTTTCAATAGGATACATGTATTATACAGTAACTTTACGCAGTGATACATGTTAGGCACATGTGGGAACATGGTCCTGTGCAAAGAGCCAGATTTTCGCCTTACTTTTGAAAGAGTGTTAAGACGGTTCAGCTCTAGGAGAGTTAGGAAGTGTATTCCATAATTTGGCAGCGAGGACTGGGAAGCTAGACCGCCAGCTTTTTGCAGCTTAAATCTGGGTGTTTAAAAGGTGTGGGCTTGGGCTGATCTCAGTGGACGAGATGAGGAATGGAGGATGAAACGGTTGGCTAGGTATGCAGGGGCCAGGTTGGACTGGCAGTTATGGGTGAGTGCAAGGGCTTTGAGGGATATTCTGTGAGCAACAGGGAGCCATGGCAAACTGCGCCTGGTGTCACAGAAGTGAAGTTTCCTGGGAATGTTAAGAGCAGCTCTCATAGCGTTGTTCTGCATTACTTGCAGTTTGTTAATGTTCCTTTGGTTGGTCCCTAGATAAAAGGCATTACAGTAGTCAATTTTGGCAATAATGAGAGTTCTGGCCAAGCTAATGCAGTTGGCCGCAGTGAGGAAAGGTCTGCATGCAGTGATGAGTTTGCAAGTATAGGCTGATGCGGAGACTACAGCGTTAGTTTGCTTCGTTAGGGATAAAGTCGAATCAAGATAGATACCTAACGTTTTGGATCATTAGATACCTTGATAGTATTGCCATCAATGACAAATGATTTGAAGGTGGGATTCAGTTTGAGTCTGTAGTGCGAGCCTAAGATAAGTAACTCAGTTTTTTCTTCATTTAAGCAGAGGCCATGATGCGCCATCCGGGCCTGGATAACTAACTAGCCATCATTGAGGGATTTCGTGTCGGTCGCGTAGTCACCAGTGATAGGGATGAGTATCTGGGTGTCATCAGCGTAATTGGTATAGGTGACACCCAGACAGTCAAGAATATCAAAGAGTGGCTTTGTGAAGACATTGTAAAGTGTGGGCAAGACACAGGACCCTTGCAGGATCCCACACAGGACTGGAGGGGGTTCGGCAGATGCAGAAGGGGAAAAGACCTGCATAGTTCTGTTTGCCAGAAAGGATCTGATCCACGAGGTGGCTTCATCAGAAAAGTGGGTGGCAATTTTGAGGTGGTTGCAAAGGATTTGGTGGTTGACCAGATCGAATGCTGCCGATAGATCTAACAAAAGTAGGAGGGCCACCTTTCCATTGTCCTTTAGGTCTTCGATTTGTGATTTTAGGTCAATGAGGGCAGTTTCCTTTCTGTGCCTTGGTCGGAATCCAGATTGTCGGAGGCCAAGGTGTTTATTATTTTCTAAGTATTCCTGAATTTGTAAATATGCAGCACGGTCCAAGATGTTCAATAGGAAGGGTACCGTGGTAATAGGTCTGTAGTTGGATGGGTTGCTTGGGTCTAAGGTAGGCATTTTTTAATGAAAGGGATGACCCACAGATCCTTGAGGTTGTCAAGGACTGTGCCAGATTTGAAAGAGGTGTTAATAAAGGTGGTAATTGAAAGGTGCAAGGTCATAGGCAGCTTCCTTGATGAAAGGTGTGGGACAGGAATCGCCTTGGCAGTTCGATGGTTTCAGCTTTTTTGATGATATTTTCCACCTCAGCAATAGAGAGAAGTGTGAAGCGAAAGTCTTTAAAGGAGTGTGTCATTAGTGGTATTTTGTTCAGGTAGGAGTTAGGTAGCGAATCTGAAGGGAGACTGCATTTTTTTGGCGTTAATTTTACTTTGGAGTGTGGATACTTTATCCATGAGCACTTTTTGGATATTAGTACACCAGACAGTGTCAGCGTTGCAATTGTCAAGAGGGGCTATGGGAGATTCAAGTTATTTTAGGATCTTGAAGAGCTCTTTGGTGTTAGATTTAGCCTGAAGGATGCGCTTATTGTATGTATCTTTTTTACAATGAATATCGCTTCTTTGTAGTTGGAGGAGGCTAGAATTAGTGAGCTTTTGTTGCTGTCTGTAGGAAGACTTTTCCAGTGCGCCTCCGTGTTTCCTTTTGCTTTGCATAGATCTCTCAGGTGTGTTGTGAACCACTAGTTGAGATGAGCATGTGGTTTGGGTTTCCTCAATTTTAATGGGGCTATGATGTTTAGCGCTTTTTGGATAGTTTGGATGTAGGTTTCTGCTAGTGCAGTGGGGACTTCAGGGGGGGGGAAGGATGAGAGGGAGTAGTTTATTTTTAGTAATGTCCTTCTTATTTCTGGTGCTGATGGCCGGAGCGATATTTTGTTTAGGACTTTGGTGGCAAGATTTAATGGAAAAGGTAATTTTATGATGATCTGACCACATGCATGGTGTAATAAACACCAAGTTGATGCTGCAATTCAGATCAGAAAGCCAATCAAGTTTTCTGCCTTTGTTATGTGCAGGTATGTGGATATGGTGGGTGAATCCTAAGTCTGTTAAGGTACTGGCAAGATCCAGGGCTTTAGAATCCTTCGGGTCTTGGAATCTCAAATTAAGGTCCCCCAATAGTATGATTGGGACTTAGGTTTAGTGTTATCAACAAGGAGAGATGTAATGTTGTCGGTAAAGGTGGTAATAGGTCCTGGTGGCCGGTAAATAAGATGTATGGTGGCAGTTTGATTAGGTGATATTGGCAGTTTAACTGATAATAGTTCAGCCGATGGGATCTGCTCATTGGGGATGGGCCTGAGTTCAAGAGATCTTATGAAAATGAAGGCTACGCCCCCACCTTTAGTGTGGATGTAATTGTCAGGGATGGCTAAAGACAAAGAGGGTCCAACTGCAGTGGGTAGCCAAGTTTCAGTGATGGCTAAGAAATCTTGGTCTTGGGTTACAACAAAGTCGGCAATGTCAAGTGCATGAGCTAGGAGTGATCTAGCTTTGACGAGGGCCTCTTTGATTATGCTGTCTTTTGTAAAGTTAGGACTATCATGAGGATACATTGAGGCGTCTATATGGTTTGGCATTGTGATATCAGTATGATCAGATATTGATGTAAGGTGGCCCTGGGCCAAATGGAGTTTAGTATTGGTATGGTATTGTGGATGTTGAAATTTATGGCAAAATCTTGAGCCTAATCTAAGGTTCCTGAGGTGGATAGCACGTGGTTGATTAGGTTTGGGCTTTGTGGCGAAGTGTTCCAGCCATAAGGCAGGTGAGTTTAGATACGTGTTGGAGCAAGGCATATTGCAAGAGGAGGCAGTGATATGTAAGTACCAGGTAGTGGTGGTTGAGGTTAATGCATAATAGCTCAGGTGGTGTAGGGATAGGTTAAATGTGTAGAAGGGGCATTCAGCAGAATGCTGTGTTTTAGGTGTACACAACGTGTATTGGTTGAAGGCAAGAGGCTTAATGCTAGGGGTTGCAGTGAGTGGTAGGAATGGAGTACACAGTGTGAGGAGGAGCCAATACACTATGGGCAGTAGTCTAGAAGTGATAGTCTGGGAAGACGTACAGTGTTTCCGTGGTGTTTGGAATGGAAGGAGGAGCAAGGAGGTGGTATATACTGCACTAATGTAGGTGGCAGTCAGCATGTGGCATATGATACCCTAAGGCTAGTGGGATACGTAGCATATAGTACACCGATGCTAGTGGCAACAGGTAGTATGTAATTCACTAAGGCCAATAGCAATCCTAAGGCCAATGGCAACAGGTCTCATATAATACAATCAAGTCAGTGGCAGCACGTAGCACGTGAAGCACTGAAGCTGTGGCAGCAGATAGCATGTAGTACAGCCGGGTCGGTAGCAGCAAGTAACATGTAATACACTAAGGCTAGAGGCAACCGGTCTCATATAATACAACTAGATCAGTGGCAGCAGGTAGCATGTAATATACTAAGGCTAGAGGCAGCAGATAGCATATATACAGCCAGATCAGAGGCAACAAGTAGCATGTAATATACTAAGGCTAGAGGCAGCAGATAGCATATAATTTTGCCACCTGGTCAGTGGCAACAAGTAGCATGTAATATACTAAGGCTAGAGTCAGCAGACAGCATATACTAATACAGCCAGGTCAGTGGCAACAAGTAGCATGTGATATACTAAAGCTAGAATCAACGGATGGTGTAAAATACATCTAGGTTGGTGGCAGTAAGTGGCATGTAATACAACCAAGTTAATGGCAGCGGGTAGAAAATACACTAAGGCCAGAGGCGATAGATGAGGCTCATGGCAATAGTTCAGAATAATACAGGTAGAGCCAAGCATATGGATCAAGGCAATATAGCCCAAGTGTGAGCCAGGCAGAAGCAAGTGCACGGATTGACACACAAGAGTGTGTAAATATTGTGCAGCACCTTAAGCATGGTAGATAGTGGCTGATGTTAAAACAAAATGGACACCTAGTAATTAGCGTGTTTCATTGAGTGTCCCGCTACGCTATCAGAATATGCAACATCATTATAATTATAGCTGAGATGGCAAAAGTGTGATTGGTCAAGCAATGTCATGTTCTCAATGGCTTCACAGATAAGATCTAACTTCAATCGATGTTGTGTGTTAGTTCGGACGACGTGCGTATACACAGCGGACAAAAGTGTGCGGAATGGACCAATACAATAAGCGTGGTACTTACGTGCCCCTGAATGCTGCTGGTAGACCAGAAAAAATGGTGAAGGGTAGTTGGAGGGGTTGATAGTGGGGTCGCTGCAACATGTAGTTTGCTTGTGATGCTGTGTGATGAACAGGGGCAAACAGGTCCTTATTCTGGCCTTGCTCGGGATATCGGCTCCTGCCGCCTGCCGGCAGATATTGTGGAAACAAATTCAAATGCACGTTGCATAGCAACGGGGAAGCAGAGTCTCATTCTGGCACCGCGTCGCGCCCGACATTTTGCATCGGGAAAATAATAGGGAATGCATCAGAAATTAACAAACTGCTCAGTGAAAGGCAAATGAAGACGAATCCAATGCAGGTAAGTGGATAGAATTCCCCACAGGCCGTGCAGGCCTTACCAGGTAGGTTTGTTGCAGTTGATTCTCTACTCAGGGTGTTCCTTTGCTCACAGAAATTGTCGAAGAGGGTACTGATGGCTCCAGGGCTTGGTGGGGGCTCCTGGCCTCTCCACCTCCCTGAGGAGACTGAGGATGGACTGGGGCAAAAAGGGACTTATTCTGGCCTTGCTCGGGCCAACAGCTCCTTCCGCCTGCCGTCGGATGTTGTAGAAACAAATTCAAATGGGGAAGCGGAGCCTCATAGAGTGCGAGATTTTCCTTTTACACATTGTGTTGTTCAGCTGGTACTCATTCCCACCCATCAGGGCAGCTGAAAGCCATGACCAAGATTCTTCCTCTGCCAATTCAGATGGCTGTTGTGTTACTTAATCAATTTTTCTTCATCCTTGCACTTCACCTCTTTATTATTTCTCGTTAGGTTCTGATTCGTCATTGATTGTTTATTAGTTTACCCTCCCCTGACGATTCTCCGCCAGTTGTTTCGGGCTTCGGTGTCCTTGCTGTCTTCTCTGCTTCTTGGTTTTGTTAAGTTCTTTAGGCATTGAGACTCCTCCTACTCCTCACTTGATCTGCTTGTCCTTAATTTGTCATTGTATCTCAAGTAGTGTATTTTCTGTTGCTGAGTCAGTGAGGCCTTTTAGGGCAAATCCCAACATTTTGGAAATATGTACTTGAATCTAGTATTAGTTGTTTTACTATGATTGAGTGTAGGGGGGCGTACACTAACAGGGTAATTCATAGAATCCAGCGCACAAGTAGCGCACGCGGCTGGCGCACAGCGTGCGCCTGCGATAGTCTGCGCCAGGCACGTGCGCTAAAACTGATTTCCGCGCACAGCGTATTCATGGATTTCATGCTCCCAAACCAGCCGTGGCGCAGAGAATCGCAGCGAGCCTGCAGCAGCGCCAGTAACGCCCCCAAGAACGCCCTCGCGCAAGGAAAAGCCATCAAAATCGCTAAATCATCGCTAAGGGCTGCGCTAACCCTGGACCACTTCACAGGGCAGGCAAACAAGGAAAGCAAAGCGGGCAATCTTCAAATCAGGAGTACGCGGGAAGTTCTACACGCGACTAGGCAGGGAACGTGAATTACAGGGGTACGCGGGAATTATCACACGCGAACAGCCAGGGAACGCGTATTACAGGGGTACGCGTGAAGTAGAACACGCGATAGGCCAGGGAACGTGTATTACAGGGGTACGCGTGAAGTAGAACACGCGATAGGCCAGGGAACGTGTATTACAGGGGTACGCGGGAATTATCACACGCGAACAGCCAGGGTGCGTGTATTACAGGGGTAGCGGGAAGTTCAACACGCGATTGGCCAGGGTACGTGTATTACAGGGGTACGCATGAAGTAGAACACGCGATAGGCCAGGGAACGTGTATTACAGGGGTACGCGGGAATCATCACACGCGAACAGCCAGGGTGCGTGTATTACAGGGGTAGCAGGAAGTTCAACACGCGATTGGCCAGGGTACGTGTATTACAGGGGTACGCGTGAAGTAGAACACGCGATAGGCCAGGGAACGTGTATTACAGGGGTACGCGGGAATTATCACACTCGAACAGCCAGGGTGCGTGTATTACAGGGGTAGCGGGAAGTTCAACACGCGATTGGCCAGGGAACGTGTATTACAGGGGTACGCGTGAAGTAGAACACGCGATAGGCCAGGGAACGTGTATTACAGGGGTACGCGGGAATTATCACACGCGAATAGGCTGGGTGGACCCTCACAGGTGTACCCTGTACACCCTCCACGGCCCCTGCAGGCAGCCCACAAAACAGGGGACTACCCTGCACACCTGATCATGTCCCCCTGCACCCCCATCCACCAGGGGCACCCTCCACCAGGCCCCCACCCATGTCTCCCACCACCCCCACCCCCCAGCAGTGCAGGGGCACCTGCCAGCAGGCCCCCACCCATGTCTCCCACCACCCCCACCCCCCATCCACCAGGGGCACCCTCCACCAGGCCCCCACCCATGTCTCCCACCACCCCCACCCACCAGCACTGTGGGGCACGTGGCCAGCAGGCAGTCAGGCAGCAGCAGATGGCAGGTGGGAGCGTGCTCAGGGCTCTGGGGGACTGTAATTTGGCCTCCTGGCCAGGAGCGTGGTCTTTCGTGTTTGAACGCGTGGACAGCCTGATAGGGAGTGATTTTGCACGTGAAAATCCCACACTCAGCGAATCGCGCAAAAACCCGTCACCAGCAAATGTGCGTCTATAGTTACCTGCACGTGCAGTGTCAAAGCGTGTGATTGGTGAAAATGGATCTACACGCAGGAGTGACAAAGCGTGTGATTGGTGAAAATGGATCTACATGCAGGAGTGACAAAGCGTGTGATTGGTGAAAAGTGAGCTACACGCAGGAGTGTCAAAGCGTGTGATTGGAGAAAAAGGATCCACACGCAGAAGTGACAAAGCGTGTGATTGGTGAACATGGGCCAAGCACGTACACGCCGTAAGTGACGCTGTACGTGTGGGCCTGTATATAAGGTAGTGTAGAACACCATTTCCTTGTACGTGCTTTTCGTGGAGAGCGAGTGGGTGAATTCTGTACTTCTTGTCGTTTCACACGCGATTTACTTCACGGCGTTTCCAGTTCGTACTCCCTGTTACCTCTGACAGCTTTTTCTCTTTTTCCTCTTGTACTGGTTTACCTGGGCCTGTTCCCTCAAACAGTGTCCCCTTCTACTGTTGTCCTGTCTCCTCAGACAGCGTACACATCTTCTTTTGGCGGGGGTGTTGCCAACCAAACGCGCTCATTTTTCACGCTCTTTTACCTGGCAGACGGTGAGTCACGCACGTATCTAACTTCTGTGCTTGCCCCGTGTGTAGCCTACCCCTTCAGAGGTCATTCTAGGCTGCGTGTGACACACATACGTTCATTTAAGTGTTACTGGATGCCACAGCGTAGTGCAGGGTTTTCCATCAGCACACGTGGTCTAGGAGGGGTATTGTGCACGTTCCTTAACTTTTTTGGGGTGCCTGTGCGTTGCGTGACCCGTCATCTTTCCCCAGGGGTGTCATATAGCCTTGCCACTGCACTAGGGTACGAATACCATCTGGTACCCAACCCCTTTGACACCCAATTGCCCAGGACAATTGTGCACACCGACTCCCATACGCACAATAACATCAGTGCCATGGTTGGGAGGCGTGCAAGCCGTAAGGGTGGCAAAGGTGGCCGAGCCACACGTGGTGGCCGTGGAGGATCCACTAGGGGACGTGGTTGTGACTTGCAGGGTGCCCCTGTCCCCCCCAGTCTGGAGGACCAGTCAGGGACACCCATGCCCCCCCCCCCCAGTTGAGGGTCATGTGGCTGATACCAACCCTGATCAGCCCTTGTCGGACCAGCCCATTGTGGCACCAGACCTGTCCGAGGGTGATCCCATCGCTGACATCCAGGTCAGCAGGTCCACTGCACGTGCACCGGTGCACATTGGTGTCATCAGGGCACGCGCATCTATGCCAGATAGGTCATCTGCTGGCCCCCGTAGCCAGGGTGTGGCTCCATCCACCCCACCTCTCATTCACCCTGCCAAGACTGTGTCGGTCCTAGTTCATGCACCTCAGATCAGGCCTGACCCCATCCCTCTACCCCCAATGCCTGCACCTACTCCCATGCTGAGTGTGCAATCCCACACACCCAGTACTGAGTCCACCACGGCTCCTGCCCCTAGTGTCCACAGCGGCGTAGGACACTCTGGATCCCCACCCCCTTCCAAGCGCAAGATGAAGAGTGCACGTCCGGCACAGGCTGATGCCCCAGGCACGGCTGCACAGTCCGGCCCATCAAGGAAGCCAAGCTTCACAGACGCCGAACTGAATGCACTTGTTCAGTATGTGTCAGATCATGATAGGGAAATGGTCATCGTTGCAGGGTCCAAGACCACACATGCCAGACGCCAGGCACACTGGCAGACCATTGCTGACAGAATAAGTGCCCTTGGAGTAGTGAGGCGCACAGCTAGTGATTGCCAGAAGCGCTGGAATGACCTTAAGCGCAGGGCAAAGGATAAGCTGGCCTCAAGTCATGCCGCAACCTTGGTGACTGGAGGTGGGTCCCCAGCACAGGAAATAGAACTCACACCACACGAGTCCGTAGCTGGATCCTACGTCACCGAGGGACAACTCCAAGGTGTGGGAGATCTCCCTGATTACGAGGCATCATCCGGTGAGTGCACATGCATGTGTGTATTATCCATGTGCATGGTGTGTGTGTGAAGCATTCATGTTGGGTGCCTGTCAAGGGGGTGTGTGGCAGAGTTGATAGTGGCACCCATGTGCCTCATCCAGTATGTTCAGTGCAACACCATCTGCCCACAGCACTATCCCTACTGGCAACAGTGCACATATGGCCCTACACCATGGAAGTTGCCCTTGAATTGTCATTTTGTCACTACATTGTTGCTCATACTCCCCTGTCTATTCATCTGATGTCTTACATACCATTCCTATACTTTCCCCCAGCCATTCAAGTTTCATCTTCACATGCCTGACATGCAATGATACCACATGCTAATGCGTCCTCTGTATATAAATGCCAACCAACATGCTGTCATACTGTGGATGTTGCCTTGACATCCACCTCCTACCTGTGTGCTTTGGTACCGTCTGGTTTCGAGCCCCATTCCCTCACACTCCATGCTGCTCTTCATGGTCTATCTTCCCTGACTTCTACAGTTCAGACCATCGTGCCCTACTCACGACACCTGCTTGCTAACAGTCAAATGAGGGCACCCTGCCCTCCAATGCGACCCACCCTATTGCTGACAAGTGCATCTGAGCCTACTCAAAGCTAACTCTCACTGACATCTGCTCATACATGCCTTTGCCTGTCCCATAGACCCTTCACATGGTCCCTGTCCTCTCTCCTTGCTCCTCTTCCACCATCAATGGTGGGACCCGTTGGGGTGTACTCCTGGCCTCCTTCCAATCCTCAGAGGCCACAATTGATGTGCATGGTAATGGGAGCATCTCAGTCCAAGGCCCTTAGGCCAACCTCATTCTCCTTGAGAAATGCTACCCACATCTCATCAACTTCCTTTCCTCTCCTGCTGTCCCCCCTCCTCTCTCCTCATCAATCCTGCACTGCCTCCCTGCACCCTCCCATGATCCTTCTCCGCCTCCCACTCCAACTCCTACACATGCTGCACCTCTGATCTCTAGCACTCCCCGTAAGTCCTACAAGGCTGTCAACCTCCTCCACAATTACACTCCTTTCACTGCGGCTGCATCAGGCATTCCTCCGATATCTGTCACTTACATGAGGTTATGCACCTTGACATCCTTGGTCTCATGGAAACATGTCTGACGGCCAGCTCTGTCTGCATCCTTCACACACTCCTACCTGATGTTCAGGAGACCCTCTCCTTGGCCCGCCACTACTGTGCAGGGGGGGTGTGCCCTTGGCTTCCCTGAGGGTATTCCTGCCACTGTCACTCCTACTTAGACCTACTCCACTCTGGAATGGCTTGTGTGACGTCTCTCTCTACCACACCTTGACATTCACAAACTGTGCGTACTGTGTCTGGGAAAACTGGTCAAATGTACTACTTCCTTTCTGAGTGTCCTCACCTCTCCTCCTCACTCATGTCCCCAGACACAGAAATCCTCTTCCTTGGTGCTGTACGCATCCACCTGCATGCTTGTTGACCCCCCCACGTGACCTTTCTGTGACCTCAGCAACTCCCTCTCACCCTCTAGACTCCCGTCTGTCCCTACTCATTCTGCAGGGCACACTCTTGATGCTCTGATCTCATCTGACTTTCCCCTCTCCGTCCATCTCTGCACTCCTCTCTCCTGGAGTGATCACATTCTCCTCTCCTCCCAGCTCACCCTCACCACCCCACAGGCAAAGCCACCCTCACCACTGTCACACACCTTCTTGGTATTCCAACCCATGAAGTGTGTGTCAGTCGAGGCTTATGCTGCCAAAATCTCCCCCCCATCCAGCTCCCCCTTAGGCTCACTCCCATCCTGACAGGGCCCACTCCACGCTCCACTCTATGTCAGGTACACTGGATGTCTTTGCCACGGTCATGACCACCTGTCTGAAGCCCCATGCCAATGCAGAGTCCTGGCATGACTCGTATCTTGTGAACCCAAACCACAGGTGCCGGGTGGCAGAGAGGGAATGTCCTGCATCATGCTCATCCTCTGGCAAACTGGCCTGCCACATGCTCCAAAGGCAATAGCGCCTCACCCTTTTCACCAAGATGAGATCCCCAATCCAAGGGCACATATCTGCGGCATGTGACAACTCTGCAGGACACATAGAAATCTGCAAGGACCTTGCCGAGCCAGATGCAGTGTGTACCTCCCCTGTCCCCTCCGAGCCCACAGCACTGCATGATTGTCTCTGTACCCCTATAGGCCACCCCCCCCAGCACTTGTCTGCGCCTAACACCATCTGCCCTTGACGTTAAGTCCTACTTACCTTGTACAGCACTTCCAGCCGCCACTTCCCCTTGCACTTCATTGTGCCACCCACCCCTGCACTTGCGTGACATGAATGACACCAGCACCAGTAGGATTGTTGACTGGCATCCCCTTCTGCCCCACCACCCCTCAGTGCTCCGCTGTACCTTCATACATTTCTGGACCGGTGCTTCACGAATGCTATATGATTCCTTTACAGGTGATGGGGAGGTGGAATCTCATTGTTTACTGCATTTTGTTGATGTAGACAAGGCACTGTGCATCGTGGCCAATTTGGACTAGCAGATCCATGTACAACATGTTAACTTATTGATGTGATGATGCAATGTCAGGACCAGAGTGGTTGAAATCCAAAAAAGTTGCCCTCCTCTCCCTCTTCACTTGGTGGCTATGTCACATGCCATGTGTGTGATGGCATGTGCCTTTGACATGGCAATCACCGGCCAATGTGTGATGGCAGTGCTAGGCAGCATGGTGAGCAGGCGTTGCTCTCCAATCTGTACATTGTATGCCCTGAGCCTCCCCTACAGACCCAGTGATGGTGAATGCATAGGAGGTCTCCCAGTCATGTGGGACATGTGTCGTAGAACTACTGCCTCTGTTGTTCATCAGCCCTTGTTGCATGCCATGGTGCTAATGCCTGTTTCCATTTTTCTCTTTCATGTCTTTGCAGGGGACGAAGCACTTGTTGATGCTGGGGATGTGGTGGTTGAGCCGTCCCAGGAGGGCAACCCGGGCCGACCTTCCACAAGTGAGGGATGTGGTGTGTTTGTGGGTGAAAACCCACAAGTGCTGCAGGTCGTGCTGTCGAGGGGTGTCTCTGGGGGTTCCTCCCCCGAGCAGTATTCAGGTGTAGACTCGGAGGATGACACCTATGTGCAGTCGCAGGTGAGTGTTCTTGGGAGAGAATCTCCTCTGTCCGACCCACCTGCAGCCGGGCCATTGCCCTCAATGGGGATGTCAGTGTCGGCAGCTCAGCCTCCGGTGGTTACGGATGCAGGGCCACACCACACAATCTCTGATCCTGTTCCTGGGGCTGCAGATCAGAGGGGGAATGCAGTCCTGCAGCCTGAGGCCTTGCCGGCACAGCAAGGCGCAGTCCGCCTTGCCCCAGGCAGGTGTGGTGCCCGTCAACGTGGTGGCCGTATGCCACCTGGCAATACCGCTTGGGAGCAATCCATCTACGGTATGGCCACCCAACAGGCAGCATCATCCGAGATGATTGCACAGGCCATGGATAGGGTGGCCACTTCCATTGTCCCCCCAGAAAGGCTGATGGAGCGACTGGAGCAGGCTACAGAGTCCATCTGCCAGGCACACAGGGAGGACATGTTGGCGTCCAACATGGACAGGCGGGCGGCACTGGCGACTCTGCGGGAATCACTTTCCATGGAGTCCCAGCGCCACAGGGAAGGCCTGAGGGAAGAATTCCATCACCTCAGGTCGACCCTGTTAGAGCTTGAGGCTTCATCCCATAGAAGGACAGAGGAGCAGCTGGAGCGTCTGACACGGACGCTCTCGGCCGAGATGCAGGCAACTCGTGCGGAGGTCAGGTCATCCCGGAAGTTACTGCATGGGGACCTCCGCATGATTATAACCCAGAACTACCAGACCCGCCTGCTTGCAGCCATGGAGGAGCAAACTCGTGCTTTGCGTGGGCTGCCTCCCATTGTCACACCATCTTCTGAGGCAGCTCCCCCACCTCCTGAGTCAGCTGCAGGGTCTGGCCAGAGCGATAGCGACTCATCTCCCACAACAGAGTAGCCGTGTGGGCCACGAGCGTATGGGGTGTTTTAGTTTCCCATGATCCACACAGGTGGATTGTGGCGTGCATCCTGTCCTCGGACCTCATAGGTGGCCCCCCCCCCGCCGGCCCTTTCATGGCCATTTTTTCTCAATTTTTTTTTCTTTTTCAATAGTGTTGCCTTGTGTGGGTACCTGGGCATACACTGTATTGTGGCTGGGCACATGCAGGCTTGTCCTGAGTTTGGTTTCGATGCTTGGGTACCAGACATCCACACCCCTCCTGCTTCCGTTTCCATGGGCTTGCAAAGGGTGTGCCCAAGTGACAGCAAATTACACGGTGACATTGGACTCCCATGAGCTGTTGGCCAGTCCATAGTCAATACTGTGTAGACATTCATAGTGTACATTGTTGTTGCACCTAACTATGCATGATGGTTTGATATGTGCCTCTACTTACATATGTTGCTCATGTTTTGCAGGTATTTCACACAGTTATTCACACGGGCATACTCTCTGGAGTCAGACTACATGTCGGTAGATGTGCACTGACACTTTTGCGTGGCGCCATCACTGTACATCTGGACGGTGAGGACATACCAGCAGAATCAGGTAATGAGACTACCATTGATTACATGCATTGTGTCTTGTTTGGGTGGGCTTCAGGGTGGGTTGGTGTGTAATTTGATTGAAATTACTCTTACACAGGTGTGTAGTAGTGGCTCCAGCGCGGTTAGCTGTTCAAGTGCGGCTATGTTCCATTTGGGGCACTGCTATTTGTAACACCGGTGTCATGTTGTGATGGCCAGTTTGTTTGCTCTCACATACCATGACATGGTGTCCTCAGTGGCGGGACTGTGAAGGGAATGGGTGACATGGCAATGTTGTCATGTAGTGAATCGCCTGTGGCAATGCATATTTGATTGATGGAGTTGTGTCTTTTCGTTGTGATGCATTGCTGGTGTATGTGTAGGTAGGGGTGCACACATAGTGACACTTCCATGTTAACAATCTCAGGCTGATGTGTATCTGACAGTTTATTGTCAAGTAATTTTGTGACATTGTCAGGTAGTGTCATCATTGATTGTCAGATGGTATGTGCCAGAGCAGTGTGCACTAGCCAGCACTGTGATTCCTAGGTGAAGAAGTTGGCCACCAGTTGCGTACGGGCTGCCTCCCCCCGTGCCCTTTCCCCTCCCATGCGCAGCGGGCGTGCATGTGGTGTGGATGTGGGGGCACCACCATGTCCACGGGCAGGCCCCGGCGTGTTGCAACGTTGTGCAGGACACATGCTGCCACTATGATCCTGCACACTATTCGGGGAGCATATAACAGCTGCCCGCCAGAACGGTCAAGGGAGCGAAAGCGTGACTTCAGCACTCCGAATGTGCGCTCCACTATGCCCCGTGTTGCAATGTGGGCTGTGTTGTACCTTACCTTGGGTGGCGTGGTGGGGTTCCGGATTGGGGTCATCATGTGGGGGCTGATAGGGTAGGCACTGTCCCCTGCGGAGGTGGTGATGGGTATCATTAGTGGTGTTGTGTCATGACCCAGTATCTGACATGCATGCATGTGCAGTGGCATTCATGCTCACCAAGCAGCCATGTATCTCCATGCTGGCCAGCCTCTAGGTCCCGGCATAGGGTAGACATTCTGTAGATGAAGCTGTCGTGGGTGGACCCGGGATAGTTGGCATATACTGATGTGATTATTCCCTTGGCATTGCATACAACTTGCACGTTGATGGAATGCCAGTGCTTGCGGTTTCTATAGATGTGCTCTGTTGCCCTGGGTGGACGTAGAGCCACATGTGTGCAGTCAATTGCACCAAGCACTTTGGGGAATTGAGCCACACCATAGAATTCCTGGATGCACGTCCGCCTTTCTGCATGAGTCCTGGGGAGATATATGTGCCTGCGGACTGATGGCCATGCAGTGATGATGTTCAAGACCTGGTGTAGGCAGCGTGACTGCGTGGCCTGTGACACACCACCCACTATGGCACTTGTCCGCTGAAAGGATCCAGTGGCCAAGAAGTGCAGTACATTCAGGACCTTCTGCAGGGGGCTGAGTGCTTGGGAGCACAGGGTGGGTGATGTGAGGTCATCCTCCCACTCACTGACCAGGTCCAGTATGATGTGTGCTGGAAACCTGTACCTCCCATACACCTGGTCATCAGGCATCCCGAATAGGCTGGTTCTGGGTGTGAATATTCTGGCCCTGACTCTCCTCCTCCTCCTCCTCCTTTGGTAGCCCACTGCCACTGCTGCTAGGAACGGTATGTTCATCCTGGCATCTGGCTTGTTTATTGATAAGTGCGCAAATTAATGCCTTGCGCGTGTTCTAGGCGAGCGTGTGACCCTCGCACCCCTGGAATCTAGTTCCCACTCCAATAGCGTGTGGAAATTCCCACGCAGCAGGCATACAGGTGCGCTGACGTACTTGCGTGTGTAAGTGCCCGCGCACCCCTGAAATACACGTACATAGGCCAATGGCGTGTACGCGCACTTTTGGCCAATTACACGCGATGAAATACACGTACATAGGCCAATCGCGTGTACGCGCACTTTTGGCCAATTACACGCGATGGAATACACGTACATAGGCCAATCGCGTGTACGCGCACTTTTGGCCAATTACACGCGATGTAATACACGTACATAGGCCAATCGCGTGTACGCGCACTTTTGGCCAATTACACGCGATGACACTCTGACGTGCAGTATTTCCACGTGTGCTCCGTCATCACGTGCTGAGTGGGGAACGCCCGTGCGGATCACGTCAGACGCGCTTACGCGGTGAGGGACTCTGGTCCAATAGAATCGCGTATGCGTGCTGACGCACTTACGCGCTAAGGGCCTTTCCTCGGATTTCACGCTGACGTGCAGGAATTTCACGTGCCAAATCACTCCGTATCAAGCTGGCCACCCGAAAACACACGGAACACCACGCTCCTGCCCAGAAGGCCGAGTTACTGCCCCCCCAGTGCCCTGAGCAGCCTCCCACGTGCTATCTGCTGCTGCCTGCCTGCCTGCCTGCTGCCACCGTGCCCTGCCATTTGGTGCCTGCACATCAGCCATCTGCAGGGGTCCAGTTGCTGTGTCCACCCCTGCTGGAACTGAAGACTCCCAACTGGGATTACATCGCTCCACAGCCCAGCCCCAGGACCCAGTTGCCCACCCACACCTGCCTCTGGGGTTGCCATGTCGGGCACTTCCACATCTGGCACCAGTGGCAACCCCAGGCCAGAGGGGCAGAGGGGCACCAGCTTCACTGCCACCGAAGTTGGTGTCCTGGTGGAGCATGTCCTGGGGCAGTATGATGCCCTCTTTGGATCGTCCCGCGCCAGCAAGGAAGGACGGGAGAGGATCTGGGCCGACTGTGTGGTTGCCATCAACGCGGAGGGGGTGGCAACCCGCAACGTCCAGAAGATCAAGAAGCGCTGGGAGGACTTGAGGTCCAGGACCCTTGTGAAGGCCCGGCGCCTCGTGGAGGGGGGCCGGGGCCGCATGAGTTCCATCCAGAAGAGGGTCCTGGAACGCGTACGCCCAGCGCTCCACGCCCAGGTCCTTGAGAGGGAGGCCCGTCTGGAGTTGAGCGGTAAGTGTGCAAGCATTACTGTGTGAGACAGGGCATGTTGCGGTGTGCTGGTTCTATGATACTTGCCTGTATGTGTGCCATGGCCCATGTATGCATGTATGTGTGCAGGGACATCATGGTAATGCATGTGTGACCAGTGATGTGTGACCCACATGGTTGTTGCATGTGTTGAAATGCGGCATGGGGAGCCCTATGCAGATTTAGGACATGAGAGCATGCCAGTCTCTGTACCTGGACATGGATGGGGGTGAAGGATGGGTGCTGATGCCAGGTACATATATGGTAGCCATGTCTGTGTGCCTGACCTGCGTGTCTGTGACTTGTGCATGCCATGGATGCATGACGCATGTGTGTGACAATGCACAGATTCAGTGACGCACCCAACTTACCCTTGTTTCGCCTGTGTTCGTTGTGTTTGGGGCCAGATGGATGTGACTGAGGTGAAGTGTGTGCATGTGATATGCATGAGCCATGATGCATGTGAGTTACATATCATTGAATGTTTCAAGAGTCAATTGGACATGCATGGAAATGTGCATGGCATGCACCATGCCTGTTACTGTGTGTGTTTTGCCTGGACTGACCCATGTGTTGTGGAGGGACATGATGGAAGTGTACTTTGACAGGGGTGCTCATCTGCTATTGCTTCCTGTCTAGGGGACCATTTTACAGTAGCCTGATGCTTGTGTCCTTTGTCTCCCTCTACGCAGCGGCTAGTGAAGAAGAGGGCGGAGACGGCGCTGTGGAGCAAGGCGGCGGGGATGCCCCCACGGCTGCAGCGGAAGGGGTGGGTGAGCCCCCACAGGGGCCTGCTACGGCGGGAGACGGTGAGGTGCCATCCAGGTTGGTGGTTTGCACAGAGGAGGAGGAGGCCGACACTGGTGCACACATGGGGCCTGGTGGGAGCATCCCTGCTGGTGCAAGTGGTGCAGTCCAGGGCCAGGGGCAGGAGGCAGCACAGGTCACCGTGGAGGTGCCTGTGCATGTCGCTGTCCCTGACCCTGTGAGTGCACCACCATGCACCAGCAGGGATGCCCCGTCCCAGGCCCGTCCGCAGGTAGAGGGGATGTCCATGTCAACTGACTCCCCTCCACCTGCGGCCGTGGGAACCCCTGGCCGCGTGGAGCAGGTCCTGATTGGGGTCGCGATGCGCACGGCTGTGATTCGTGATGACGTGCGTGCTTCCCGGGAGGAGCACGCACGTCATCACGAAGTGCACCGTGCCGACGTGGCCCAATTGGGATCGGCCATGTTCGGGGGGTTCCTGCATGTGTTGGCCAATCTGACGGCCCTCTCCTCCTCTGTGCAGGCTATCCACCGGTCGTTCTCCTTGCCGTCTTCCGGCCCAGATGCCACCATGGCCCCCTGTGGACCTGCCCCGACCAATGCAGCCAGCTCGGTGGGGATCCCATCCCTGCCACAGTTGGGAGTCGGAGGTCCAGCAGGGGTGGACAACACAGCAAGTGGACCCCAGCAGATGGAAGATGTGCCGGCATCATCGGGCAGGGCACGTGCACGACGGCGTCGGTGGTTACCATCAGCCTGGATGCCGTCGTGCTGGCAGAGGCAGTGGCGTCGGAGGCAGCAGCGGGCTCGACGTGGGAGGCATCATGGCTCAGGGCCATCAAGATCAGAGGGGCAGGCATCGGCCGGAGGGCAGGGCAACCCTGGCATGGCGGTGTGTTCCGTGTGGGAGGAGTTTGGCCAGCGGATATGTGCGGAGCGGCAGCGGGCGGAAGAGGAGCGGCTCGCCATGGCCAGGGCGGAGATCTCCATGCGTCGGGCATTGAGGCGGGCTGAGTGCCTCGAGGAGGCTCGCAGGGATTTTGGTGAGCACATGGGGTTGTCCCTGCGAGACCTCGGGGCCAGGACAGAGTCCCGCCTCCAGGACATTGACATGGAGTTCGAGGATGCCCTGGCCAGCATCACCAAGTGAGCCGCAGGACTAGCCCGCTGCCTTTGTATATAGTTTTTTAGTTAGTTAGTGCTAGGTTTCCTTTATTTATTTTTATTATTTTGGACCGCTCGGACAATGGCCACTTTTTTGTACATATTTTTTTTATTAGTTAGTATTAGGTTTCATTTGTGGTGTTGGGCTCATGGACCCTGGAACATTCCTGTATATATTGTTATTTTTTGGGAGATACATTTTTTTATTTTCTTATTGTTTACACCATGACGTAATGGTTTTTCTTAGATTTCCTACTACATGTTTTTGCTTTGGACAAATTCTATTGATTTTTTAATCCTTTGTTTTTTGGTTTATCATTTTTGTTCTCGGACATGGACCTTTTATTTACTTTGCCACATAGTTGTATGTTTTATTGGTTTACTTAATTTTTGTTTTTAATACATTTTTATATTATCTTACACTTGTGTTATTTTCTCTTTGGTTTCTTACATGTCATGATATGGGTTTTGACATTCACTTGCACCCATTGTGTATGTGTGTGTGACGGACATGTGTTCTTTTGCATACTTGCCTTTGGGGTTGTGTCATGTGATTGCATTCACTATGTGGGTGCATGCAATCCTTGCCTGGGTGTTTGTGCTGGGTATGCTGGCCATTACTGCCATGATTGTGTATCGTCAGGACCTGGGGCCAGGGGGACATGGGTGGGGGCCTGCTGGCAGGTTCCCCACAGTGCTGGGGGTGGTGGGAGACATGGGTGGGGGCCTGGTGGAGGGTGCCCCTGTGGGGTGGGGGGTGGGGGTGGTGGGAGACATGGGTGGGGGCCTGCTGGCAGGTTCCCCACAGTGCTGGGGGTGGGGGTGGTGGGAGACATGGGTGGGGGCCTGCTGGCAGGTTCCCCACAGTGCTGGGGGTGGGGGTGGTGGGAGACATGGGTGGGGGCCTGCTGGCAGGTTCCCCACAGTGCTGGGGGTGGGGGTGGTGGGAGACATGGGTGGGGGCCTGGTGGAGGGTGTCCCTGGTGGATGGGGGGTGGGGGTGGTGGGAGACATGGGTGGGGGCCTGGTGGAGGGTGTCCCTGGTGGATGGGGGGTGGGGGTGGTGGGAGACATGAGCAGGTGTGCAGGGTAGTTCCCTGTGGTGTGTGCTGCCTGCAGGGGCCGTGGAGGGTGTACAGGTAATGCCTGGGAGCACACAGCCAATTCGCGTGTGGAACTTCCCGCGCACCCCTGAAATCCACGTAGCCTGACTATTCACGTGTGGAACTTCCCGCGCACCCCTGAAATCCACGTAGCCGGCCATATCGCGTGTGGAACTTCCCGCGCACCCCTGCAATCCACGTACCCTGCCATATCGCGTGTGGAACTTCCCGCGCACCCCTGAAATCCACGTACCCGGCCATATCGCGTGTGGAACTTCCCGCGCACCCCTGAAATCCACGTAGCCGGCCATATCGCGTGTGGAACTTCCCGCGCACCCCTGAAATCCACGTACCCTGCCATATCGCGTGTGGAACTTCCCGCGCACCCCTGCAATCCACGTACCCTGCCATATCGCGTGTGGAACTTCCCGCGCACCCCTGAAATCCACGTACCCGGCCATATCGCGTGTGGAACTTCCCGCGCACCCCTGAAATCCACGTAGCCGGCCATATCGCGTGTGGAACTTCCCGCGCACCCCTGGAATCCACGTACCCGGCCATATCGCGTGTGGAACTTCCCGCGCACCCCTGAAATCCACGTACCCGGCCATATCGCGTGTGCAACTTCCCGCGCACCCCTGCAATCCACGTACCCTGACTAATCGCGTGTGGAACTTCCCGCGCACCCCTGCAATCCACGTACCCTGCCATATCGCGTGTGGAACTTCCCGCGCACCCCTGCAATCCACGTACCCTGCCATATCGCATGTGGAACTTCCCGCGCACCCCTGAAATCCACGTACCCGGCCATATCGCGTGTGCAACTTCCCGCGCACCCCTGCAATCCACGTACCCTGACTATTCGCGTGTGGAACTTCCCACGCACCCCTGAAATCCACATAGCCGGCCATATCGCGTGTGGAACTTCCCGCGCACCCCTGGAATCCACGTACCCGGCCATATCACGTGTGGAACTTCCCGCGCACCCCTGAAATCCACGTACCCTGCCATATCGCGTGTGGAACTTCCCGCGCACCCCTGAAATCCACGTAGCCGGCCATATCGCGTGTGGAACTTCCCGCGCACCCCTGGAATCCACGTACCCGGCCATATCGCGTGTGGAACTTCCCGCGCACCCCTGCAATCCACGTACCCTGCCATATCGCGTGTGGAACTTCCCGCGCACCCCTGAAATCCACGTACCCGGCCATATCGCGTGTGGAACTTCCCGCGCACCCCTGCAATCCACGTACCCTGCCATATCGCGTGTGGAACTTCCCGCGCACCCCTGAAATCCACGTACCCGGCCATATCGCGTGTGCAACTTCCCGCGCACCCCTGCAATCCACGTACCCTGACTATTCGCGTGTGGAACTTCCCGCGCACCCCTGAAATCCACGTAGCCGGCCATATCGCGTGTGGAACTTCCCGCGCACCCCTGGAATCCACGTACCCGGCCATATCGCGTGTGGAACTTCCCGCGCACCCCTGAAATCCACGTACCCGGCCATATCGCGTGTGCAACTTCCCGCGCACCCCTGCAATCCACGTACCCTGCCATATCGCGTGTGGAACTTCCCGCGCACCCCTGAAATCCACGTACCCGACCATATCGCGTGTGGAACTTCCCGCGCACCCCTGAAATCCACGTAGCCGGCCATATCGCGTGTGCAACTTCCCGCGCACCCCTGCAATCCACGTACCCTGACTAATCGCGTGTGGAACTTTCCGCGCACCCCTGAAATCCACGTACCCGGCCATATCGCGTGTGGAACTTCCCGCTCACCCCTGAAATCCACGTAGCCGGCCATATCGCGTGTGCAACTTCCCGCGCACCCCTGCAATCCACGTACCCTGACTAATCGCGTGTGGAACTTCCTGCGCACCCCTGCAATCCACGTACCCGGCCATATCGCGTGTGGAACTTCCCGCGCACCCCTGAAATCCACGTAGCCGGCCATATCGCGTGTGGAACTTCCCGCGCACCCCTGGAATCCACGTACCCGGCCATATCGCGTGTGGAACTTCCCGCGCACCCCTGCAATCCACGTACCCTGCAATATCGCGTGTGGAACTTCCCGCACACCCCTGAAATCCACGTACCCGGCCATATCGCGTGTGCAACTTCCCGCGCACCCCTGCAATCCACGTACCCTGACTAATCGCGTGTGGAACTTCCCGCGCACCCCTGAAATCCACGTAGCCGGCCATATCGCGTGTGGAACTTCCCGCGCACCCCTGCAATCCACGTACCCTGCCATATCGCGTGTGGAACTTCCCGCGCACCCCTGAAATCCACGTACCCGGCCATATCGCGTGTGCAACTTCCCGCGCACCCCTGCAATCCACGTACCCTGACTAATCGCGTGTGGAACTTCCCGCGCACCCCTGAAATCCACGTACCCGGCCATATCGCGTGTGGAACTTCCCGCGCACCCCTGCAATCCACGTACCCTGACTAATCGCGTGTGGAACTTCCCGCGCACCCCTGAAATCCACGTACCCGGCCATATCGCGTGTGGAACTTCCCGCGCACCCCTGCAATCCACGTACCCTGACTAATCGCGTGTGGAACTTCCCGCGCACCCCTGAAATCCACGTACCCGGCCATATCGCGTGTGCAACTTCCTGCGCACCCCGGTATACACGCACACGTTTATTTTTTCTCTCAGCGCGTGTCTGTGTTTGTGGGTACCCCTTTTTACGTCATTTGTCCTGGAGGGCCACAGTATTGGACATTGATCATGTCTGTATATAGGTGCTATTTGTTGGCGCACCTTTTAGCGCACATTTCTTGCAGGCGCAGAGACGCTACCGCCTGCTTTCTTGTGGCGGTCGTGTTTGTGCCTGTGCGCTGCTTTGAGTGTGCACTTTTTTGCCCTATTCTATTCCATGAATACGTGTTGTATGCGAGCGTGTGGGCGTTCCGCGCACTTGCCTCCTAAACTTTCCCCGTGCCGCCCACATTCTTCCCCATTCCGAGTGTTGTGCCCCATTTTATTCCCCATTCTGAGTGTCCCGCCCTGTGTTCCGCCTACTTTAGAGTTGTGCGCTGCGCTCGGAGTGATAGCGCATTGGCCGTGGCGCACGACGTTGGTTGACCTGTGCGCCGGCCTGCGCCGCGCGCTTTTTCAGCGCACGTCCTCTGCTTTTCTTGCGCACGGACTTCCATGAATCGACGTGCGCTGGTTTCCCTGCGCTTTTCGCTAATTTTCGGCGCAGCGCACGTATTGGCCCCTCTGCGCCGGGATTTTCGGCGCACATTTATTCCATGAATCGGCCTGTAAGTCTGTGCGATTCTCTCTGACAAAATTCTATGATTGAGATATCTTCAGTGCCAATTTACCTTAAATTTGGCACACAATGAAAAAGCATTAAACCATTGTGTCTATTCAGAACAAAGTCCTCAGCTCTATCCATTAGTGTTTCCAATCTAAGGCAGTGCCTCTTATCTCTCACATTCGGGGGTGCTTAAGAGGTGTTCTGTCCCTCTATTTTAAATTTCGCTGATCGATTAAATAAGCTGTTCTCATTTTCTTTATCCATCAGCGATCCCTTCAGTTTTCTTTGTTTCAAAGGGATAGGAATATTCTTGTTCCTTAATTCTCTACAGACATTCACTGTTAGTCTTTGTGGGCTATTATTGTTACTACAGCTGGGAGCTCTTAGATCTTTGAGAGATGTTTCCCCTTTTGGTTGATCTCACTTTCTTCATCCATAAGTCAGGATTTAGCTATAGCTAACCTCCTTTTTTGTGCTAGTGTCAAAAATGGCTTTATGACTTCCCGTCTACTTGGGGACGACACTAACGTCTCCAGATTTGAGTTTGTTCTTATCTCAGCTAAGTCTTCTTCCATACTTTTACCTCCCTCTTGGAGTATGTAGGTTTACAGGTTTAACAAGACATTCATATCGCCAAACTCCCCGGGCTTGTAGCCTAGGTTTTGGCTATTCTCTTTTAGCTCTTTCTCATGAAATGTCTTATTTTCTTTTTTTTGCTTTTGATAAGGGGATCCATTTGTTTTTTCACAGTTAGTGGCGCTGTCAACTTCCTTATGAAACTTCTTGAGGTATTGGATTTGCCAGTTGATTTGACCCTACACAGCGGATGTGCGTCGTTTGGTAAAGCTTTTTTTTCTTTTCCCAGCAAACAAAGGATGCATTTTTTGTTTTTCAGACTTTCTGGTTTTGTTACATTCCTGTTAGTTTGTGGTTGGAATAGCATTGTCACTCCTATCTAATGAAATGGCTTCTAAAGTCCCCTTCCGCTACTGAATTCTCCAGGTGTTCTGTCACTGCAGCGGATCTAACTCCCCTTGGTTCTCCTCCAAAGTCAGTGTTGCAGGTCTCGCCTGCTCCATAGTATCTAGTTGGATTAAGGAATCGTTTATATGGTTTATACTTGTTTCTTGATCTCATTTATCTGGATGTTTCCTAGTTAAATCTCCATTGCATCCATCACCCTAATGACATCCATCTTCAACTGAAGACTTAGCACTGATAAAGCCCTCAATCAATATAACTTTTGAATGGAGCATCGCTATTAAGGTTGTGTGGTCATTCAAGGTGTTGTTCAAAGATTCAATTAATTTGGTAAAAGGTGCCATGGGGATGACTACTACTGGCATTTGACTGAGTGGGTCATGACAGGTCTTTTTCCTTGTGCAATAGTTTTCCTTTTTTTGATTTTTAGTTTTCATTGGGTCAGATCTATGGTGAGTTGTAGTTTGTAATGCAGGCAGTGAAGAGGCAAATCCTCTTGGTGCAGGGGCCATCGGACAGGCATACTCATTCCTCTCTGGTTTCACTCTATCAACTTTGTTAATGTGCCTATTTGGGTGCTCAAGGTTTGGATTGGGTTTGGTCAAGGGAACAGGCAGCTTAGGTGCACTTGAGTAATCATGCCTCTGAATTTTTCGATTTCCTATTGAAAAGTTATCACTGTTTTGATTCTACTTACAGTTGATCTAATTCCCTGTCTTTGTTCGTCTTCTGAGCTTGTCCTGTCTCTTAAGGCGGTGTCTTTTTCATTCAGCATAGAGTGCAGCATTCTTTTAATAGGACAGAGTATTGTTGAGTGTGAATTAGTCAGAGAGGTTCTTGCTCTTTTTAAGGCTGTTGGGCACCCATTAGGAGCTCTACTTAATATGTTGTGAGCTGTCGGGGCACTCGAGTTGCAGCACAGACTTCTAATCCAAGTGTTCCTTCCAATATTTCAACGTCTGTAAACTCAGCTGGAGACACCGCACATCGGGATTCGGGGTATGATAAAGGGGGGCGGCCACCCATCACTTGAAAATGAAAGGTATGCCACTGTACTATTTACTATTGTCCAAGATATCTCAGATCTTGCATGTGCAGAACCCTCACTGAAACTTCCTTCTGAAAAGAATAGGGTGGAAAAAATGCATCTGCATGGAACGCAGAAGCTCAGAAACTAAGCTTGGAAGAAAACCATCTGTGCTTCCAGAAAAATCATAAGATATTTATTTTTGCACCTTTCCTTTGATGGGATTGTGTTTCCTGCTCCGCGGTATCTAGGGTACGGCAAGCATTACTGCACTTGTATCGGTCCCCATCTATTCATTTGTTTTCTCTCACCTGCGATTGTGATTCCACAGCACTTAGATTGGGTTTTGTAGTATAATTTAGCATGTTTTGGAGTGCAGAACCACTGCATGGGATCACATTATTGCTGTAAGGTGGTACAGCAAGCCATGTGTTGCCAGGGTAACATGTGGACAGGTATATGAAGACAGGATATTTATGTTAAAGCACACCATTTTTCTCAATACTTAGTTTAAAAGCACACCATTTATTTTTCGCTCACCTGAAATGCCTCAATTACAGGAGAAACATTAGATACTTAATTAATTAACTTAATTAACAAACACTAATACGATTTTAACTCCTTAACATTATAATGTGTTCTCCATGTGCAAAATGAGGCAGGCTGAAACGTGTGTTCAGATTTTTTTTTCTCCTCTCTCTTTGCTCTGTTCACGGTCTTTGCAGGAAGCAAAATTCGAATAGCAGGAAATCAGTTAGATACAGTTGCTTACAGTAAAAGTGAGCCATTGTTGAGGAAGGAGGGTAGACTATTGTGTATTTTGATTGGTGACACGTCACCTTAGGGGCTGTAACAGATGTTTCTTGAAGCAGCTCAGGGAGAAGGAGAGGGGGAAGACATTTTGCGGAGTTGCAGTGAGGTCGCCTTCGTCCTGCTACTGTGAGGAGCTGGACCGCTGACCTTCAGAGACTGGGGTTTCCTAGTCACTTGGGACCGGCTTGAGAACTGCAGATTGCATATTGAACTGCATGTTCTCGCTGGGTGCTTTAAAGGAAGAAAAAAAAGAGAGCCCTGGGTCACTGCTCAAAGACGACAAGCCAGGAGACTTTGCGTGCTGAAAAGCTACAAATAGCTGGTAAATATACAAATGGAGTGAGATTGCTGTGACTGCCGGACGAATGATCTACTATTAGACAGGCAGTGTAGCGATAGGGAATTCTCCTGTGTTTAACTGCCACGTTATAATGTTGCAAGACACATGATATAATCTCTCTTTTGCTTGTTGAAAATGTAAAAATAAATTTGTGGTATTATTGCAATTGTTTCTCTTATGTTTATTTCAGAAAGGATTGTCTCACCGGAATGGTAATGTATCATTTTGAAATGAAATTGTGATAACACAGTTTGCCTGAGAGTATTCTTGCTTCTGTTCTTCATTTGGTGCCTATAAAAAAAAAAAAGAAAACACTCTGTAGGGGAGGCAATGATGTTTAATGTGCCAAGTTTCTTATACAGATGAAGCAATGTCATGAGCCATTATAAACAGTTGTGCATGTGATTCCACTCAGGGTATGTGTGTGTGGCTTCTGAGTGGAATATAATGCAATAGTCTGCTGAGCGTATATGAATCGGCAGAGAGAGGCCTATGGAAACATAGTCTCACTAATGTAAATAAATTAGTGATAATACCACATGTTATTGTGAATACTCCAAGGAAACATAATTTCACTAATGTAAATAAACTAGTGATAATACCACAGGGGTTGGTGAATGCTATATGTGAAAATTGTGGTAGCCATAAAATGTAGGCCCAAGGTCTCTCTAGTGATCACACGAACAGACCAAGCAAGAAAAAGGGGGTTTTGTATATTGGGGACCATCAGTAGAACAGAAAATCATACTCATCACTATACCACAACGAAATGTATACCAACCAAATGTATCTGTGTACCGAAATAATGCATAGCCACTATACCACTATAATACCAAACCCAATCTAAATGCAAGGAGTGATTATTGCTAAAAGTACTTTTTTTTTGGGTGGTAAGAAAATACCGCTAGGCCCTAAATCTACACAAAATATGCTACAGTTTTAACCATTAGCACTTTCAACTATTACTGCAGCAATTCTATTAAAATTCTGCTCTTATAATAACTAATTTGGGGCTTTGTCATGCCTCGCTCCCTTCGCTCCCATTCCCGTCACTTGGGGGCATGTTTTTTTTTTTCCCCTACTGGACATTTCCTCCGAACCTTATGCTACAGTGCTGTGATGAATTGGGAGCGCTAAAACCTTATTTTCCAAGTTACTTCCCTTCCGGATCCATTCCAGGTTTTTGGCAGCCAGCATGCTACGTTAATCTAATGACTATGCTTCCCAGAATGCCTGGCTCACTGCCTCACCTCCTCCCTTGCAGGACAAGGTTGGGTGGAGGATAGGCAACACCTGTGGCTGCAGGTGCAGCAGGCGGCACACCTGAGGGGTGTGCTCGTTAAGGAGCTTTAAAAGCCTCAGTTTACTTCAGTCCAGCGTTGGTCATTGTTGCAGTGTTCCTGTTGTGACTGGTCCCTTGTTCTTGGTTCCTAGTTTTTGTGCCTGGTTCCTAGTTCCTGTTTCTTGTTCCTCTGCCCTGGATTTCGAATTTATGTGCTTAATTGATTTCTGCTTTCTGGATTTCCCTTTCTGTCTTCCTCTGTCTGCAGGCAGCCTTTCTCTGTGCTTTACCCTTTGATGCTGCCCAATTTGCCTGTTTTCTATGTTTCTTTGAAGCTGTCCTTTGCTCCTGAAAAACTTGATGCATTAGTCTTTCCCTTTATAGATTTAGCTTCCTGCCTTTTCTCCTTGGATAGGTGGGAAATGTTTCCTTTTGTGATATCATTTTCCCTGCTCCTGATCCTTACTTTCTATTGGGATCCATTCCATGTTTTCCATTGCACTTCTGCATTTATTTCCCATTGATTATTAGGTGTGGGGTGCTGTTGTAACTAGTCCCAGTGTGAATGCCCTTTGTTTTCCTCACTATTCTATAATCACTATTCCTACTTGCCCCTTGACTAGGGTCTTATGTATTTAGTTTCCTCCACCCATTGCTGTTATAGCCTTCAGGGTCCCTGTTTGATCAACTGGGTTTGTGGGTTTACTGACATTCAAGTGGTCTTTCCGGTCCTCGTGAGTACTGTTTCTAAGTTCCTTATTCAGTATCATCCAGTGTGTCAGCTCACAGATCCTGTCCTTGCTTGCCCTCTACGTGGGCTTAGCGCTGTCAGTATCTGTAATAGCATAGTGGGTAAGGAGTTTGCCGACTTTCCTTTCAGTCATAAGGAGGTACTAAGTGCTTACCCCACATCCCTTTTCATATATTGGTATTATTGTTTCACTCTATTTGCAATCCTGGGTTTTAGTATACACGAGTCTTGGGTATTGTATGCACGTTGTTAGATTCAAAGTTGTTCACTGTGTGATTCCGTGCACATTTCCCTTGCCATATTCATTGCCTTCTTCCTTTCTTAACAGGCATTGACCATTTGCTCTCTTTCCTCCGTATGGCTGGTCGTTGCTGCTGTGAATGTGAATTTTTTTTAAACCTGTTCATTTTATACTTTGTTTTATTTGTTTAGCATAGGATTGTATGTATTTTTTACCTCTTGTTAGTGTAGAATGACTTGTAATGTGTTAGGATTTTATTTTAGGTGACATTTTTCTAGGGAAGGGTTTTTAACGATTTTGTGTTTTGTATATTATGTGTTTGATGGACCTTGTATCCGAATAAACATATTGACTGACTGATTCATTCCTAAACTTACTTAATCTAATTTTACCTAATCTGATTTTTTCCCAAACTTGTGAATGATCAGTTGCCCTACTTTCTTTGACTCTCAGGAGGGGCTTGAAGCAACCTGGCGCCACTAGAGCTGTATACATTACAAATACACTCTCAGTGGTGCTCTACTAGACCTTAATGATCTGTGATGCCTGAACCAAGTACAAAAGTCATGGCACTTATTAGCAGTGCATTTCATGTGCCTCCGCATTCCCGTAGGCTTGATATACTGATTTAAGTTCTGAAGCATTCTAAGTGCCCTGCAAATATACTAGTCCGTGATAGTCCTTTAGTAACAGCATAAACTTCAGACTTTCCAAATCCCTGAGACAATGATGCCATTGATGAGCAGAACATGTCCAATCAGCTGCCTGTTTCGCACCATTGCCACCAGAGACATTAATACACGAAGACAAAATAATCCTCCTTCATCTACCCTTTCAGCTGCCTGACTTTGAGCATACGTTTTATGGAGAAGGGCAAAAAGAAAACCACTGTTGACGCTTTTTTACCTTTTGACGTTTCTTATTTTACTGCAGATTTCAATTTGTAACATGTGCAGTTAAGGTTTTACCAATTGCCTTTCACCAAAACAAAGACAGCTGGGCAGTTGGCTCTTCTCAACTGAGTGGCTGTGATGGTTTACCAAAAGAGACAAGTATGCACGTTCTATTCTTTGCCAGATGGAACAATGACCCAAGGAAGCGTGTTTTGAACCCAATTTTACACAGCCAGGATTTTAGACAATGTCGACGATAGCACCTTTATCTTATAATGACTAATGACCCAAAAATGTGTTGGGCTTTGGAAAATTATATACCAGTAGCATCACATATCAATTCCAAAAAAATGCAATTTACAATAAATTCTAATTAGAATTTTATGTTGAAGACATTTTATGTAGGTATAGTTTGTATTATAAATGCTTCGTATACTTTGTAGATAGTATTTTATTATAGGTGGTTAAAAGATTTTGAATGTTGATATATGTAAATATGCACACATTGATAGCATGGTTTGACTCTGGAATATGACTTTGTTATTTAAGGCTGGTAGGCAAAACACTATGATTTACTCTAATAGTTTAGCACTTTGGGGAAGCACAGTGCTCTGACTTCATGAAACCAGACCCGGCAAGTGAACACAAACATGCATTAGGCACAGAATCAATAAAGCCGCAAATGCGCCTCGCCTGCTACTTTGCTATGGAACCAACAATATGACAGGGCACAGGCCAAATCCACGACTGCACCGACATAGGGCTTAATCAAATGTAATACTGTGAACCCAACACACAAGACATGTGGCCTTAAATAGCAGTACTTACCTTGATCTGCCTGAGCAACAGGAGAAGAGAACTTGCCGTTCTATCTTGGAGTTCTTCTTCCGTCACCACGAGACCTACTGGTTTTGAAGGAACAAGTGGAGGATCTACAGTAATGTAATTTTTGTAAAGTATTCTTGATGCAAAAAAAAAGCTGTATGCAGTGGCCGAAATGTACGAAAAGAAGTAATGGAACTATAATCCCCAGTGGCTTGCCCCAGCACCCCACAGACCCATTGCCACGCCCCCTCCCACGTGCAATCCAAACCCAAAACAAACACACCTGCTGCTTAAGGGAATGTTGAGTGCAGGGCATTGAGGTGCAAGTTTCAACTTCTTCCTAAAATATTATAAAACAAAACCATTCCGGAACAGTTTCTTTTTAAAAATAAAAGTATAAGAACACTAAAAACATTTTTTAAAGTAGAGGAGCTCTGCTCCAAACCACGCCAACCCACTTCGACCACTGGCTGTATGGCATTTTAGGGAGCCACGTGTTAGAATTTACCAGTGAGATTTTCAGGATAGCGATTAACTTTGAAATGCATTAACTAAAAGATGTCAACAACGAGATCATTTTTGTTGCCGTGTCCAAGTGGAATGATAATTCAAACAATATTGTTGAGGGTAATACATGGTTTATCATGAGAAGAGAGTATTTTTTAATTAAAAAAAGGTGGCAGGAACATTTGTTTAGCGAAAATCACTGTGTAACTGCTGGGTCATTGTTGAGTAAAGTCGGGTTTGCACAGTGTGGATAGGATGTCCTAATTACCCAATGGCTAAGCATAATTGAAGGGCTTCATTCATAATTACAACTTTCATTTTGATATTTATAGCACTGACACTCTGATTCGTTTTTTATTGGCCTGTCCAACACAGGCGCTAAGTGCAAATACTGACTCTCTAGATTGCCCAGTGCGGGAGTAAGACAATGCTCAGTGGTATGATTTAGGGTACGACGTTCATTCAACACAAGTGTATTCGTGTAATTTTATAGTGAAAATGGTTGCCTGAAAAAACGAATCGAAAAAAATGGGGGTGGGGGGCAAAGGCATATAAGGGGTAGCATGGGCTGGGGAATAAAGAATACATAATAGGTGGGTAGGAGTTTGGGGGAGACCCCCCCCCAATGAAAAATACTAAATTCAATGATTTTCTTCTAGCAAAGGTTTTTGCAAAAAATTCTAGCAATAAAAAAAAAAACCTGGGGATGAATGAACATAGAACTGCAGATGCAGGTGTATTTCGGTTCAGAGGAAGGTTTGGCCAACAATTGGAACAAACAATTTCAAAACTGTTAAATGGACCTAAAAGTTGTAAAATATGTATTTGTGTAAAAATGCCATGCACATTGTTTGATTGTACCTCAAAAAGTTTCAATATTTTTAACAAACATATCTTTATTCATTAATCTCTTTTCAGTTAAACTACTGGAGTTTGTATTTGGTGATGGAAACTTCCATATCTTGACTTGCTTGGCAGATTCTCCTTAAGACCCTGTGGTCAGGGTTCTCAGGTATATCTTGCTGACTCAGGTATGATTAGTGATTCACTCAGGCTCACCCAGCCCACAAGTGGTAGTCATGGCTGAGCAGCCCAATCTTAACTCGAGGAGATTGAGTGCGGTGATTCTTTGGTACAGCAAGTACCTTCATTGGATATCAAAAAGGGGAACTTCCACATTCTATATTTGTATAAAAAACATAATCCTTACATTAAAGAAAATGCACAGAGAACAACAGTAGACTAACAGAGTGAAACTTTGTACAATGGAGTAGTCACAGTGTAGCAAATAATTGTCACTTTTTAAAGAAGAGTTCTCTTTTAGAGTCAGTCTTCCATGAAAAAAAAAAACAGCAGTAATAGGTAAGTAAAATGGTAGGTGACATCCTTTTCAGTTCAGGTAGGCAAGTTCACAAGAGACAGAAAAGGGACTGGTACTGTGAATCAGGTGAGTCTTTGATGGGAGAGAGTTACCTCTTTGTAGAAATGTACCAAAGAGCAATATCCGGAGTTCTGTCAGAGGGAGACCCTCATATATTCGTAAAGATGAAGAAGAGACCCAGGAATGAAGAAATCAATGCAGATATTCCTTATCAGCAGTGCCAAAGGGACAGTAGAGCAATACCCTGTGACTGGAGAAGCAGTTTTGCTGGATGCAGTTTGCAGTTTCCAGAGGTGGTTGCTGTGCATGTTGTTCAGGCACCAGCAAGGGATCCAGCGATACCACACTAATGCAGATGGGTCCCCCCAGATGCTTTGGAAGGATGATTACTCGAGATTTTGAGATTTTCAGGTTAGTGATCAGAGCCAGAGGAGTGGACACGAGAGACGGCTGTAATTATGGGTTTGTGTGATCCAATGCCAGAGCCATCCCTGACTGAAAATGGATTGAATGCAGTGTAGTATGCTGAAAGGCTGGGTGTTTACTCCAATCCACATTCTGTGTTATGGTTGTCTGGGTGCTACTTGACATCCACCACTGCAAAATTTCACCCTGAACAAAGAATCTTTCAAGGGACAACCCTGACATGACATCTTACCACTTTTCCCACTGAAGAAGATCCTAGTTCGCTCTATGCAGAGGTAGTTCACTGTGTGCCAGTGTACTTCCTGCCAACAAAATCTGAAGAAGACATCCTGGGGCTCCAGCCTTGGTGAGCGTCCATAGTCCAGTCCAGTGGTTGATCCAGGTTGCCAGAAGTCTTCCAGAGGTCTGTGCTGTGGCTGCAGCACCGAAGATCCAATAGTCGGTAAACTTTGAAATCCTGAAACCCAACACCTATTTCTGCCAGTGCACCCAAAATCACTGAAGGCCATCCGAGGTCCCTATGTGTCTTATCTTCTTCAGGCAGGCCTTTATGGAGTCCACAGCAAGTTTCACCTTCGTGGGACATCCACAGCAACGAGCCGACAACATAGACTACAGTGAAGACTGAAACTGCTGCCTTTCCGACACTGTTGGCTTCCTGATTGTTTCTTGGCCTCAGCATCCCAGCGACTCCTTCTAGCAAAGAGGATCCATCCTTCAGGTGTCCCATCAAGTAAAGACTCGAAACACCACCACTTTGCCCTGCCCAGGCAACAAAGGAAATGTAACAAGGAAGAGCATCTTCCAGCTTCAAGAGTCATCCAGGGGTCCGGGATTCATCATGGATCCTTTCCTCCTGTGGCATCTCAGGTACTTTGGGGTGGTGGAACCTATAAAAAGAACGCACGACATTATTGAACATATTTGGACTGGGCTATAATGGACAAGCTCAAGTACACCTTGACTTTGGTATATTCATGTATTTGCCATTATTAGAGTAGAATTTCCAAAGTACAAAGTATTATTATTTATGTGTATATAATTTACTGATAAAAAAGAAAGGTGGCCACTTAGATGGAGTAGCTAGTATTGATTCACAGGAGCTGGCTGGTTCAAGAGATGCAAGGACACCTGGATCCAAACAAATATCAAACAAAAAGCTGCATGGGATCCATAAAGCTAGCCAACTGCTCTCAAACTGTACTCTCAGGGGAGTTATTCATACAATATGAACAGATAACTGTATTCAATGATCAAAAATAAATATTTCAATTCCAAGGTGAATCTCATACAAATGATTCTGAAGTTCTTTTTAGTGGCAAATCAAGAAATGTAATGTTGGGGTGGGCGTGGCCAGCAGCGAGATGCGAAGGACGTGAGTCTTTCCAGCTCCCGCAACCGCATCGAACATCCTGACTAAATCGCCTGTTTCTCGAGCACTACTGGACCCAAAATGTTTCTGACTGGTGCCGGACACCCTGGGGCACAACTGGTGCAAAAATCGGCTGAAATCGTTCCTGGAATCCCAGAGCTGTGGGCACGAAGAGCTCTGAGCGAGCGCCAATCAGCCCGCCAAAAGATGGCCGCCTGCGTGCGGTAATCAACACGCCGCAGCGGGAGAGCGAGGCTGCGCGGCGGTGAGACCCGGACCGCCACCTGCTTTCCAACAGCGGCAGAGGTTGAACGCGGCTCCTGGGGAGGCTCCAACGTCGCTCCGGTCCGCGGGCAGCCTGTGACGGACTGATCGAGAGGACGGGAACACAGGACACCCCGCTTGTGTACAGCGCTCTGGGCCCTGGCGGCTGGGTCCCGAAGCGGACCCCAGCGTAGGAGGAGAGTCCAGCACCCGGGCGGAGGAGGCAGATCGAGGGCCCCCTGCCCTGCAGAGCGGCAGGATCCCCCACCTGGTGGCGGCCCGGGGAAGAGAGTGAGACAGTCCGGGGCTTGGGAGCAGAGGAGTCAGCGAGTGCCCGCTAGCGGCCCCCCTGCGGTGTGCTTTGGTCTGGCGCTCTGGCCTGGGTGTTTTGATTCGGGGGGCCTGTGTTGCGGTGTAGGCTGCCGACTACTGGACGTTGAGGGGGCTTGGAGGAGTGTAGATGGCGGCGAACGCGCCGGTCCGTGGGCGGACCCGGAGGCCTGCGTTGCGTGGCAGCTGAGGCGCAGCACAAAGACATTTTCAACCCTTCGGAGGGGGCCCACAGTAGCACGGTGCCCCACATGGACTACAGCTGCATGGACTGAGGTGGGAGGCCAGGAGCGCTGTAGCGCGCCGCAGCCATGACATTCTGAGCATGCACGGCCTGGTCCCTGCCCCGGTGCTCAGCAGACAGTTCCTGGGGAGAGGCAGAGAGGTCACATCACTGCCCGTCACTCCTCACATCCACGCCAGCCACAGGCCGCTGGGCCCACGGCAAGGTAAAGAAGCACCTCGCACCCAGGGACATGCAGCGGGAGGGCCTTGCTGGGCAACCACTGATCCGCGTACTTGGCGGGGTGTCTCCCGGGTCGCGTATCTCCAGACCTGCCAGCAGCGTGACACCGGGCCCGGGGGCGGCGACCCCCCCTCCATAAAGTGCAACACCATCACACACAGCCCCCAGTTAGAATTGTAGGTATATCCAGGAGGCATCCAGACAAAGCAGCAAGGCTCACTGGTATCGGACTGGACACGTGGGGCACAGCCAGCCCCCGCTACACTGAGGCGTTGGATCTCGTTTAGAGTGCCTACAGACCAAAAAGAAGCGAGCGGACAAGGCACACACCGTTTGTTAACCTCCGTCAGGTGATCACAACGCAAGTACTGCATCTACGAGGCACAACAGAAAGCATGGGGAAAGATAAAACGAAAAGGCTCCCCACTCAGAGCAGAATGGACCAATATACCATAACCCGCCGAAGGCCCTTGACCCCCACTCGCTATCTGCAGAAGAAGCAAAGACAGACAATGTAATCTCCCTGAAAGATGTAATAGCGGAGTCCCGCACGTCCATGGAACAGAAGATGGACGGAATAAGTATGGATGTATCCCTCCTTAGGCACAACCTCCAAAAGCTAACGGCGTGCACCAGGGAGGCCGAACAACGCATCTCCACCACAGAAGACGGGATTCACAACATGCGAAAACAACTTCAGCACGTTACATCCAAACTCAAGGTGTTGGAGGACAGAATTGAAGACGGAGAAGGCAGGTCCAGGCGCAATAATGTGCGCATACTCGGTATTCCTGAGAAAGCGGAAGGCCCCGGCATGGAGATGTTTCTGGAACAGATGGTTACCGACCTATTCGATCCAGACTCCTTCTCTAAGTTCTTTTCCATAGAAAGAGCGCACAAAATGCCATCTGGCAGGCCGGTGCCAGGGGCACCCCCATGAACAGTGATAGCAAGATTCTTAAACTTCAGAGATCGGGACGCTTTACTACAGCTCGCACGTGCCAAATGCACAATCACCTTCAACGGCTCCAAAATCGCCTTCTTCCCCGATTACACCAGGGAAGTGCAGAAAGCAAGACAGTCCTTTGACCACCTCAAAAAGCAATTGCAAACAATGGCCATGAAATACGGCCTGCTTTTTCCCGCTCAGCTCAAAATTTACTACAAAGGGACTACAGTTCACTTTAACGACCCCAAAGAGGCATGGCGCTGGGCTGAACAACACATAGAAGGCGATTGGTCGGCCTCCCGCAGCAGGAGTGGGAGGAACCACAGAACACCGCCTGACCAACAGCGCGCACCCCGGCAGCCACCGGCTCAGGTCCCACCAGAGGACGGGGGGGATGACCCCTGCCTCGGCCCATACCGTGCCCCGACACTCCGCACTAACAACGAGCCGAATCATTGCCCCAATAGCAGCACACCTCAACGTCCAATCTAAGGTAACTCACACTTGCTTAAAGCGGTTGCGGGAACGCCCCGTGTCTGCACGTTAAAGGGTCCCCCGCCCCCGACAAAGACAATCCACGTCAGCACTAGCAGTGGCAGTTTCCCCCCTAGTTGCACCTTTCGAGGGGGAGCCATCTGTACTTCTAATTCAGTTTGTTCTATGTGAGTTGTCCAGTTGACAACTTGTATTTTCATGTTCGGGCGACCGATGCTTCTAGGGTTTGTTATGTTTAGTTATGGAAACGGCCAGTCAAGCACGAAACATATTAAAGACAAACATGGGAGTAACAGCAAATGAACGCACTGAAACCCAGCGCCTGGCGCCGCCTCCAGTGGCACACACATTCTCGTCCGTGATTAGTCATGGCAGCAAGCAACACTAGGGCCAACATAGGCAGAACAATCACATTTTTGGCTTGGAATGTCAATGGGCTCGGCAATGCAATCAAACGCCGATTAGTAGGGCAATACTTGAAAAGGCACGCACCAGATATAGTTTTTCTAGTTGAAACACACCTTGCAGGCACAGAATGTTCTCTATTCAAACGCACAAGCTACAGACTCGCACTCCATGCAGGCTTCACAATGGGTTCACGTGGTATCCTGATATTGATACACAAAAACCTCCCCTTCCACTTGCACACAGTGACACAGGACACCGGAGGCAGGTACATATATGCGACGGGCAAGCTCTGGGGAAACTCGGTCACATTGCTTGCTATCTATGCTCCACCAACTTTACTAACGCCACTACTCACTGACATTTCCCCCATGATCACAGGGGACACCTCCAACATTACGATAATAGGAGGGGACTTTAACGAAGTCATGGACACAACCTTAGACCGTTCACACTTGCGTAATAGAAACCCTGGTGTTCATACCAAACGTGCCACATTTACGAACGCCCTGGGTCTGTGCGATGTATGGATGGATCTCCACCCCGAGTCCAGGGAATATACCTTTCACTCTGGGGCCCATGCCTCGCTTTCCAGACTGGACTACTTCTTTATCCCATCAACTGACTTACACAGAGCACAAGAGGCATATATACTACCCAGGGGCATCTCTGATCACTCCCCGTTGGTTCTGGAAATTACAACTTCTAGACCGCCCCCCCGCTGAACTGGCGTCTGAATAACTACTATTTGGGTAATCCGGACCTGATAGAGAAGCTCCAAGATTCGACCAAAACATATTTCGAGTTAAACATGGAGTCTGCATCAGACCCTGGGTCACTATGGGAGGCGTACAAAGCAGTACTAAGGGGGGAACTCATCTCATGGACGTCAGCATATCGGAAACAGCACCTGCTTAAGGTACATGAGGCGGAACAACAGGTTAGACTGGCAGAAGAATCACATATTACCCATGACACGCCCGAGACGAACCGAGCCCTACTCCGAGCACAGAAACTGCTCCAGAACACAGCACTTGACAACGCCAAACACGCACACGCTGCAATGAGGGCATGAGTATATGAGACGGGCGATAAAGCTGGCAAGATGCTAGCGTGGTTGGAACATAAGAAGCAGGGGCGTAGCCATGTTCATCAGTTACAGGTGGGGAGTTTAGGTCTACTAGTGTCAGATCAAGACATATCCCGGTTTCGCGGACTACTATGCTGAACTCTATAAGAAACCCACCGCCCACATGGACACGTCAATAGTGGATGGAATTCATTTCCCCACTTTGAATGAGACACAACTAGAATTGCTGGAGAGGGATATAACGGAAGACGAGGTGTCGTGTGCTATGTCTGCCCTCCAGACGGGCAAATCCCCAGGCCCAAACAACTTCCCAATTGAACTGTGGCGGAAGGTGGGGGCCAGCGTAATTGCCCCACACTTACTGAGAATGTACCAACACGCAAAAGAATGGGGCATCCTATCTCCAGACCTAAGAGAAGCCACAATAATCGTACTGCCCAAACCAGACAAGCCCCCTGACAACTGCAATTCATACCGGCCCATTTCACTTATTAACTGCGAAACCAAAATCCTAGCTAAGATACTGGCAGATCGTTTGCAGCAGGTAATACCCTCTCTGATTCATCCGGACCAATGCAGCTTCATGCCCCAGAGATCGACAAGCATGAACCTCCACAGACTGCATGCGGCACTGGAGAAAGCCGACAGTATACAAGGCCCGTTGGCTTTGCTGGCAATCTACTTCGAAAAGGCCTTCGATTCGGTGAGATGGGAGGCCATCTGGCACATAATGGGGTGCATGGGGTTTGGCGGAAATTTTATGAGCTGGGTGCAACTACTGTACAGATGCCCGACGGCCAGGACTAGGGTTAATGGCTGGCAATCGGATCCTTTCAATCTGGGCAGAGGCACTAGGCAGGGCTGCCCTCTGTCAGCAATGATATTCGCAATAGCCATCAAACCCCTGGCTATTCTCCTATGTGACACACCGCCCTGGGAGGGCTTCCGCTGGTCGGAGACATGGGAGGACAGAGTCTCACTCTGCGCGGACGAACTACTTATTTACTTGAAAGACCCATGTAACTCCTGTCACAAAGTAACACATATGCTGAAGAGATATGGAGCCTTCAGTGATTTACGCGTGAACTAGTCCAAGTCCATCCTATTCCTCATAGGCATCGTGGCAGCCGCGCGCCCCGCGGACTGCCCCTACCAAATCGTGACAGAGCACTTCAAATACCTAGGGGTAATTGTCACGAAGCGTCTTACAGACTACACAGTGCTGAACCTCCACCCAGTCGTGACGAGATTTGCAGAGGACACTCGCCATTGGATCTCCCTGCCACTAACACTGATGGGCAGAGCTGCCGTATTCAAAATGATCGCACTCCCCAAGTTTCTGTACATCCTGCAAAATGCACCACTGCACATCCCACATCATGAATTCCTCAAGATGGACCGTATCCTTCGTGAACTGCTATGGAGCGGAGGTCACCCGCGGATTGCTCTCTCTACCCTTCAAAGGTCCATCTGGGAGGGTGGGATTGGGTTGCCTAGACTGCAGACTTATTACTGGGCCAGTCAGATGGCAGTGGTGAATGACATGCTTCATGGGGACATGGACCTGCCGCACATCAAAAGGATCGATACTCAGAGTGGAACCTCGCCCCTGGAACTCCTGTATCGCGGTCGATGCCGCACACCAGCTCTCAACATGGACACTCGTATCACACGCATCTGGACTGAAGCACACCGCTACATAGGATGGGACGCAAAACTGACTCTAGCCCAGCCTCTGTGGAACAACAGCCTTCTCCCCGAAATACAGAAGCTACCCAAATGGCCCGCATGGGCCCGAAGCGGTATCGCCAGAGTCAGAGACGTAATATGGGAAGAGACAATGGCCCCGTTTGAAACACTGCACTCTGAATTCGCCCTCCCTCCTTCTGAGGAATACCACTACACTCAACTGATGCATGCAGTGCACGCACACCGGCAGATCTTCAAGGATATTCCAGAGTGCACCCCGCTGGAACGCAACATTGTCCAGGATCAAATACAGCGGAAAGTCACCTCAACCATGTACCAAGTTATCACATCCTTTGCCACGCCCGAATTGACCAGCCTAAAAGCCAGGTGGGAGCGTGACGTGGGCCCACTTAAACCTGAGGACTGGACGGAGGCCTTGATGTATCCCCGGGAAGTGGCCATTTCATCGAGACTTCAACTCGTCCAACTCAAAATCCTACACCGCATCTACTATCCTAGAGTGGCACTCTTCCGATGGGGCAGAACCCCGGATGCGCGATGCCTACGCTGTAAATGGGAGGAAGGAACTTTCTTTCACATCATATGGGAATGCGACAAAATACAGCAACTATGGAGGAAATGCTGTGACAAACTTTCCCAGGTCATAGGCAAGCCAGTACAAAGGGGACCGACTCAGCTCCTGTTAGGAATTTCCAACGAAAGTGATCTGACCCGCTATGAGAAACTACTCTGGTCGACCGCAACAGCAGTCCTCAGAAGGAACATTGCGCAGCTATGGGGATCAGAGAGAACACCCTGCTACGACCAATAGGTCACAGACGTGGACATCTGTGTGATAATGGAACGAAGGGTGTATGCAGCGAGGGGATGTCCGCAAAAAGCAGACAAGATATGGCAGAGATGGGAAGAGGATGGCTAAGCTTCCGACGAGATGTAACAAACAGGTTGAACTGTTGGGCGGGGCGACGCCGGGTTGGCGAGCCCGGCACGCACAAGCTGTTTCATGTGCTCCCTCATCGAAGACTTGATGGTCCCGAGGGCTAATGCCCCATATTTCCCTTCCCCTTCCTTTCCCTGAAGTTGTTTTATCCTCCTTTTTCCTTTTCCTCTCCCTGTAATGTACAGCTATTTGTAATGTTTATTCATGTTTAAAAATCAAATAAAGTCTTTGATAAAAAAAAAAAAAATGTAATGTCCAACACTGGGGGAGGCCAGCTTCCTCTTCATATAGGGGTAGAACTCTAAAACCAAAGATCATGATCGTCATCAGGGCGGAGCCCTATTTTCAATAAACCAAATACAATTGCACAAATTCATATAGATAGGTGTGCATAAGACGTGAAAACACAATTTTCAATATACAATAATGATACATACCAAAGTCAAACATGGTGATCAAAAATGGAAAAGAAACAAAAACACAATATCCTGTTAGTGTGTAAACAGTATAACTAAAGGCATTTGTTAATGCAAATGTAGAAATAAAAATAAAAGTACCAAAGTGGTTGGACAACAGTGTTCAATTCCAATACTTTCACAGAAGGAAAGATGTGGTGTGCAAACGCACACGATTTCAGGAGCTGAAAGTGAATTAAAAATAGGGTGTGAACACGTGTATTACTTATAAATTACAGAACACAGCGTGCTGAGCAGCTGCTTACCTGTAGCAGGCAATGATGTACAAAAAACGACTGATCCTTGTGCTCTTTCTGAAGGAAAGATATAGGGCCTCAATACAAGATGTGCAGAATGGGTTTAACAGCGCTGGTAATGGTGCCGACGCCGTTAAACCCACTCTGCACGATTACGAGGTCCCCTCGCGGGACCCGCTCTGGACGTCTGGTTTTACCCGACGTCCAGAGCGAGTCCCGCGAGGGGACCAGGGAGCTAACAACGGGCCGGTCGTAATCAGCCCGTTGTTAGCTGCTGCACCCATTCCCATTGAGCCCTCTGGGGGCTCAAATGGGAATGGGGAAGGTCCAGGCCCGGGTTCCCTGAAGGAGGAATTACCGGGCCCTCCGAACTCAGAATAGCCCGGTAATTCCCCATTCAGGTAACCCGGACCCGATTTTAGAGGCAGCCATGGCGCCAATAGCGCCATGGCTACCTCCAAAGTCATAATGAGTCCCGGAGTGTGCAAACGTACACAGTTCTACCGGCTGTAACCAAATAAAAATTTGGTATCAATGGATGTCTGGTTTGTAAATATCAGAACACGGCGTGCTGGGCAGCTGCTTACATGTAGTTGGAAATGCTGCTTACGGTCAATGGAGGATGCTTAGGAGAAGTTGTCAAGGAGACTGCTAAGATGCCGCTTCCAAGCTCCCATGGGGGAGACCACGCCTACTGCATCTCGAGTCACGAACCCTCCAGTGTTGGAGGGATCGGGACGTGTCAATCTCACAGAAATACTCGGATGTAAAAAATAAAATCAAAAAATGGTTACTATATGGATAGAGATACACTAAAACTCCTCGTAACGGAGCTTAATAAACTAATATACTCGAATGTGGATGGCAGAAAAGCCGTGCCCACATTTGTGCATACACCGGTCTCTCCATGGTAAAGAGGAGATCAGTTTGACCTTGATAATTACTTGTAGATAAAGCGGTACGATGGTGAATTATGACCAAGTGAAGTTGTATTCCCATGCTATCTCATTAATCTCTGGCAACTGAATGTTTCATTAACTGGTAATGCAGTAAATGTCAAAAAGAATTGTGAAAAGGGGACACACGGATGTAGCTGTACTTATGGCCTATTATGATCTCTAAATGGATACAAGCCAGAAGTTAGTAGATAACAAAAATATGGAAATACAAATGGTGCTAATGAAATCATATTTGTTTTTAATAAATAAGCTATATTATCAGCTAACATAGGGTGTGGACATTCGTTTGTGGGGGCTTGGGGATTCACTGTACTTAAGAACCAGTCTGCATCACAGAGGCATAGCCAGGATTGTCTAGGAAGTGGGGCCTGAAGCCAATGAAGTTGGGCCCACCGCAGTGACATTAAAATCTATAAAATCATTAAAATCTATAAATGCCTACACAGATTTTGGGTGGGCCTTGCCCACTTAGACCCTACCCTGTCTAGGCTTCTGTTGCATCACCTCCTGAGAGCTTAAACCTTGGTTGCTTGTCCAAGCTACCATACAGAGAACGTTGGCTGGGGTACTCTGTGCCACTACCCCAATCATATAGAGGGCCGAAGTACAGATACACCCTCAAGTCTTTACAGGCATTTAAATCTGATATGTGGCTGTGGGCCACCATGCTGCATAGACTATTCTATAATATAGTGAGTACATGTTGTATACCTCCATCTTAGTGGTGTGCACATATTGTGGTCATCTTAAAAAAAAAAAGGTGACCACGCAAATCCAAGAAATTCCCAACCAATCTCATTATTCGGTGCTGGGAGCAACATTTTTCGACCATTTTGTTAAGGGAGTTTTAGCATTGGGCTGCTTCAGATGGTGTGGTTGATACATTCCAAGCAGGTTTTTAAAGGGGGGTCGGGGGCACCTCTCAAAATTGTTTTGTTTTACAGCTCTTAATTACCCAGGCCAGACTCCAAAATAAGCTGTTATTTTGAGCTTTTTGGACCTAGCTCAGTGTCGACAGAAACAAGCTTTGGGATAAAATGCTAAATAGAAACTGTGTGGCTCATTTGCTTAATATCTTGCTGGCTCTCCATGAAGACATTAAGATACGTATTAGGCTGGACGACAAGTGTTCTTATAGTAATTGGATCAGTTGCAGCTGCGGTCTGAGGCAAGGTTGTGTTCATGCACCATTTCTTTTTAACTTTTACATTTTTGATATTGAATCAGTTTTTAACTATTTTAATACATATGCGCCCCGTTTATGGAATTTACCCCTTCAGTATCTTGTCTATGCAGACAACCTTGTGATTTGTGGCCAAACAGCAATTGGGCTACAAAGAGGTCTTGCGGCAGCAAACAATTTTCTCAGAGAACTAGATCTGACAATAAAACCGGCAAAGACGAAGGTGATGGCTGCTGTGAGAACCCATAAAATAATGCCAAAGAGAATGTTTAAGTTCATTTTTTCATTGCATGGTCTTAAATTGGGATCAGTAGATTAATGTAAGTATTTAGGTGCCATGATTTATGCAGTTAGGAACAAACCTAAGGAGATCATCAGGCTGATGAGTCAGGCCAGAATTGCAGCAGCCCAAATGGGTTCCCTTGACAAGAAATTTGGAAAATTCTCAATTAATCCTTTGCTTCTATTGTACACACAAAAAATAATTCCAAGAATAACTTATGGTGCCCAAACTGTTGAGTCTGATTTGGAGTGGGACAAAGTAGTGGCCGCTATCTGGAGAAAGACCCTGAATCTGCCACAGAGCCTACCTATTGTCATAATAACACATGAAATAGGTTTGATTTCTTTAGGTGCCCGCGTGAATTGGCAAAAGCTGCAACTGTTTGTCAAAATTCTTATGCCCTCTAATTTTTCAGTGTTTTATGAAATTCATTCCATGGTATATATGAATAAGTGTAAAGTGTTCATGAATTGGGTCACGGAATGTTGGAGATGTCTAACGAGGACCTAACTTTAAACCCTATCAAGGTGAAACTGGAACTTTTCAAACTTGATTGGTTGAAAAATCGTTCTAAACTGTTGGGTTATTGGGTAGCTGATCATTTTACTTTTGATATTAGAGGTTTTAATATGTTGTCAGCATAAAAACATCCTTCTAGTTTTTTGAGAGAAGATTTTTCAAGATTACGACTTAATCTGTTTCTAACAAAAGAATTTGTTGTGGCCAGGTCTGGGGTTCTCAGGTCTGAGACACTCTGCAGACATTGTAAGGTTTGCATTGAAAGTCGAAAACATTTTATAATCGAGTGAACCTATTTTGCACCACTAAAACATGATTTACTGTCTGAACATGAACTGTGAAATGAACAGGAACTTGGATTATTTTTGGCATTGATTTTTAAATTCTCACAAATTGTCACTCTGTATTGCAGTTTTGAATTTTTTAAGACGTATTGTGTAATGACGTTGTTGAGTTTGTATTTAATGTGTAAAAGGCTTAAGTTGAGCGATATTGCACTAAATAAATAAATAAATAGTCATGCTACCTCTCCTGACTTCAAGACCAACAACTACAACCTGAATCTTGATGAACGGGGGAGGGTGTCAAAAAGGACTTGGTGAGGTAAAATGGAGTCCACCCAGTGAAACCATTTTAACAGATGAAGACGTCACCACTAGCCTAGTCACATGACTAAAAGAGAGAGATACTCAGTTTGGCACACTCTGTGGTATCGTTTGGAAACCCCTGCATTATGAGTCATAAGGACTCTTAAACCGCAGTGCAAAACACAGCGCCATACGCCCAGTCAGGCCTGAGATTAAGCGCGACTGGTCAAAAAGCAAGTCACACAACCAGAAAAGCCAGCAAAAAGTACAGAACATAGATTTATATTGACTTGCCAATAACAGGCTCAAAACATCTGCATGGGTAAATATTCTAAATTTGAAAGACCAATTAAAATCAATTGAAGAGGTTTCACAGGCATTGTTTTCTCACTGCCTCGTTAACCCTCAATGTCCAAATGACACGCAAGATTGATTATTGTTTATTTAGTATGCATTTTTCCTGAACACAAGACCAGATTATAGTCCAGAAACTGCAAGTCTAATCACATTTGAAACTTCAAAAACGGAGCGTGTAAACATTTTTGTGATGTATAATTTTAAAAATTTGAATTTGCCCCGTAAATGTAAAACTAGTCACAGAATTGTAAATTTAAAACTAGTCACAGAATTGGAATTGGAAAGACTTGGGGCTGATTCATGGAATTATTTGTGCCGAAAAACGGGGATTTGTGTGCCATTCTGCCCGCAAACACCTGCTTAACAAATGGGGATTTGCGGGCAGAATGGTGCACAAATCCACGTTTTTCGGCGTAAATAATTCCATGAATCAGCCACCTGAAATCAAAGAAAGAGTGCCTTCGTGTTTTGAAAATTATTTTTTAAGGTATAGATAAAGTCGGATACGCAAATGTCCGAGGGTTATGAAGTTCAACAAAATAAGAATGGCTCAAAAGTCTGATTTTGTAAAAAAGTGTTAATTACATGTAGGGGACCCCAAACATTAGCAGGCATGTGCTGTGTCCGCTGAATGCTATTTTAAACCTTCACGAGGCAGAGTGGGAAAGCAGTGAAAAAGCAAGCTAAACCAGCTTTTACTTTTTCATTCTCCCTTTGTCTAGTGAAAAAGTAAATGCCAACAGCAAACACGCATTTCAGGTGGCGTTTAGTAATGGATTCCTATGGAATCCGTCTGGTCTTGACCAGGTGCAAGACCAACTCGTACCCCTATGACATTTTCATGCATACGAACACCAACAAGCATTGACGAGACGGAGGAGGAATGCACAGGGAAGCTGTTATCTCGGCACTGTGCCCCTCCTCCACCTCATTACTGCTTGAAAAACGACGAGCGTTAAATGACTGCACAAAAGAAATACGCTTTGCTTTTTCTACTCCATTTAGCACACCATCCATTTTGAGAAGAGGGTGTACATCTGGAAAATCTATAATCTTGATTGACAGTGGCAATTATTCACTTTATGGCCAAAAAAGAAGCTTCTGTTCCCAGGCCATACGCCTGGAGACACAGGAAATGTATTTATGTCTCAGATCAGGGCAATTTAAGCAACCTCTATTTTTTTGTGGTCAGGTGATTGAACCATTTATTTTACTTATTATTTTCTTTCCAAAGTTTATCAAGCACACCCTGGTCCCAGGCAGGGGGAGCTGTGCATGTTGCAAATCTGAAATTCAGAAATCACAACTCAATAAAATGACAGCAGTCAATGATGAAACGGTCATGCCATAGTTACAAACGAGCAATAAAACAGTACAAAATAACCACAAGAAGATGGAGCATAAAAAGCAAAACACAAATTAAGGGTAAGCAAGCTGAAAAGGGTACATTTGAAAAACTCCAGGAGTGATGGGAGAAATTGCAACGCAGGGGAAGAACATTGGGAGAAATTGTTTTTTTTTTTAAACAGAGGAATGTTGAAGCATAAACAATGGGCATGTCTCGATAGACTAGAACCTCCAGAGATGGTGGATTTCTCAGCAAGATAAGAGGGAAGCCCACGGATCACTGCCTTATAAAGTGTGAAAATGAATAGGAATCCAGTGAAGAGAAATTAAAATAGGAACCACACATTTGGAGTTTTTATTTTTTTATATCAAATCACGACCAACGCTATCGTGCCTTCAAGTCTTGACTAATGTCATACTTTTAACTGAGGTTTGTCGAAAATAGCCAACACAATTTGGGGATAATTGTTCTGTGTGACCTCACAAGATTGGGAGTGTTCAATTTTGACCCTTTGATTGAGACTCTGATATCAGACCTCACACGGTTGTCGGACCTCATCCTCTCCTGTACCAGTAGAATGACATTGGTTTAAATGACGGTATAACTCAGGCTATTTTTCTTCCTTCCGATGATTCCTACGCCTGTGCCCGATAGCTTCTTGAGGAGGTCAATTTCTTATTGTATAAGTTTGTATGGCAAGAGTGGAAACCTACATTTTAAAGGGCAACATTAACCCTACCTGAAGGATCACAGGGGTTTTGGATTCCCAGATATCTTTAATTATTATAGGACAGCTCAGCTGTGGATCTTATTGGAACACATTTGGGATGACTTAGGGACTTACTGGGCATACCTAGAGGACTGGGTGGCACATCCCAAGAAGGTTCAGGACTGGTTGTGGTCCCCATTAAAGGCAATTCTCCAAAAGATTGTATCTCACCTAACAGTCTGGAGGAAAGGAGGTAAGACATAGAAATTGCCCACATTGCCTTCCATGCTAAGCTCGGTGTAGGGAACTCTGCTAAATCTGGCCAGTGTGGACTTCTGGCATTCCTAAATGGTCGGACAGGGGAATGGAGAGAGCTGTGCAATTCTTTCTAAACAGGAAATTCAAAGATGTTGAGAAGGTTAGAGAAATTCTGGTGATAGGTAAAATTAGTCTCTTTGACAAGGAGTTTACCATCCTCGGCTCTTAGGCAATATCTGTAAAAAGGAATTTACGACGTTTGAAAAGATTCTGAATGAAGCCTCTTTCAGAAAAGGGATTATCTTTAAATTATATAGGGCTCTATCAACAAGCGACCTGGATGCAGGCCGAATTTCATGAAGTATTGGGAAATCGTGATTGGTGAGGGAATCCCTACGATTCTGTGGGATACAATATTTAAAGTGATGTTTCACAGGAATCTCTCTACCCACTGTGTGGAACATAATTTTAAGGTGCTGCATGCTGCAATAGAGACCCACTGAAGGTATCCAAAATGCATGAATGGGGTTTCCCTCTATAAGTGCATGGGGCTGTGGTCAGGTGGGGTACTCGTGCCATATCTGGCATTCTTGTCCCCATACACAGATCTATTGGGCCGAGCTTCTGAGTTGGATAAAAGAGGTGAAGGGTGTCCAGCTGACAATGGCCCCTTTAACTGTATTGGTAGGAATCCATACAAAGGTTAGTGATACATACCAGTACCCTAGGATGTGGGAAGCTATGTTTGCAGCTGGAAGATTTGCTGTGGCACAACAGGCTAAACAAGGTCTGGGATATATATACAATGGAAAAGCATACATTCACAGTCCGCAACGACGTGGGCACCTTTTGAAGAAGAGCAGGGTTCAATTTCCTGTGGAATGGGGTGCCAGGTGAAGGGAATGAAAGGGAAGAGGGCACCGAAAAGACAGACATGCTGAAGCCGGTGAGGATATTTAGGAGGATGGAGATGGTGATGCAATGCACTTTTGAAGGGTGGGGTAGAAAAATACAGCTGGGGAAGGGAAGCCATTGGATTGGCTCAAGGTAATTCTTTCAGCCCGTTAGACGGAAACGTAGTGATTGCCATTCAGATGAATACGTTTTCCGTTTGTCTCCTGTGAAAAATGTACATGTTGAACGGTGTCATTTTACACCATCATACAGTTTGGTGTAGGGGGTCGGGGTATTTGTTTTGTTTGTATTCTGTTATGAAAATCTCAATTAAAAAAAAAAATATTTTTTAAAAAGATCCAACACAAAGCTCGATTGAGTACAGCCTTTAAAAGCCTGCCAACATTTTCGACTCGACTGGCATGACCACATCTCCCGTAGCCTGGTGAATTCCCCTGGCTCCCAGTTCAGCAGCGTATTCTCCGTAGATTGGTGGGCAGCATTACACAGTTCCCTTTTCAAATAATCTAACCAGCTGTTAGTAAAGCAGGACTCTGAGGTTCATTCTTCAGAGACTACTAATGATGCAGACCAGGGATGGAGGCAGAGCCTTTCCCAATAAGGCGAGTAAACACAGCAACAGTTATTTCTCTGCTGCATAGGGACATTTTCTTCTAGTGTGTTGTCACCCACTAGCGCTAAGGTTTCACTTATGCGACATCCTTGTACTTTACGAAATAAATCAATGTAAATAAATATACAAAATAAATGATGTGAACTGTTCTGTAATGTTTCATTTAATGATTTGACAAACTGTGGACATGTTAGTAGACACCAGCCAGTTAAGGAACATAAATGAATCAGTGAACTCTTTAAGGTAAGCTGACCCAAATGAAAAACAACGTGTTATAAGAAGCTGGTTCTGAAATCCACATACATTGAATTGACATTTGCATTTGAACATGTGTCACCTTGCGTCAATGTACAATTAAGAAAACTTGAGCCCATTAAAATAAAAATCAGTAGAAGAAACTGCATCAATTCTGCATGCCATTAAAATGGATCATGTTACCAGGAAGTACAAATCGTATTCTAATACTTAGAGGAACTGATTGCTAAATTTCGTATCGTTTGCATTTTTCAGAGACACGCGAAAGAGCATGAACATCGAAGTTAATAGTACACGTGACCCTTTTTGAACTTTTGTTAACGTCGATTCAATGGAAAGCACACATCAAAGCCACTTGATTCTGCCATACAGAAGATACACCATTTCACAAAAATGCATTTCTGGGTTTTATGATCTATTTCTTGGGGCCTCTCCTATAAATTTAGACTAGTGTGTGTGTTTGATGTGTCTCTACACTTGTGTGTAGGGGTCAATAGCGGTAGGAGATAGAGAAAGAGAGAAACAGGGGGAGAGAGAGTGAGGGAAACACTGTCTGAGACTCATATAGACCAAATCTGCAAGCTGTGGCACTACGTCCATGACTCATGCCAACATAACATTGGTGATTTGAAAGATGGAGTGTCTGGGCGAGAGAAAAAGAGGGAACAAGAGAAACAGAGAGAGAGAGAGGAGAAACACAATCAGAAACTCGTATAGACCTTATCTGCGAGCTTTTAGCTCTACGTCCATATCCATGATTCATGCCATGCCAATGTAACATTAATTAACTGAGAGAGAGAGCGAGAGAGATAGAGAGATGTGTGAGTAATCTGCTGAAGTTCACACCAGCAGTCTTTCTCCTGTGCCTATTGAATGCTGTGCTGAAGAGCTGTGAGGCGAGGTGTGAGTAGTATTCCGCAGTCTGCGCCAGACACATAGCAGAGGGGCGGCTGGAAACTTCCCTGAAGACTCCGCGCTCGCAGAAGGAAAAATCCGACACCTTAAATGCCGACTGGAGGACTGCGAGGAACGGAGTCATAGACCACAACGCTGATGCCGACCTCAGCCGGCGCCGTCTAAGAAGTAATAAGAACCTCGCAGACCAATTCCAATCACAAGAGTGCTTTACCTGGCACAGTGACTTTGGACTCGAGGCAGCCCTGCGCCACGGTGCCTGTGGCTGATGAGCGGGCCGACGCAGGGGCAGCCATAGTGCCAGATAGCAAAGAACCAGTCCGCGAGGAGCCCCTGAAAGTCGGGGTTGGATGCCCCCCCCTCGGAGTGACCAGCGTCCCACTTACCGCTGAGGCGAGTGAGGTTCCGGCAGGGGCGGTCGTAGGGTGGCCTCTGCAGGACTCTTCGCGGGATTGCTGTTGCGACTGTTAGGAAAGATTTCGTAATTGTAGGTAATTTTCCTTCCATGTGGCAACCCCTAAACTTTTTGCTGTTGTTTTTCACCTTGTTCTCGACTTTGCCAGAGAAGTGCAGCCTTCTGCCGCACTCCTCTGGGCTTTCGCTCCATTCTTACGGGGAAACTGACATGCCCTTAAGACAGTCAGTACCGGGAAACGCTGTTTTCCGTAGTTTCTTTTATCATGTTGCGGCTTTCGGGCAACATGACACAAGAGGGCACTGTAAGCTAAGTTACTGCTCTCTTGGGTCTCTAGCCTTCTACAGGCCCTAGATACTCTTAGGATTGTTACTGATCGGTGCAAGTGATTCACGGACATGAATGGTGGCAGCGATAGTTTCTTGTGTTTTGAGCTCATTTTGGCGTTTTAAGCGCGTTTCTCGCGCTTAACCCAAAATGGTGGCCTGGCTCCCAAAATGGCCAGACCACGAGGCTCCTTTGTCCTGTCTGCTGACCGTCTTGCTCCCTTCACCTTCCCCAGGTCGAGCCGACCTGGGGCCTTCCTTATTTGGGCATGTACTTTCCCGCAAAACACGGATGCTTTCGCGGGCTTCTACATGCCTGGTGTGTGCCTCCAGGATGTGGGCTGGGATGTCTGGTCCAAATACACATCCTGGGTGCCAGAGAGTCTAGGGTGGTGTGAATGCCTGGGACCACCGTGGTCCGTGATAGGTCCACGTATGGTGTGAGTGTTGATGAGCGGATCTCCCATTGGGTCCCCTCCGTTTTGGCGCGAAGGGAACCGTGGATAAGAGGGGGCTGGAAACACCACTACCATGTCGATCTCCTGAGTTCTCACGAACGAAGGAATACAGGAGCCAAGTATCCTGCAACCAAGAGGCTGAACCGAGGAATCGCTGGTGACCCGCTGAAGGACTGCTCCTCTGCACTGCTGTCGCCTTGTGAAACCCTTTGCACCTTTGATCTAACCAGAAGGCCTGTACTGGTACTTCGACCCTTGGAATAGCGGGGACAGCTATTCTCGGCATCTTCACCATCTCCTGCTAGTAAGCCTTCGGAAGCGTCTCTGGGCCATCCAGCAGACTGACCAGCCTACACAGGAGTCTTGCTCTGTAACCGCCGCCAGGTTGTGTAGTATTTCGAGTCCTTGTCACTCTCACACAATTCGTACACTTGGCGTTCCCAGGTCTGAAGTGAGTAGTGTACATTTGGCTCAGATACGCACGGCCGCTCTGTTGCCCTGCTGTGGTAACAAATGTGCGGGTTCCTTCGTTTGGGACGTCTTTTACTCAACTCTGCTGCTGCAGACTCAACACGACGACGAGACGTCCCCTGCTCTTCTGAACCTGCCAGCGACTGAAACTGACGCGGAGAAGCCTGGGTCTGCTTGCATCGGGGACCGGTGAGTAGCATAGCTAGGAACTGGTCGCCCTCCTGCAGGAGCCCATAGTTTTTCCCCGCTGTGTCAAAACAGCACGCCTTTCCGTACTCGCGCTCTTTCTTCTGCCCACAGTGGAGGCTGCGCTTGAGTTGCGGAACACTGTTCTTCTTCATTTGTGCACTAAACTGAACTGCCTGATTTCCCTCGATGAGACTACCCTTTTGCCCGTTGGCACCAGCGTGTGCAGGTACTTTTGAGCACAAGGCTCCACTCTTCGTAGGGCTCGGACTTCCTTTTAGTTAGGTGCCTCTGAAGGCGGACTGGGTCTAAGCATTATTTCGCACTGCCTGTTTACCTTCCCTTTTAGGTGGACTACACATTTCGTGCATCTAATGCTTGAGACTTGTTTGTATTTGTATATATATTGTATTGGTATGGTATGTGTTGGTTTACTAGAGTTGTATTGTGATTTCTCGCTACGGTCATTGTTTTAAAGGCCTTGGAATAAATGTGTATATATTTTTAATATAACACCTGTTTGGAGTAATTTGTAAGTGTTCTTGCTTTGTGTGCTCATTGTGGGCTTTCAGTCACCCTCACCCCTCTTGAGACCTAGTCTTGACCGCCGCGATCGCTACCTTGATTGGTCTGGCTTGTCCAGAGGTTACCCTGTTCCAAGTAATTAGGTTGGCCTTCTGAACTTCTGCGCCACCAGGACAGAGTTCAGAAATCCGTCTTAACAAATTGGTGTACAACGGTGGGATACGACTGAAGGTATCCGGTGTTGCGCACGAACTAAGGCATTTCAAGTTATTCCTACCAGGACACGTAGTGAATTGTTGTAGTATAACTTTAAAAAGGCCATAGTCCTATCTAACAGTATGGAAACAAATACCTTGTTAACTTTAAATGCTTCCAAATCAGATCCATTGAAAAAGATGTGTGTGGAGAGAGGTGTTTCCTCTGAAGGCACGAAATTGGATATGATCCAAAGAATCGTGTCGTGGCAAGAAGCGCAGCTTGACGCTATAACTTCTGAGGACAGTGCGGAAGGAGGTGGGGCTGCTCTCACTGGTAGAACCGACGGTTCTGCCGCTGCACTGATCCATCGCGACCACGAGGACAGGGAGGATGAGATGTCTAATGTTTCCTCTGCCAGTGCTGATGGGGAGGCTATGCTTGAATTCAAGAAGCAAGAGCTGCGGTTTAGGCAGAAGGAGCTTGAATTCAGCATAGCCAAACTAAAAATCGAACAGGCAGAAAAACAGAAAGACAGGGATCACCAGTTGGAACTGGCCAAGCTTCAGGTTGCAAATGGGTCCAAGGGTCCTGGACATGGATGTGGGGCCTCCTCTCATCCACGGTTTCTGAAAGATCTGCTCAGTGTGTATGAGGAAAGGAATGACATTATGGACTGCCTGAATGCGTTTGAGTATGCATGCGAAGTTCAACAAGTTGACAATGCTGATAAGATTGCCTGGTTACTCAGCAGACTGCCCCATTCTGGCTGTAGTGCCATTATGGAAATGTCGAAGGCTGAGCGAGCTGATTTCGCAATGTTGAAGCAAACTCTCATTTTAAAGTTTGGGAAGACTCCGGCCCAATATTTGAAACGATTCAGAGAGTATAAGAAAAAGGAAGGTGGTACTTGGGTATCTTATGTCACCGAATCCTTGAAAAACTTAACTGGCTGGGTGGAAGGTTATAAGGTTTCTACCTTCGAAGGCATGATAAATCTTGTCATACTGGAACACATTTTTGCATCTTCTTCCCCGGAGCGTAAGCAGCATTTGGCCGATTCGAAGGAGATAGATCCTAAGAAACTGGCAATTTCAGCAGACTTATGGGTGTCACATCGAGTGTCCCATAAGGACAAAACTCATCCTGGTAAGCAGGAGGAAGGGAAAAAGTCCAAAGATAAGGAGGGTGGAGAATCTGATAAATCTTCTTCTCAAAAGGGCCACAAAAAGAAAAATAAGGGTAAGACACAAGAGAACTCACAGGGTAGTGGAGGTCAGCCTCCGAAGCAGAACTCTGGTTACAATAAGCCTCCCTACGTAAACAGACCCAATGGATCTTGTTTTGCTTGTGGAGCAACTGACCACGTGAAGGGGGATCCCCGGTGTAAGGTTAGACCTTTGGGGGTCCACTCCGCTAATCTGGCCTTCCCCTCCTACGAGGAAGAAGAGATTACAGGAGCATCCTTCTCCTCAGACTCATTTCCCAGTGGGATAGAGGCTGAGGTAGTCTTAGTTTCCCTGTGTTCCTGGGAGCCTAAAGTCGCAGAGGCTTATGCTAGGATTCCAGATAATACCAAGCACTACTTTAAAGATAGTGTGCTGATCAATGGAGTAGATACTCCAGCTCTTAGGGATAGTGGGTGCAGTCGAACTGTAGTGGATTCTACCTTGGTAGACTCAGAGGAAGTTGCCAGAGCTACTCTGATGCCCACTAAGTTGGCTGACGGCCCACTCCGTATGTTCCCAGTAATACCTGTAAATCTTACTTTAAATGGTACAGCAGTCAGGATTCCAGTGAGCATTCAGAGAAACGTCCCAGGAAAGGTCTTATTAGGTAATGATCTCAGAGCTTTAGGGCTCGTAGGAGACACTGCCGAAAGACCCTACAAGCACGGGCAGCATTGGCCAAGACCAATACGCCGCCCCAGCCGAAGGGGAAACCCAAGGCGAAAGGAGCAAACGAGTCAAGACGAGGGAAAGAGAATATTCCCCCGAGCTCGCCTACCACTGCGGTGGAGGAAGTTGGTCAATCGCCCGGGCCTGACGAGGAGGTGGCGATGCCTGAAGTATTTGACCCCAACGACCATCCTGAACTAAAAGACTTGTTAGTTGAAGGAGGTCCTGATAGGGACGAATTCAGTAAAGGCCAACGTGAGTGCCCATCTCTGGAAGGCCTAAGGAGACAGGCCTGTTCCCAGCTTGAGGGTGAACCTCCTGGGACGCATAGGATTTATTGGGAAGGTGGACTCCTGTATAGTGAGCCCACAGAGTCTACAGAAGGAGACCATAGGAGGTTGGTGGTTCCCCTTGCTGTAAGACCCTTCCTCCTGCAGTTGGCGCATGAAGTGCCCCTTGCTGGTCACCTTGGTATTAAGAGGACCAAGCAAAGGTTATCCATGCACTTCTACTGGCCCAAGATGGGGGTGCAAGTAGAAAGTCACTGCAGGAGTTGTGCCTCCTGCCAGTTATCTGGTAAGGTTGGCTCGACAATCCAAGCTCCATTGGTACCACTCCCAGTTGTGGGGGTACCATTTGAAAGGGTAGGGATCGACATTGTTGGTCCCCTTGACCCGCAAACATCCTCAGGCAATAGGTTTATCCTGGTGCTGGTCGACCATGCAACCAGATATCCTGAGGCCATCCCATTGAAAACTGTAACTGCCAAGTCAGTTGCAAAAGCTTTACTTGGCATATTTACTAGGGTTGGCTTCCCTAAAGAAGTTGTGTCGGATCGTGGCAGCAACTTTATGTCAAAGTATATGCAGGCTATGTGGAAAGAATGTGGGGTCACCTACAAGTTCTCTTCTGCATACCACCCCCAGACCAATGGTCTGGTGGAACGTTTCAACAGAACGTTAAAAAGCATGATTGGGGCTCTGGAAGAACCTCAGAGAAGAAAATGGGATCTTCTTTTACCATGCTTACTGTTTGCCTACCGAGAGGTACCACAGGAGGGTGTTGGCTTCAGCCCCTTCGAACTTCTGTTCGGTCATCCTGTACGGGGACCCTTAGCCATAGTCAAAGAGGGATGGAAGATGCCCACTCCCCCGGTTACTACCAACGTAGTTGATTATGTGCTAGGGCTCAGAACACGGATGGTACTTCTGATGGGCTTGGCTAGTGATAAATTGAAGGCAGGACAAGCGCTGGTGAAACATTGGTACGACCAGAAAGCTTCCCTCATCAACTTTACACCTGGTCAGCAAGTCCTGATCATGAATCCCATAAGGCCTCGAGGTTTACAGGACAAATGGTCGGGCCCTTACACAGTGGTGGAGCCGCTGGGTGAGATTAACTATTTAGTGGACCTTGGAAGGCCTGGACAGGCTCCAAAAGTGTTTCACGTGAATAGGCTGAAGGCTTTCGTCCCAAGAGTCGAAATCGCAGCACTGCTACTGGCTTCAGATGTTGAGGAAGAGGAGCCTGAACCTCTCCCCGACCTGTTCCAAAGCGGTCCTTCAGATAGCTCCTTTGAGGGTGTCCGAGTGGCCCCTCACCTGACTTCTGATCAGAAGGCTGAGGTGAAAAGTTTGCTTATGCAGTTTTCCCCCCTGTTTTCACAGTCGCCTGGTTTGACACCTTCGTGCAAACATAACATAGACACAGGAGACAGTGTACCTACCAAGAGTAGGGGATACAGGATGTCAGACAAAGTACGGTCTTATATTAAGACCGAGGTCAATAAGATGTTAGACCTTGGGGTGATTGAACCCTCTAGTAGTCCTTGGTCCAGCCCTGTGGTTTTGGTTCCAAAGGCAGGCCTTTCTGAATTGAGGTTCTGCGTGGACTACAGGGCTCTGAATGCTGTCACCAAGACAGATGCACACCCCTTGCGTCGAACAGATGAGCTGGTGGATACTTTGGGTGCCTCCAAGTAACTCAGCACGTTTGACCTCACTGCTGGCTATTGGCAAATAGCTTTAGCAGAACATGCCAAGGAGAAGACAGCATTTTCTACTCCAGATGGCCTTTACCAATTCCGGGTAATGCCGTTCGGGTTGAAGAATGCACCTGCCACTTTCCAGAGGCTTGTGAATCATGTTTTGAATGGGTTGGACGAATTCTGTCTTGCATATCTGGACGATATAGCAGTTTTCAGTGCCACCTGTGAAGACCATGTGAAACACCTCGGGATTGTACTCCAGGCTCTTCAGAAAGCACACTTGACCATAAAGGCTAGTAAATGCCAGATTGGACAAGGCTCAGTGGTTTACCTTGGACATGAAGTAGGTGGAGGGAGGATACAGCCTCTTCCCAGTAAAGTACAAGCAGTACAAGACTGGCCTACCCCCACTACACAAACCCAAGTGAGAGCCTTCTTAGGACTCACGGGGTATTACCGAAACTTCGTGGCAGACTATGGCACCATAGCTGCCCCTCTGACTGCCCTCACAACTCCGAAGAAACCCAAGAAGGTAGCTGTAGCTTGGACCGACGAGTGTGAGAAGGCCTTCAATGGCTTAAAAGACTCCTTGTGCCAGGCCCCTGTCCTCAGGGCACCTGATTATCAAAGACCTTTTATCGTGCAGACGGACGCCTCTGACACTGGGATAGGAGCTGTACTATCACAAGTAGATGAGAAGTGTAAGGAACACCCTATTGGTTTTATTAGCTGCCAGCTTAAGGACAGAGAGCTCAGGTGGTCCACGGTAGAGAAAGAATGTTTCTCTGTTGTGTGGGCCCTAAGGAAGCTGAGGCCCTACCTCTATGGGACCCACTTCACTGTGCAAACTGACCATAAGCCCTTAAAGTGGCTAATGAACATGAAGGGGGAGAATCCAAAGTTGCTTAGGTGGTCCATAAGTCTACAAGGCTTCGACTTCACTATTGAGCATAGGCCAGGTGTCCAACATAGCAATGCTGATGGGTTGTCCAGAATGTTTAACCGACCTGAACAAGAGGCTCATCCAGGGGTGGATTAGTTCCCCCCTGTCCATAGTTTGGGAGGGGCGAGTGTTAGGAAAGATTTCGTAATTGTAGGTAATTTTCCTTCCATGTGGCAACCCCTAAACTTTTTGCTGTTGTTTTTCACCTTGTTCTCGACTTTGCCAGAGAAGTGCAGCCTTCTGTCGCACTCCTCTGGGCTTTCTCTCCATTCCTACGGGGAAACTGACGTGCCCTTAAGACAGTCAGTACCGGGAAACGCTGTTTTCAGTAGTTTCTTTTATCATGTTGCGGCTTTCGGGCAACATGACACAAGAGGGCACTGTAAGATAAGTTACTGCTCTCTTGGGTCTCTAGCCTTCAAAAGGCCCTAGATACTCTTTTAGGATTGTAACTGATCGGTGCAAGTGATTCACGGACGGGAATGGTGGCATCGATCGTTTCTTGTGTTTTGAGCTCCTTTTGGCGTTTTAAGCGCGTTTCTCGCGCTTAACCCAAAATGATGGCCTGGCTCCCAAAATGGCCAGACCACGAGGCTCCTTTGTCCTGTCCGCTGACCGTCTTGCTCCCTTCACCTTCCCCAGGTCGAGCCGACCCGGGGCCTTCCTTATTTGGGCATGTACTTTCCCACGAAACACGGATGCTTTCGCGGGCTTCTACATGCCTGGTGTGTGCCTCCAGGATGTGGGCTGGGATGTCTGGTCCCAATACACATCCTGGGTGCCAGAGAGTCTAGGGTGGTGTGAATGCCTGGGACCACCGTGGTCCGTGATAGGTCCACGTATGGTGTGAGTGTTGATGAGCGGATCTCCCATTGGGTCCCCTCCGTTTTGGCGCGAAGGGAACCGTGGATAAGAGGGGGCTAGAAACACCACTGCCATGTCGATCTCCTGAGTTCTCACAAACGAAGGAATACAGGAGCCAAGTATCCTGCAACCAAGAGGCTGAACCGAGGAATCACTGGTGACCCGCTGAAGGACTGCTCCTCTGCACTGCTGTCGCCTTGTGAAACCCTTTTCACCTTTGATCGAACCAGAAGGCCTGTACTGGTACTTCGACCCTTGGAATAGCGGGGACAGCTATTCTCGGCATCTTCACCATCTCCTGCTACTAAGCCTTCGGAAGCATCTCTGGGCCATCCAGCAGACTGACCAGCCTACACAGGAGTCTTGCTCTGTAACCGCCGCCAGGTTGTGTAGTATTTCGAGTCCTTGTCACTCTCACACAAATTCGTACACTTAGCGTTCCCAGGTCTGAAGTGAGTAGTGTACATTTGGCTCAGATACGCACGGCCGCTCTGTTGCCCTGCTGTGGTAACAAACTGTGCGGGTTCCTTCGTTTGGGACGTCTTTTACTCAACTCTGCTGCTGCAGACTCAACATGACGACGAGACGTCCCCTGCTCTTCTGAACCTGCCAGCGACTGAAACTGACGCGGAGAAGCCTGGGTCTGCTTGCATCGGGGACCGGTGAGTAGCATAGCTAGGAACTGGTCACCCTCCTGCAGGAGCCCATAGCTTTTCCCCGCTGTGTCAAAACAGCACTCCTTTCCGTACTCGCGCTCTGCTTCTGCCCACAGTGGAGGCTGCGCTTGAGTTGCGGAACACTGTTCTTCTTCATTTGTGCACTAAACTGAACTGCCTGATTTCCCTCGAAGAGAATCCCCTTTTGCCCGTTGGCACCAGCGTGTGCAGGTACTTTTGAGCACAAGGCTCCACTCTTCGTAGGGCTCAGACTTCCTTTTAGTTAGGTGCCTCTGAAGGCGGACTGGGTCTAAGCATTATTTCGCACTGCCTGTTTTCCTTCCCTTTTAGGTGGACTACACATTTTGTGCATCTAACGCTTGAGACTTGTTTGTATTTGTATATATATTGTATTGGTATGGTATGTGTTGGTTTACTAGAGTTGTATTGTGATTTCTCGCTACGGTCATTGTTTTAAAGGCCTTGGAATAAATGTATATATATTTTTAATATAACACCTGTTTGGAGTAATTTGTAAGTGTCCTTGCTTTGTGTGCTCATTGCGGCCTTTCAGTCACCCTCACCCCTCTTGAGACCTAGTCTTGACCGCCGCGATCGCTACCTTGATTGGTCTGGCTTGTCCAGAGGTTACCCTGTTCCAAGTAATTAGGTTGGCCTTCTGAACTTCTGCGCCATCAGGACAGAGTTCAGAAATCCGTCTTAACAGCGACGAGGTGGGAGACGGCGGGTCTCCCCGGATACCTCCACGTCAGGGCGGGGTCTCTGGCGCAGCCCAGCAGACACTCGAGGACAGAACGCTTACGGAGCTGGCAAGTGCAACCAAACCAAGCAGAGCAGTGCTCCCCGACACGCCACAGTTGAGCAACAGGCACACAACACTGGAATCAGCAAACTTGAGCACACAAAATACGAAAAATCAAAAAAGCATACTAGCGATGGTGCATTCTGCACCCCAGGATCACCAACAAACCACAAGTGCTGTGAGCTGAAACTACAACAAAAAAGACAAATATATCGGGCCAACTGTGGCTGTCCAAAATAGAGAGGACAGCTCAGAAAGTGAATTGGAGCAGGGCAATGAGGAGGAAAATCAAGATGCAGACACAGAGGCAGGTCAAACCATAACGAGAGCAAAAACACTTAAAAATGGGGAAAAAAGCAAACAACCATTGAAAAAACAATCACATCAAGCAAATATGAAAGCTAACAGATCAAAACAAGAGATCTATCATTCTAAAGCAAACAAGCGGAAAACCGCAACAAACAAGCAACCAGCAACCAAAAACATACAAAAAGAGTGTCGCTGCTTCTAAATTCCTACCCAATCCATTGATGCCGTGCCCACTAAAAGCCTTCTTTACCAAATATCAAAAACGGAAATTAGATACAGATACAGAACTATTAGATGCTGAAATCCTGGAGACTATCCAAGATACCCCCCCGAGTAAACAAATTGGGCAAAATCGACGCGGTAGCCAGGCTTTGTTGAAAACCACCTCTAATATATACAAGCCCCCGCTCGACATCACTAGCAGGAACAATAAGTCCAAACCAGGCACGAATCTTGGCAAAAGTAACAGATATACATGATACCACGCAAATCGACATGGAGAAATCTATTGTGCAGATAGAAGGCCGAGACAACGCACAGCCGCAACCAGAAAGGCACCCGCAATTGGAAGGCATCAGTAATCTGCCTGAGCAGGCCATTACTTAGTCTGAAAAACAACTGACACACATTTCAGCAGAGCAAATTTCTCCAGTAAGACAGGCTGATCCAGCAAAGGAGCAGCTGGCAAGGGAGCAACGGTATGCCTCGATAAAAGTACATCCCAATACGGGGCAAGAACTGAAAACATCAGTAAAAAAGAAAGATTCAGGCCATCTAAACTCAGAAGCCCAAAGAAATAAGTCACCGCCATCATGTCCGATACCGGAAACTGAACATGAAGTCAATCCCTCAGTTGATAACTCGGTGTTTGAGTCACCTCGGATCCCCAGGCAGCCGGCCAATATTCATTCTTTGCCAAAGAACAGACGACTCAGCGAAATATCTATAGCAATTCAAAAAGAGTCACCAAACAAAAAAACTGACATGCTAACGATTATGTCAGCAATTTCCATCGCTTTAGCCCCATTTTGTAAACTATATGAGTCAATTAAGGACTGCGTACAAGATAATACTTCTGTACTTACTAACATGAATACCAAAATGACCTACATAGAAGGCTACATAACGGCAATGGAGGCAAGAAACAACAATCAACAGAAGACCTGGGAAACAAAAGTGGCAGCCGTAGAAAAAGCATTAGAATCCCTCTAAACTGAAAGCAGCAAACAAAGCAAGACCGCGGGAAAAAAACACTCTCTCGCCCTGACACAGAAGCGTCTGCTGCCCCGGTTAAATCGATGAAAGCAAAGGAAAAAACAGGAGTGGTATCTTTAACTGAATCCACACTATTGACAGAAAAAGCACAGAATCAAGCATCAGCAAAAAAACAATTTGCCACACTGAAGCTAGCAAAACAAGGGGAGGCAGAAAAAATCACAATCAAGTATAGCAAAAATGACTCAGAAGTAAAGGTGGCAAGTCATAAAAACCATCAGAGGATGCGGACGCTTATGAAGGCCCACTGAGACATCAGAGGGTAGTAGATCTCACAAGATCCCTAGATCAGCAGACAAATGTATGGTAAACTCAGACTTGATGAACATGACCCAATATTGGGAAACCGAGCCAAGAGAAACTGAAAGCGCTGCTCCCTCATCGGAGGTGGAAAAGAAAACACAGAATCCAGGTACCGAACACCACCTTCGACAGGCCTCAAGGGAAAATAGCAGAGGATCAGAAAAAAATGACGACATCATGTCTGTCGGGCCTCAAGACCCAAACACCCCCAGACAGCAAATCAACAAAGGTAACATAAGTGAGTATCTAGACAAGGAGAATAGGGAAAAGACTGACTGTCGACCAACAAAAGAAGTGTGCAAGTCACCTAAGAAATCTGACCCTTGGAAAAAATTAAAGTGACAGTGCGGAAGGAGAGGTATGGATATTTAAACTGGAACAATGTGCAAAAAAGGAGGGCTACATGATCATAAACAGACAAACAGTTTATAAAAATTACGAGCAAAACTGACACACTGAGGAAAATTAAAACAGAGGATTTAGCACTCGTCGAACCATACCACAGAGGGAAAATAGCAAAAGCCTATTTACACGTCAAGACCCATGGCCTCCAAGAAATCACTGTAGCAGCCTATACAGAAATCGAACATCTGGGTTTCATATTGATGGAAATGTGAGATTCCAGGGTAAAAGACAACAAAACATCAAAAACGATAGAAGTGGAGCACTCCAAACATCGTTTTACATCTTGGACAGAGGAGCTCTACAGAAACAAGCGAAGAGGGAAGTGGCAAGGAATCAAGGCCAAGTACACTAACAATTCAACACGGAACAAGAAGATCGACGTTACAGGCGTGCAAGGTCCAACTTCGAGGATGAGAAATATTGGTCCTATGAAGATCTGAAAAGACATAAAAACAGCTAACGTGCCCAAACAACAAGCACTAGATCGGATGATCAACAAAGTAATTTCTTATGTACACATTCACCAAAGGGGCCAGTACAAAGAACTTACAAGACTCGTGGTGACAACGTAAGCAGGCCATGTGATGTGAAAACACCAGAAGGTGCATGGACATGGTTTAAATCAGCCTTAACTCCAAAGCAGGAAAATAGCAATGACCTCTGTCCTCAGTATCCTCGCCCAAATGATCCACAAAATCTTCGGAATCAAACAGCAATGAAGTATATACCTTGGGATCATGGAATATGAGAGGACACTCACATTTAACGACGACAGGAGATGTCGATCTGGGTCAGTACGATATCCTATGTCTACAGGAGACCTTGCTGGTAGACACGTCTTCACTGGACGGTTTCACGGTGGAAATATCTCCAGCCTCAAAAGGTCTATTTGGCCGCCCATCCTCGGGGCTCTTGACAGTGATCCGAATAGACTCTGGAATTACGGCAAAAGAAAAACTGAAGGAATCCTATGAAATGCTGGTCATTCTTACATCTTGGATCCATAAACCATCAGGTCTAGACCCAGAGTATACCGCACAGTTAGTGATCATAAACACGTACTGGAACCCCCATTGAACAACAACGAAAGCTTTCTGCACGACATTGGGGGAAATGATTGATAAGATCTACGCGGACTATAACAACATTGGCATTATTTTATGTGGAGACCTAAACGCGAACTGCAACAAATTCCTAGATGTCCCAAATGAGCCTGTGCCACAGGGTTCTACGGGAGAAAGAGGAAAGGCTTGGATAAATCTAACAAATCCGAGAAACCTCTACAGCATCGCAACATTGTTTCCGCATCAAAACATGATCTCGACCTGGGAGCACCTTAACTCAAAGGCGACACTTAACTACATTTTTGTAAGTCAGGGACTATTATCGATTCTATGCACCTTCCAGGTTCAAAGAACCATCCATAGCGACCACAACCTGCTTTACTGTTCATGGCGAGGAAAGCGCCCTGTAAAACAGACATATAACTACAACGTTTCAGTAAACAACCATCAAACACGCCTCCGCTTGACAACAGCAGATGTGAGGAAGATCAATGCCGAATACAACCTGATTGGAATAGTGGAGTCACAGCCACAATTGGAAGTGAGGCCAAACTATCTCCCACTTCTTTTGGTCTACAGAGTTAAAGCGGTAGGGCAGAAAAACAAAGGTGATCAACCGAAACATGCTCATGACAGGATGGTGGTCGAGAAAAGAAAAGATTTACAGAAACTGAAAAGAACAGCAAAAAAAAACAACACAGCAGAAGCATGGTGGAGCCGGCAAAATGAAACAGAGGCTTATAAAAGATGGCTAAAACACCACAGACTTAATTTATATCAACATGATTCAGAGGAAATGTTGAGAACATTAAGCAAAAAAAAAGATCACAACCAGCGAGCGAGTAGCTACAACACCATGGGCTAACGTGACAAATCCAGATGAGATTGAAAAGGCGATAGTCAAACTAAAATCCTCCAGAGCCCCGGGGCCAGTCGGCCTGACAAATCTCCATTTGAAGCAATCCCTAAGGAATGGGCAGCCGTAATCCAATTTGTTTTTTGAACATTGCGGAAGAACAAAAATGATCCCGGAAACCTGGTTAAAGGCCATAATTGTTCCAATTTACGAAAAAGGGTGCAGGGAAGATCTGGAGAGATATAGCCCAATCACTCTCCTAGATATCATTGGAAAAATCTACGCAACACACCTATTGGAACTATTTAGGATATGGGCCAGAAACGCACCCTGCATGCCTCTCCTCCCTTCTCACTTTCTATACCCCTTCCCATTCTCTCCTTTCTGCTAATCTTTTCCTACTCTCTCCTCCTCCACCTCCCTTCCCCCTCCCGCATCCGATCTTTCCAACTCCTTGCTCCCTTTCACGGGAACCACCCCCCCCCCTTCACATCCGCTCTTCCCCCTCCTTCCCTTCCTTTCACTCTTCTCTCAAATCTTACATTCTTCACTCACCTCCCTAGCCCCCTTCGTTTCCTCTTGTTCTTCCCCCTCCCCTTCATTCCTCACCTCCTACCACTGCTCTTACCTTCCCTCTCTACCTCCTTCCTCCCCACCCCCTGCTCTCATATAGTCCCACTCTTTCATCTCCTCTTCTTCACTCACTCTTACATTCCCTCTTACTCCCGCTCTTCCCCCCACTAACACCTACCATTCCCTCACTTACCTCTGCCCCTCCCTACTTCCTCCTCACCTCTGCAATGTTGTAAATTGTTCTTTATACTGTTTTCGAGTTATGATTCAATTGCCATCTTATGCTTGTTGAATTTTGCTTGTTCTTATGTAAAGCACTTTGGATTAAAGGGCTATATAAATTCAATAAAATACAAAATACAAATGTACAATTTACAAATAGGTGTCCAGAAAAATTGCAGTACAGCGGTCAATATCTTGTTAAATATCTGGAAGTTAAAAGTCAAGGCAGGAGGACCGAAAGTCTACGTGGCTTTTGTGGATCCATCTAAAGCCTTTGACAAAATTGACCGGGAAAAACTATGTTCATAACTGGAAGATTGGGAATGTCCGAAATCCATCTTGGAGCCAATAATTGCCCTCCATGCTAAAACAAAGATGCGTGTTAAATTGAACAGACAAGGGACACTGTCAGAGGAAATATCAGTCAATCGAGGAGTCAAACAAGGCTGTCCCTTAGCCCCGGCTCTTTTCATCGCCTTTCTAGGAGACTACCAACACTCGGAATCAAAAATAAGGGCATTTCCACCCAAAATAGAAAAAACACCTCAAGACTACTGTAGCAGATGATGTAATTCTAATAGACCAAACCCAAATTGGTCTACAACGAAAATGAACTAATCTGTCAATGTATATTGAAGATACCAATCTGGAAATTAACAAAACGAAAACAAAAATTCTGCTCCTGGACAAATCAAAGAACAAGGTAAACAAGAACCAAAATTGGTTCCTTGATAAAATGAAAATCGAAGTTGTAAATCACTTCAAATATCTAGGAGTGATAATTGAGGGTTCAGCGAGAGAAACCACGATGCAGGACATGCTTTGGGAAAAAGTAAAGCGACTAACAGTACAAACCAGATCAGTCGACAATAAATTTGGCAGATTTTCACTCCTTCCATCCATCCAATTCTATAAGGTGAAAGTTGTACCGTCGCTTATCTATAGAATGGACGCAACGTTAAATATGCCCATGTCAATATGGAACAAACTGGAAGGCCATGTGTGGAAGGCCGTGTTGGGAGTACCAAAGTCAACATCCATGGCAGAAATTAAATGCGAATTGGGCCTTATTTCTTTGGCGGGATCGGTGGAGCAAAGTGCAATGCAACTTTACAGAAAAATCCTAGTAGCCGACGCTCTGCCTATTTACAACGTCACAGCTGAAGAAGTCAAAAGCGAAAAATGCAAGGTACTAAACAAATGGGTTGCCCGGCAAAATGAAAAATGTATTCAGGTGGCATGCACAGAAGAAGATCAGAGAAAAAACTCTCAAAGAGTAAAAAGAAAAAAGGAATACAAGGACTGCATTGACACAATGGACAAAGCAAGAGAGAATAAACTGTTATCCCACCTTCCGCCGACATGTAACAAAGTAAAAGTTCCCCAAAACTACTGTGTTAAATTCCCGAATAAACTGATGTGGAAAACTTTCATGAAAGCGAGACTAAATCTACTAATGACACATGAAATGTTGGTATTTAGAATGTCATCGGCGGAGAATGGACGCCACCTATGTAAAAATCCAGAGCAGCCAGAAACTTTCAGACATCAGTGATGTCATGTTCAAAGACAAAACAAAACAGATGCACCTTTCTGCAGCCCCTACTTAGAGGTGCTGTAACGGTGGATGAAGACACTCTCTGGAATCAATGATATCAGGAGAGTCCACTAGATGGACCTTGGCAACTGTCAAACTAATAGACTACGCATTGAAAAAATTCAACCAACCGATGACAGAAGGAGTGGAAAATCTGAGTGGCCTCTAGAATTTGGTGGTCTCTTCAACCCCCTCTTTATGAGCGAGTCCCCGCCAGAACCATACACAAATGTGTTGGAAATCATCTCAGCTGGACGGAGATGTTTTGATGAATTTTCTCTACTTGTATGACAAAGAATCTTCTAAAAATCATATCTGATTAAATTCAAGTAATAAAAAAATAAAAAATACTGCCAATATAACATGAATTCATTTAAAAATGGAGGATGTGTGTGTCAGGGAGAGAGAGAGAGAGAGAGAGAGAGAGAGAGAGTGCAGTACTATAAGAAACTCATATAGAAATGATCTGCAAGCTTTGGCACTACGTCCATATTCGTGACTCATGCCAATAGCGAACTGAGGATAGCACAGCACCTCGCTATTCTTGGAAGCAAACCCACCCAGAGCAGCAGAGGTTGGAATCCCAGATTCCATGCTTTGAAACCGAACTCATGTATGCTAGTAAGCGCGTTATAAAAAAAAACAATTAGATAAATATAACGTTATTGAATTGAAAGATGGAGGGTGTGTGAAAGACAGAGAGGATACAAATGACAGCATATTTTATCTGTTACAGTTCATGTAACCTTATAACACATGTCAGCCTGCAATATCCCTATGATAGTGTCTATTGTTCTTATTAAAGGCTAATTGTGACATCAGCAGTGACCTGCAATCAGAAAAAGTCATTAGTGTGCTTTAATTAGTGATTGCTGTTAAGTTCTGACGTCACCGTGCTTGCTGCCGTGTGGCAGCATAGAGCAGAATTCCACCTGTCACTGCAGCTTTAAAGACATGACAAGCTTTTTAAATTCCATTTTCATAAAATAGCTTTCTGTGACACTTTAAAGCCATTAATTGATGAAGAATGGTTTATACTAGTACGTTTAGTTTGCATGCTCCTAGGGTCAAAAACATGAGAGCAAGGATCTATCAGCGTGTTATTATTTATTTTAAGAAACAAAACCTTTCTGGTTGCATTTAATGAAACTGCTTAAACTATTTTTCTATAACACATTAAAAGCTGCATATTCGTAGAGACCAATTCTTTATTGGTTAATCCTATCAACGACTGGAAGTTCACCTACGTTAAAATAAGAGGAACATTTGTAAAGGGGATTACAAAGTGTGCCCATTCATTTTAAGGAATAGAATACCCCTATTGCACTTACAAAGGATATTGCAAGTCACAGAGGGGTTTTTGACCTTGTAAAAGAAATCAGCATTTAGGCTTCTTCCTTTCATCACCGTACATACAGGGATCGATCTGGCTCTCAGAGGACCCTCGGTCAGTTCTTGGCTACAACCTTTGTGTTTTTTGTGCGCCCAAGTGTATCCTTCTTCCCCTGCATGCTTCTCCTAAACCCTTGTGTTTCTCACTGCACCCCCCCCCCACTGCCTGCTCACTGCCTGTCATCCTCAGGCTACGATTGTTGTTCCTCATTTGTCACATGATCCAGTACCTCTTTGCTTGACAAAAGCAAGACTGAAGGGCAGCATTGTCGGGGAAGCCTGCAAAGAGCATAGGCTAACAGTGCTGTTAGAATATTTAGGAGCTGAAGAATTTGTGCAGAATTCTCAGTGTTTAGTTTAACATTTGACATTAAAAACTTAAACATTGGGGGAAGTAGGGTGGGTTCGATTTGTTATGCCACGGGCCACAGGCGTGATTGTATAGCGACAGTTGCACGAACATTGGCAGATTCCGAAAACAAAGTGGAATAAAAGCTGAACATGAAAGAAGGATTTGTGGTGTGCAGACCAATGTAACAGCACGATGGGCCTTGAAATTGGAACACTCTTTGTTCATTCTAAACTGGAGGGAAGGAAGGGTAAAGTGAGAAATGCAACACTGGTAGGAAATTCTGCTAAGCAGAACGCTGTTCAAAGGATGCAAAGGGCGCACGATGGGTGCCGAAGGTTCTGGCACATGATGTGGCCAAAGGTGACATCAGGGAAAAGGTTGGGAAATGTTAAAGAACATTTACAAAAACATATGGAGGAGGAAGTGTCAAATTAGGGTTTCAGCTAGAAGGAGAGAAAAGGGTGGTGGTGAGACTTCCTGGGGAGAAGGGCTATGTTGCGTGGCTGGGGGTTTGACCAGGACTGTTGTGCTGGGCTGCTGGTCAGTGCATCTGGGAATTGAAGCAGATGAGGGAATCCTTTGAAGGCCATGGTTGAACTCTGAGACAGTGTCCTGGCAAAGACGGGCCAAGATATACCTAGCTGGAGAGCCAAGGGCCAGGCAGCCTTCTGAAAGACAGAGAGACGTGAAATCATTTGAATGCTGAGTGTAAATAGGTCAGCAGAATTAGGACCCTCCTACGGGATAATTTGCCAGGTGTCAGACTGGACACAAAGGGCATGACTTCCTCAATCGTTAGGTACCAAAAGATTAATGGAGTAGCCAGATTCAAAACCTTGATGGGGAGTTTGTTCCCTTTTAGTGCAGAAGGGGTCATAATCTAACAACCCACCCAATGATAAGCAAGGGAAGGAGAATAATCAAGAGCTGAAACCATATTCCTATTGTATTGCTTTTATAACAAATAAATGCGGGTTAGTGGCTCAGAGGTTAGAAAGAAAAACGTATATGTTTGAAATGCCATGCTGAAGCAGAGTGTGTTTTTTCTCACGTGTCTAATGCAAAATGTTTATCACAAATGCACTCATGTTTAACAAGTGACCTAGTTGAATAGTCTGCCTGTTCTTTCTGATGAGTTTGAATATATAAAGTACCTAACAATGTAAGTGTGTAGGGGTCATTTTTGTTTCTTGAGCCTGTCCTTTTTCTTGCATCTAGAGTTAAATGGGCATTACGAATGAAAGCCACATTACGAAGCATAAAGATGCATAGCTAACTGGCCGAAGTATAATAAAAGTGGCAGATAAAGGAAGAGTCAGCATATATCTTCCTGCAGTGCCTCCTGTTTGCCTGTTCACCTGGAGAACATGCCTGCACAAGTCCCTGGACTAGACCTATAAATAGTTGAGGGATTACATTCTATTTTATTTCTCTTTAACTCTGTCCTCGCCTCTTCACTATAACTCAGGCCCCAACCACCAAGGTCTAAATATAACTTCCATTTCCTTTGCTTGTATGATTACAGAACAATCTTCCTCCTGGCTTAAACTGCAATGCTTTCTGGTACTGTATTGCACCTAGCTGCTTCAGACATAGCACATTGCACTTCCCACAAATGCTCCAAGACATTTCCCATTGCATTTTGGGCACTTTATCTCCTCTTTTTTGTGTTACTGCTGGAGATGTGTTTATTGCTTTGACTGCTCTGTTCTTTGAGTGGCCTTTGCGTTGCATTGTTATATTATGCTGTGCATCTAAATGTCCTAGACAGAGCTATTTGCATCACCTATACAGATGTTCTGCATATAAGTGCTCTAGACATATTAAATGTATTATATATACTTGGCGCTGTATTGGGTTCTCGCAAGACAGGCCTCGTTGCATCATTTACACGCTGTTTAGCCTTCTGGCATTTGCTAAACATAGCTGATCACAATGGTGTGCCGCATTCTATATCTGCATACATTTTATTACTTATACTGTATTTGGGTGACCTAGGCAAGGGGTGCTGTATTCTGTGTAGTCGGAGTTGACTTCTAGGTGTCCCAAACCAGCCCATTTCATTGTGTACACTCTTTATTCTGCTTTAGCTACTCCTGACACATGCCTATGTTAATGCCTAATAATACCTTTGCATAGCTAGTTTGACATTCCTTGCTGCAATATGATCTTATTGCCTAGCTAGATTAATTTAACCTTTCTATGACCCGATAACTTGATCAAATTGCCTACTTGTTTCAATCTGCTTCCAGGAAAGTGCATCCCAAAGGATCTGTAATCTGCAGCTCTCCAGATGTTTTGGTCTACAACACCCATGATCTCCCACATTGGCATGCTGGGTCGGTGTTATGTGATTTGTAGTCAAAAACAGCTGAAGAGCCAAAGGTCGCATCCCCATCCCGTGGATAGTCCTACTGTCTCTGGTGGCTGGATCCTCTCACCTGGGTCTTCGAAGCTGGAGAAGGTTTGTTAGTCGTCTGGCGGTGTGCAAGATCCCTTCTTCTTGGACGAACATCTATCCGTATAAAGTTATGGTCTACCTCGGGGGGAAGCCACTAAGCTTGCTGTTGTGACAGCTAAGGCAGGAGGCCCCTGCCCAAAACAACCAGGCAAATAGCCAACAGGCATAAAAAAAACCTTTGATCTGGATGGCTTTGCTGGCAAGTTGTAGTAATATTGGAAGTCCACAGAATGTAGGAGTTGGATGAAAAGTAAGCAGAGTGGAAAAGAGATTCCCACAGAAACTCCTTGCACTGTAACAGATGGATGAGCAGAGAGAACACCAAGAGGAAAGCAGGGACTTTGTAGGACAGAGCGAAAGGAAAAGGCAAAGCAGAACATCAGCGAAGTAACTGAAGGCGGTAGAGCGAGCAAGGAAGGCAGTAACAAGCAGATAAGTAAGGTTCCAGGAAGCAGATAAGAGCACAAGCCAAGCAATGAAGGGTAAATGGAGGAGAGAGCAAAGGAACACAAAAGAAAAAGCATCTTACCACAAAGCGGGGTAGCAGTTGCAACGCACAGAGCAGGTACTGTGGAGTGAATGCAAAGTGAATAGGCGGTAGCCATCTTGGAAATGACTAGACTGGCAACTCACGTTCTTAAGAACGTGACTGAACGCTAATACCGCTGCAGGGTCCATCCATCCCAAAGTCTCCAAGAGGGGTGGCTGCTGACAGTTTACCCCTTTATTCCTGATAACCCTTGTATTACCAGGGTGAAGGTGATGAAAGCGCCACAGTAGAGTTGGTGCATTGATAAGGGAGATGGGTTTCCAGGTATATATCTGGGAGACTTCAAACTCCTTTGGTTCCTCTGGTTTGTGCATGAATGCTTTCTTTTTCTTACGGCCAAATGGGCCAGTAACATAGGGAGCCAATAGAGAAGAATGAAAAACAGGATGAAATATGTGTAAAGGCTGAGGTAGTTTTAGTAGGAAGGCTAGTGGGTTGATCTTTGACAGTATCTTAAAAGGTCAAATAAAACTCAGAGAAAGCTTTGAAGGCCAGACCCATCTGGGTAGATATTTCATAGACATCCAAACCATAGTACCCACCTCCCAATCAGGGTTGGGGCTCCTATGGGCATCTGCTTGTTTCTTATACTCCTCTCTTTTATTTTGTAGATGTTCGTAAGCGTCTTTATTGGCTTATGAAATGTCCTGCAAAAGGTCGTTGATGGCAGGAACAAGAGTTGTTGGATACACTGAACTTGGTATATACCGAGGATGGAGACCATAAATACAATAAAAAGGGCTCATGCTGATGGCTGAATGTAGAGAGTTATTGTATGCAACTCCGTGGTTGGAAGTAAATCGCCCAGTTGTCTTGTTATGGGTTGCAAAAACACTGGAGGTAGTGTTCCATTGTGTGATTCAACCATTCAGTTTGGCCATTGGTCTGGTTGTGGTATCACAAAGGCAAGGTCTGTTCAATACCTATTAGGTTACACATTGTTTGCCAAAACGTTGAAGAGAAGTGGGTACCTCTGTCAGATGTGATGGACTCTGGAATACCATCTAAATAGAAGATTTCATGAAAGAACACACCAGCCATTTCGGACACCATGGGAACACCTGGGAATGGAATAAAGTGAGTAATCTTGCTGAATGACCTGATGTCACCATTATAGCAGTATATCCCTGAGAGGGAGGAAGGTCAACCACGCAGACAGTGGAGATATGGCTCCAAGGACTGGTGGGAGTTGGACTTTGTTCTAGCAGTCTGATTGGTTTGTTGGTCTTGTCCTTGCATTGAAGACCTATCGGAAATGATCGAATGAAGAGTCTAACGTCCTTACACATGGTGGTCAACCAGAAGGAGCGCCAAATAAGATCTAGGGTGGCTTTGTATCCCTGCTGGCCGGCTTTCTTGCTATCATGACCCAAAGACATCACTTTTATCTGCAAGATGGGGGTAGGCACAACAAGGAGACACTTATAGAACAGCATTCCGTCCTTCCTGATACATTCCTTCGTAGACCAATCGGGATCGATGTTGGAGGATGTGTCTCTGATTTCTTGAAGAAAGTTGGACACCATCCCCAAAAATGTGTTCAGAGAAAAGAGGGATTCCGTCCCACAGGTGATAGTAGATTCTGGTGCATTACCACGTGATAAGTTGTCTGCTATCGATTTTTCAGATCCTGGAATATACGTTATCCTAAAATCAAATTGAGAAAAGAAATAGGCCCATCTTGCTTGTCTTGCTTTGACACAATCCTTCTGCTGTAACACTCGTAAGTTCTGATGCTCAGTACATATGTTGAATGGATGTGTGGCACCTTGATACAATTGAATTGTTGCCATTCAGTAGAGGCCTGTTTCATTGCCATGAGTTCTTTCTCAATTACAGAATAATTAAATTCACTTGGGTTAAAATGTCTTTGAGAGGTAAGCAATATGATGTTCTAGACCATCGACTTCTTGTTTGAATACTGCTCTCAGCGCCCCAGCGGAAGCATCCGTCTCCACAATGAACGGGAGGTGTTAATCTGTCTCTTTGAGGGTGGGGCAGAGCAGGATCTTTTTTTGAGATAGGAAAAAGTTTGATCTGCAGCCTGATTTCATATGAACGGTACATTCTTCTTCAGTAAAGAAGTAAAGAAGTTATAGGCAGAACCGTGGTGGAGAAATCCGTAATTAATATATGGTAAAAAATTCACCAGCCCCAAAAAGTGCTGGATGTCTTTTACTGAAGAAGGTGTGGGTCATTTTAGTTCAGCAGAGACCTTGTGAGGATCCCTGCAAATGTCCTTGTCAGACAAAACAAACCCTAAATACGGGGCCAATGATATCTCAAAAAGGTATTTTTCGGGTTTTACTAGCAGTTGAATGTTTCTTAACCTTTCCAATACTTCCAAAAGATGTTGTTGATGAAAGGTCTAAGATCTGGAGTATACCAATATATAATCAAGGTATATAATGACTGATCTATACAATAAATCCGAAAACAACCGGTCAATGAATGGTTGAGAAATTGCTGGAGCGTTAACCAGCCCAAAAGGTATCATCTGATATTCAGTCCATAGGGAGTTCTGAAAGAGGTCTTCCATTCCGCGCAGGAGATGATAAGCGCCATGAAAGTCCAGCTTGGTGAATATGACGGTGCCTTGGATGGCCACTAGGATATCTCTAATAAGGAGTATGGGATACCTGTCTGGTATCATCACCTTGTTGAGTCCTCTGTAATTAATGCACGGTCTGAGTTCTTGTGAGTCCTTTTTTGGGATAAAGAATAATGGAGCTCCAGCAGGAGATTTAGAAGGACGAATAAGACCATTCTGAAGGTTCTCTTCCAAATATAACTGTAATGCCTTCTTTTCTGGTATAGTTAGGGAAAACATGCAACCGAATGGTACCAGTGTCTCAGGTTTTAGTTCTATGGTACAATCTTGGGACAGTGTGGAGGAAGTTCTTAAAGGATCTTATCCAGAATATTTCCCAAACTGCTGATAGGATGAAGGAATGCAGTTGATCTCTGCTACAGGGGACCAAGAGACAGCATTTGGCTGAAGTGGGATGCTTACCAGAAGTGACAAACAATGGTGAGGCAGAATTGAGAGCAGAAATGAAGCGCATTTTCCATCCAGTCAATGTGGGGATTATGTCTCCTCAGCCATGGTTCTCCTAGGATGATTGGAAAGTGAGCTGCTCTGATGATATCAAAGGTTAGGTTGCCAGCTGCTCCACTGTCTATCAATTCCAAGGCTTCTACAGCCCTCTCTGAGATCTACAGAACTAAACTAACAACCATAAGATGGGTATCCGATGAGGTTGAACAGGCAAAGGTGGAAACAATAGGACCTTTCGTACAACCTCGGCATGAGGTCCACTATAGGGCTGGGGTCTCTCGTTTCCTGATCTCCTCTGCGGGACTTCAGGACATTCTCGTAAGAGGTGGCTGCCTGAACCACAATACAAGCAAAGCCTCAGATCCCGTCTCCATTTTCTTTCAGAGGGTGACAATAGACCCCTTGCAGAGCCGATCTGCATGGGTTCTTCCTTGGGTACAAATCCGGATGCCTGAGGAGCTGTATTTGGGGGAGAGAAAACATACCCCTTGCCTGGTAGTTTCATTCATTCCGTTTTCCTCTCCTGTATGCAATAGTCGATTTGGAAAACCAAGGAAAGTAAATCAGCCAAAGAAGATGGATGGACATACAGGCAAGCTCATCCTTCAAGTCCTCATGTAAGCCCCGCCTAAATATGGTATACTGGGTCACTTCAGACCACCCAGAGTCCACTGCTGTTCTCTAGAAGGTGCTTATATAAGACACTGTCATATGACCAAGAGGGTGTCACCATCAGGTTAAGCCACTTCCGGTCTCTCAAAGGTTTGTTTGAAAAGAGTGATGAATGTGGCATAGCCCTGCAACACTGGATTGGCAGATGCCACGAGTGGCGTGGCCCAAGCCAGGGCTTTACCCACCATGTTTGAAACGTGAATCCCACTCGCGCTTGATCCATCGCATATGTGGTGGGTCTAAAAGTAAAATGCACAATGCATGCATCAATGAATTCCCTGATTTTCTTGGGGGAGCCATCAAATTTGCCTGAGGCAAGGCTCATAGAAGGAAGGTCTGGAAGGTGTTCTTCTCTGGTGGATATCATCTGTCTAAGTACAGCATTTGTTGACTTCAATCCTTGTACTTCCAGGGAAAGTCCTTGAACCGCTGCGAGGAGTTCCTGTACCTGTTCTGCCGATGCCATCCTGGTTGTAACAGGTGGGCCTTGCAAACTGTCACTGGTGGCTGGATCTTCCTCACCTGAGTCTTTGCCACTGGAAAAAGTTGGTGACTTGTCTGGCAGTGGGGAATATCCCATCTTCCGGAACGAATATCTGTCCATGTAGATGCATGGTCTACCTCGGGGGTGGGAGGGCACTATGCCTGCTGTTTGTGACAGGCAAAAAAGGGAAAGATCCAACAGGCATAAAAACCCTTTGATCCGGATGGCTTTTCTGGGAAGTTGTAGTAATGGTGGAAGTCCACAGAACGTAGGTGTCCGATGAAAAGTAAGCTGAGTGGAAAAGAGATTCCCACAGAAACTCCTTGCACTGTAACGGAGGGATGAACGGAGCGAACACCAAGAGGAAAACAAAGCTTTGTAGGACGGAGCGAAAGGAAAAGGCAAAGCAGAACGTCAGCGAGGTAACTGGAGGAGGTAGCGCAAGCAGGGAAGGCAGTAACAAGCAGGTAAGGTTCAAGGAAGCAGACAGGAGCACAAGGCAAGCAATGAAGGGCAAAAGGAGGGTAGAATGAAGGAACACGAAAGAAAGAGCATCTTACCACAAAGAGGGGTAGCGGTTGCAACAAACAAAGCAGGGACTGTGGATTGAATGTGAAGGGAACAGGCACTGGCCATCTTGGAAATGACTAGCCTGGCAACTCACATTCCCAAGAACATGACGAAACGCTAATGACTCTGCAGGCTCCATCTATTCCACAGTCTCCAAGAGGGGCGGCTGCTGACACCAACTTTTTTAAAAAAAAACTTTATTTAATACTGACATCTTCGCAAGTCAGGGCACGCATGTTACACACATTAACTCATGGCATACATTTTGTGCAGAGTGGTATGAGAAATTTTTGATAGTAATTTTAACATACATGGGGAAGGCAGAGAGGGGGGATGGGGAGAGAGGTGGGTGGGGAAGGGGCATCAGAGAAGGGTATCATTCAGGAGACATTACAGTGCTTGTAGTTCTAGTCTCTTCCCCCTCAGCGAGTAGGTATGATCTGAGCGGGGCCCATATGTCCTTGGGTCTCGAGGTGGTTTGGATCCCTCAGACATATGTCTCTTCACATTCTTGTGTGTTGATTAGGTCTCTTAACCAGTTTTGGTGTGTGGGGGGGTCTTTTGACTTCCATTTCCTGAGGATATTCCGTTTAGCCACGGAACCCCCCACGGCAAAGAGCCTACGGGTCTTGACGGAAGCCTTTCCGATGTCTCCCAGGAGATATTTCAGGGGTGTGACTGGGCTGTTAGAGTTCAGTATGGCGTCCAATTGATTTGGCTATTTCTCCCCAATATTGCTTAATCAGGGGGCATTCCCAATACATGTGTATGGCTGATGTGCTGAGTGTTCCACACTTGGGGCATGGTTGTGGTGTGAAGGGATTGAATCGGGTGATCTGTTTAGGTGTAATATGAAGTTGGTTCAGGATTTTGAATTGGATGAGTTTGAAGTTAGCACATAGGGAAACGGTTTTGGTGTATTTACAGTAGTTTGTCCAGTGTTGTTCATCTATTTGGACACTCAAGTCTTTTTCCCATTTGGTTTTCATATTGTTCTTAGATGACGTATTAGCTTGAACAGTTCTGTATAGGGTGGATATGCTGCCCACAAAGCCTTCTTCTGTAAGGATCTCTATTAGGAATTTGTGTGTCGGGGGTGGATTGGGGAAAGATGGCCATTTTTTCTTGCAGGCAGCCATCAGGTGTTGGTGGTGCAGGGTTGTGGTTAGACTCTTCCCAACTCTATTTTGGATTTCCGCCAGCGTGAGGAAACTCCCCTCTGAGAAGAGGTCTCCAATCCTGGCCTGTTTGTCAGGGTCCCACAGTGTCTGTATAGTGCGGTCCATTGGGGGTTTCAGTCCTGGTTAGTGCTATAGGGGGAGGTGTGGCCAGTAGGGTATGTCACATTTCACTCTATCGGGATCTATGCCCATGCTCTCACTGTAGTTTCCATTGGGTCATCCATCAATTTTTCTCTGGGGGCCTTGGCAAATATGCTCTTAAGGTTCAGTGGTGAGGCTGCAAACTCTTCTGCATGTATATGGGCGTATCACTCTGTGGTGTTAGCCCAATACTTCGCGAAGTGTGCTTCTGCAGAGTAGTAGTGTAATTGGAAGTCCGGGGCTGCTAGGCCACCTGTGTCGAAGTTCTCACATAGTTTGGACCAGCTCAGTCTAGGTGACCTTCCTCCCCACACGAAACGAGTACTGACTTTTTGCAGTGTGTCGAAGAATTTCATACCTGGCCAGATCGGGATGCCATTGAATAGTTACAGCAGTTTTGGTACTATTAGCATTTTCAGGAGAGAAATTTGCCCGTACATCGACAACGGCAGTTTGGTCCATGCATTAAGTTTGCATTCCAGTTGTGCTAGGTAAGGGGCGTAGTTGTTGGTATATAATGTTTTTTTGTCTGTTGCCATTATTATCCTTAGATATCTTGCTGAGGTGGGAGACCAACGTAGGCCCTCTATGGCTGCGGACTGGCTTGTGGCCTCAGTGAGGGGAATTACCTCGGACTTGGTTTGGTTAATTTTATATCCCAAGTACCTGGTGAATTCGGTAATGTCTCATAGCATCGGTGGTAGGTGAGTCTCCGGGTTCCTGATATATAGCATCGTGTCATCTGCATAGAGCGAAATTAATTGAGGTATTCCCAGTATGAGGATCCCCCTCCAGGAATGGTTGTGGCATAGACGTGATGCCATTCCCTCTATTGTTAGTGCAAATATCAGCAGGGAGAGTGGGCAACCTTGTCTCGTGCCTCTGCCCAGGTTGAAGACGGTCGATAGGGTGTTGTTGGTGCGTACGCTGGCCGTGGAGTTATGGTATAGTAGTTTTAGCGTTCTAAGGAATCCTTGTCCGAACCCCATCTTCCCTATGATTCTGTACATGAATTCCCAGGAGATGGAGTCGAACGCTTTTTCCGCATCTAATGAAACTGCCACCACCTGTATTCGATGATCCAGTTGAGATGTAATGGCGAAGAAGCATCTGAGATTTAAGGCAGTGGAGCGGCCAGGTATAAAACCTGTCTGGTCGGGGTGCACCAATTTTGTCATATAGGGAATCAGCTTATTGGCTATGGCCTTAGTGAATATTGTGGTGTCCACGTTGATGAGATACAGCGGTCTGTACGAGGTTGGGGTGTGAGCTGGCTTATGTGGTTTCAGCAGTACCGTGATAATGGCTTCTCTCATTGTCGGTGGGAGTGTACCGATTTCCATGGCTTCATTCCATACCTCCAGTAGCCACGGGGCCAGTTTGTCTGCATATATTGTATATAGATCTGTTAATAGACCATCTGACTCTGGTGCCCTACCGGACTTGAGGTATTTGATTGCTTGTTTTATTTCTTCGAGGGTGAGGGGCAAGTCCATGTTTCCACTTTCTTCCGAAGTGAGTTTTGGGAGGGGGAAGGAGTCGAGGTATCCCTGCAGATCTGCTTTTGTTACTAGATCTGCATTCATGTAGAGGTTATTGTAGAAGAGTTGAAACACCTCGTTGATTTCCTGCTGACACCTATTTACTCATCTATTTACTGTCAGAGATCTCAAGTACATTGCTATTAACTTATTTACTGCATGCTATCAGACAGAATACCTATAACAAACAATTGCCTGCAAGTGTACTTCATGGACCAATCTATTTTGCTGCCAGATATCATCATTGAACAACCAGATTCATTTCCTACAATGCCTATGACCTAGGACTTGGGCAGGCAGATTGTTTTTATCTGGCTGGCAGGCAATTTCAATGCATAGCTAGACTAGCTAATACATTAAACTGCCCAATTCTCAAAGAGAGTGCTCTAAATATCTGCTGACAGCTTAGTCTTCTTATCGTATAGAAAGGAAAGTATTTAACCATCCTCACCCAATGAACTATCCCTTCACCCACCCTTTTAGCCTCACACAAATCCAGCTGGTCTACTCCAAAAACACTAAACATGCTATAAAAAACACAAAGCCAATCGAATCAGTGAAGAAGATAGGATAATGAAAGCACGAAAGCCACCTTCACAACTCCCTCAGATTAGCCAACCAGATACCCTTTAAGCAACCCACAGTCACATCTACAAAAACGCTAATCAGCAGGTGCCTCCTGGCGTACCCACCCTAGCCACGTTATATTGACCAGCCCAACAAACTCCAGATAGAACAAGTACATAGATTAACAGGTCACAGGCTTATCCCAAAAACCACTCTCCAAATCCCCCCCACCATCACACTGATTTGACACAAGACCAAAATCACAAGAGCCTCCTTTAATTACACCTTCATCACAAAATAACTAGCAACAGCTGAAGCCACGCCCATAGGATCCAAGAAAGATAAACCCAACCCCAAGAAGAAAACAAAATGCCTAACCAGGAGGCCTAGTAAGCCATTGAAAACAACAATGCACAGTCCACCCACACGTCAGACACTCTCAAGACCTACATTTATAATTATTATTAGTTTGTATTATTATTATTGTATTTATTGAGTGCAGACATAGCTTCAAGAAGCAACAGAGTGCTTCACAGAGGAATACAATAATACAGATACATAATGGAACACTTTACAAAGGTGCACAAGAGTACAGATGCAATTAAGTGGTTGGCACCAGATGTCTTTTGATCAAAGCTTGTTCAATCGCCACCCCCTCTCTGTAGAATAAATAGAACTAAAATTCATCACAGAGACCTGGCTGTCTAATGATCATTCACCAGTTATTCACAAAAAATGATGTCAATAGGAGTGAAGAAGGGATAGCACTGTTCCGTTGGGATTTGTTCAAAGACCCAACAGCTATCATTGACAGCATCCAGCACTGTGAATTCCGCACCCGTATAGGGAAAATCTCTAATCTAAGGCCTCATCGCCAAGCTTCTCTGTCACCTACTGACTACGGTGTTACAGCCCAACCTTTGCTGACAAACTCATGGGTGTAGTCACCAATCTATCTGTGAAACAACAATACCTCAAATTGCATGTAGATGTCCACATTCAACTTAAAGAAGGGGACATTCTAGCACAATGCTCCTCACACCAAACTTTGCTGCAGTATTTCTCAAGCAAATGGCTAAGTGATCCACCCACATAAATGGCCACACACTGGATGGCTTTTTTCTATAATGGGGACATTGTCACGGTTTGCTCTCCAGTCCACCTTCCTTAGGGGAGATCATCTATCTATGCCCCTTCACAATTTTTACAACAGCACACCCCTAAGTGAACCATCCAAAGGGCTCACCACCACGATTAGAACCTGGAAAGATATACAACCTAATACCCTAAGGGAGAGACTTAAAGCAAACAAATCCAAAATTACAGTGGGTCCACCAAGTGCAACACAAGATTAGCAACGCCACAAACTCCACAATTGGATACATGTATCCTTGGACAGCATAACACCAAAGGAGATGTTCAAAAGCTCACAGAAGAAGAATCCTGCTAAACGGTCTACTCCCAAATGAAACTACATGAAAAAAGCAAATTGAAAATTGAAAAGATTCTGGTGTAAAAATAACTTACTTGCAGACCAGCTTGCTTCCCACCAGCAGCTGCGTTTCTAGGAGGCCAAAAACATCAAAGCTAAGAAAGCACACTGCGCCATAAAAAGTCGAAAGAGTCGGAACAACACAGTCAAAAGAAAACATTTCAGATCCAAGAATTTAAAGACCCAACAGCCGGTAACAAAACCTGTACATTGACAAAAGAATTTTGCAACAATATTGCTGGTCAATTAAAAAAATCTGATTGCAAGTGTGCCATAGGCTTTGAAGTCAGCTTGTGTCAGGCCACTTCTCATTATGGCAAGGCAACTACCAAAACCCAAAGATTCTTACACACTGTTATCCATTGGTCATTAACACGAAAAATGAAGGTCCCACAGTAGCTCGACTAAACTGTGAAATGTGAAAGCAATCGTAATAATTGTACTATTTTTTTTAAGAAAAGAACTAAGAGGATAGACATTAAAAGGCAAATTGCATACTTTATTTGTACAGTTTATAAAAACATTTTTGGCAAAAATAAAAACAGATGGTAATCATTTGTACCGGGATTTGACCGATTGAACGAGCTCTGCTTTGGGTGGACATGGCACGTTGGCAATGTTTTGTGGCAATGTATGTGAGCTCTGAACAGATTTGTGTGCAATTCCATGAGTATGCATCTCTACGACATTAATAATAAGATCTTTCACAAAATAGAATTCCATTTTCTCATATACTGGTTTGACAACCAATTGTTTGCTTCTTTTCGTAAAGGCCATAGTGTAGCGAAGCATCCCAAAGTTTCCTGCAGTCCTAGATTGTTCCCGGCCTACATTCTCATTATGCGCCAATACCGCTAGTAAAGTCCTAGATTTCATCCCTTGGATGCTGAAATGCAATCTCTTTGGCCTGTACTTTAGGCACATATTGTGGAACACCTCCAAATCGCCTGTGTTACAGAATTCTGTGAGTCCCTTCAGATCTCTTGATAGAGTTTTATCAAACACAATCTTCTCAAGGGCTTTGTGTGTAGGTGAAAATGGGATCAACCACTTCTTTTTCCGTGCCTGCTCTGGGGTTAAAGGGCCATGTTCACATTGGTGGAAATGTTGGTTTTCTGTCCAGTGGTGAACGTTGGAACAGTGGTGCATTAGTGACTGCCATTTTTCCAGTAGAATTTCCACATATCCATTACATGTTTTGGAGCTCCACCAAAGATGGTTGCTGAAAGACTGGGACCATTGTGAAATACTTTCAAAACCTTTTTATTCCCTGCCGCTGAGATTTTTTTATTGATTGATTTGGCAACATGCCATACATCAAATTGATGTTTAATATATGGATACTGCTCTCTCATTGTCTTGGCTATTGAAACGTGTCTATCTGTGGCTATGAGGTCGATTTGCATTCCACTCGATTGTAGATCATCCAGTGATTTTATAAAACCAAGTTTCTCCATGGCCACTGAGGATTTACATTGGGACACCTGCACGACCACCAAACTCACAATATTCTTACTTTCCATGTCCTGGAAATGGTAGGCGCAGTACTTAGCAGAAAATCTGGGGCTGTCACACTGTCCATCGCCAGCTAGCCTGAACCGTTTGTCTGAGAATGTACTTTTAATAGCCAATTCTTTAGTTTTCCAAGCTTCACTAATGGCAGGGAATAATCACATTGGTATTTGCAGTACTGCGTTTTAGAAATGAAATGGAGTCCCACAAACTGAAAGAAACTGGATAACTTTGTGAAACTAGAGCCAGTGAAAAGTAAAGCTGCTGCACACAGTAGATTGCCAGCTGGCAGTGTCCCCAGCATCGGTTGAGCGGACCATGAAAATGTTTTATGTAACTTTTCACAGGTGGCATGTATGAGGTTACTGCCTTGTGTTAGACGAGTCACGCTCACCAATGGCTTCCCACATACTTCCCCACCCACTGAATGCACACATTTCAGCATCTTTATAATCTACATCAAGCTGCTGTCGAATACTATGGCCCTCATTACAACCCTGGCGTTAAGGGGTTAACAGCGCCGTAAAAGGTGGCAGCGCCGTTAACCCCTTAACACCTGATTACGAGGTCCCTTTGCGGGTTGGAGATTTTAACGCCTGCTTTTTGCGGCACCGTACTTAGCGCCTTCCCCATTCCCATTGAGCCCTATGGGGCAAAAATGGGAATGGGGAAGGGCCATGGCGGCATGGGGAATTACCGCCCCGCCAACCTCGGAATGGGGCGGTAATTCCCCATTCCGCCATGGCGGAGTCGGTAAGTTACTGGCATGGACCATGGTGCTATTAGCACCATGGTCCAACGCCAGGGTCGTAATGAGGGCCAATGTATTTGGCATCTTTTATTAGACTGTCATCCGGCAACACTGTTGTTTCGTACTGAACCGTTGTGGATATATCATCCAAACTGGACATACTAGAGTCGATATCTTTGTCTGGTTCATCGGTCAATAGTGTTGATGCTTCAGCCTCTGTCATTTCGACATCTGTTACTTGACCATGGATAGGAGAAAACGTCAATGTGGACTGTTTTTTGGGGGGCATTTTTTTGGCGGGTGTCGATTGTGTCAAGTGCTCATCGAGTAATGTAAAACTATCTTCTATAAATTCACTTTCACCTTCATCTGGCGGAGCAGCCGCATTGTACCAATGGTCCAAAAACACTTTGCTGGATTCGCCGGTCATATTAAATTAATTTTCTGGCCATTGGACATAGGCATCTCGAGTGTGAACACGCCGCGCCTCAATTAATAGTTCCTCCATGGTGAAAACAGTTTGACAAGCAGCATGTGTCATTTGTATCGCTGTCTGTGTCTGCATAGTCCGTACTCCATTGGGAAACTACAGGACAGATAGCAAAAGGGATGTTCAGTGTAAATCCAACATACAGTGTTTTACAATTTACATTAAAAAAAGCATATAATGAAGGCCTCAGCACAAAACAATTGCCAAAAATATAAAGTGTTTATAACTAACCTTACTTTTATTTCTTTTCTTTGAAACCTTCTTTACTCTAACATCACCATCGGCAAGCTGGCGCACCGACTCAGATCCACGTGCCTCCCGTTCAATATACAGATCTTGTATACATCCCTACAAAGAATAGTATCCATTTAAAATAAGTCATTTGCATTACACATATAATTAGAACGACTTTCTTTCATTAGAGGGTACTGTCAGTACGCATACCTCTGGTTGCGAAACAACTACAAGGGATAATGTAATTGTAGAGGACGCTCCAGCATCTCCCTGAATCACAGTACTTGCATTAGTAAGGACGAAAATATTGGAAACTGGACACACAATTTGTAAAGACGACAAAGGTACATATCAATAGTAAAGTATGAATGAAACATTGTGTAAAACAATTACACAATATGTAAATATGATCATATTATCTCGTCCAATTGAACTGTGAAGACCCATACCTCTGGCACCGGATCTACTACAAAGGATGTTGTAATTGTAGTGGACGCTTCAGCATCTCCCTGAAACACAGTACTTGCATTAGTAAGTACGAAAATATTGGAAACTGGACACACAATTTGGAAAGATGACAAAGGTACATATCAATAGTAAAGTACGAATGAAACATTGTGTAAAACAATTACACGATATGTAAATATGATCAGATTATCTCGTCCAATTGAACTGTGAAGACCCAAACCTCTGGCACCGGATCTACTACAAGGGATGTTGTAATTGTAGTGGACGCTTCAGCATCTCCCTGAAACACAGTACTTGCATTAGTAAGGATGAAAGTATTGGAAACTGGACACACAATTTGGAAAGACAACAATGGTACATATCAATATCAAACCACGATAAACATTGTGTAAAGCAATGAAACGTTGCAAAAATATGATCACATTATCTAGAACTCTGTGCATAAACATAAAACCTGTCTTGAACAGAATAGCTAGGTAAGATTACCTGATACGCGCTCGAAGTGGTTGATGAATCCAGGCAAGACAAGGATGTTGAATCTTGTTACTTCATATTCGGTGGATAGTCATGGAGTTGTAAAGGGAAAGTATTATTCGATTTAGAAATTCCAACATTAAAAAGTGGCATGTAAAGAGACTGAATACGAGAAAATTATGCTTATGTAAATGTATAATCTAGCATAGTTATCTTTCCCCATATATCAATTTTCTATGAGGGTTCTCAAAAACAAGGACTGATGTTTAGCAAAATAGTCATTTTTAAACAGCTATTCAATCATATAAATATCGAAAGTATTATAAGTGACATTTACACCGGAAATACAGGCGTAGAGCTAAAACCCGGAAGCGTGACTCACCGGTGGAGGCATGCGAACAAATAAAGTCGGAATAGCGTTTGGGAGCAATTTTCGAGTTGTTCTCAGTTGATTCTTCTGTGTGTACCAGGATGTGTCGTACATATCCGGTGAGAAGTGCAGGCTGCAGATGCGGTATCGATGACCCCTCTTGTCCTCCAAGACTTGTTTGACTCTACTTTCAAGCTCTTCCGGTGGATATCCGTAATATCTGACCCATTCTCTTATTCGATCAACAGTCTTTGGGAATACATGCATTGTAATGCCTTCGGATTTGTCATGGATCTTCGAAGGGCAACCGAAAATAGAACATGCAGGCATTGTTGTAAATTCTGCAAAATAAAGGTCAACATTATTAGAAAATTATTTTGCATAAAAATGTGAGAAAGAATGAATTGGACCATACATTGTTCATTGCACGCTTTCTTTTGGGCACCACAGCAAAACCAGTGCAGCGTGGGCGGATGTATTATAGGATAAATTTCACAAACGATTCATTGTTGTGTTGAAAATCAGAACATGTTACTCGTCCCTTGAATGTTCTATCGTGCACGAAAAGGAAACATGCTTATACAATAGGCACGGTCTGCGAAGCATGCAATACAATGCCAATTGACACTGATAAAAATTGATATATCGATAATATAACAAAAGAAACTCGTCAATAGCAATGAGACAAATTAACATAGCACTACTGAGTACGTTACTTCGAAATAGATATAAATTTACAAATGAAGGAGTTATTATTAGGATACATGCCCTTACCTTGACCAACAAACAGTTAGATTCAGCAAGCAGAGTAATTAGTGGCAGGAGAACAGGGAGATGTTCACAGGTAGCACACTGGCAAGTTCATTCGAAGCGTTCACAGAGTAGCACGTTCACGATTTGACTTGCAGTGCTCAAAGATGTTCTCATGGTAAATATCAAGTGGTTTATAAAGAATAATGTGTTTGTGAATGAATGACGTGTATATGTTGTGGTATTATGTGTATTGCAGGGGAGCGGCCTGCTTGAAAGGGAGCCTGCCTGGAGACACAGGGTCTGAGGAGGCCATGTGAACAATGGTCCCTGGGCGTAAGATACCTTTTGAAGTGTACATGGTGTTTGGCACCTTGGCCCTTCGCGCCCCTGACAGCACCCCATGGCAGCGCACATCCACTGGTGCGAACTGCCTTTCATAGTGGAGGGGGGATGGATTGGCTGGGGGCGTCCAGACAAGGCAGTGTAACACTGCGGAATGGAGACACACTTATGTGTATTGCAGGGGAGCGGCCTGCTTGAAGGGGAGCCTGCCTGGAGACACGGGGTCTGAGGAGGCCATGTGAACAATGGCCCCTGGGCGCAAGATACCTTTTGAAGTGTACATGGTGTTTGGCACCTTGGCCGTTCGCGCCCCTGACAGCACCCCATGGCAGCGCACATCCACTGCCGCAAACTGCCTTTGATAGTGGAGGGGGGATGGATTGGCCGGGGGCGTGCAGACAAGGCACCATAACACTGCGGAATGGAGACACACTTATGTGTATTGCAGGGGAGAGGCCTGCTTGAAGGGGAGCCTGCCTGGAGACACGGGGTCTGAGGAGGTCATGTGAACAATGGCCCCTGGGCGTAAGATACCTTTTGAAGTGTACATGATGTTTGGCACCTTGGCTGTTCGCGCCCCTGAGAGCACCCCATGGCAGCACACATCCACTGGCGCAAACTGCCTTTGATAGTGGAGGGGGGATGGATTGGCCGGGGGCGTGCAGACAAGGCACCGGAACACTGCGGAATGGAGACACACTTATGTGTATCGAAGGGGAGTGGCCTGTTTGAAGGGGAGCCTGCCTGGAGACACGGGGTCTGAGGAGGCCATGTGAACAATGGCCCCTGTGCGTATGATACCTTTTGAAGTGTACATGGTGTTTGGCACCTTGGCCCTTTGCGCCCCTGACAGCACCCCATGGCAGCGCACATCCACTGGTGCGAACTGCCTTTCATAGTGGAGGGGGGATGGATTGGCTTCGGGCGTCCAGACAAGGCAGTGTAACACTGCGGAATGGAGACACACTTATGTGTATTGCAGGGGAGCGGCCTGCTTGAAGGGGAGCCTGCCTGGAGATACGGGGTCTGAGGAGGCCATGTGAACAATGGCCCCTGGGCGCAAGATACCTTTTGAAGTGTACATGGTGTTTGGCACCTTGGCCGTTCGCACCCCTGACAGCACCCCATGGCAGCGCACATCCACTGATGCGAACTGCCTTTGACAGTGGAGGGGGGATGGATTAGCTGGGGGCGTGCAGACAAGGCACCAGAACACTGCGGAATGGAAACACACTTATGTGTATTGCAGCGGAGGGGCCTACTTGAAGGGGAGCCTGCCTGGAGACAGGGGGTCTGAGGAGGCCATGTGAACAATGGCCCCTGTGCATAAGATACCTTTTGAAGTGTATATGGTGTTTGGCACCTTGGCCGTTCGCGCCCCTGACAGCACCCCATGGCAGCGCACATCTACTGGTGCGAACTGCCTTTGATAGTGGAGGGGGGATGGATTGGCCGGGGGCGTGCAGACAAGTCACTGGAACACTGGGAAATGGAGACACACTTATGTGTATTGCAGGGGAGCGGCCTGCTTGAAGGGGAGCCTGCCTGGGGACACGGGGTCTGAAAAGGCCATGTGAACAATGGCCCCTGGGCGCAAGATTCCTTTTGAAGTGTACATGGTGTTTGGCACCTTGGCCGTTCGCGCCCCTGGCAGCACCCCATGCAGCGCACATCCACTGGTGCGAACTGCCTTTGACAGTGGAGGGGGGATGGATTGGCCGGGGGCATGCAGACAAGGCACCGGAACACTACGGAATGGAGACACACTTATGTGTATTGCAGGGGAGCGACCTGCTTGAAGGGTAGCCTGCCTGGAGACACGGGTCTGAGGAGGCCATGTGAACAATGGCCCCTGGGCGTAAGATACCTTTTGAAGTGTACATGTTGTTTGGCACCCTGGCCGTTCGCGCCCCTGACAGCACCCCATGGCAGTGCACATCCACTGGTGCGAACTGCCTTTGATAGTGGAGGGGGGATGGATTGGCTGGGGGCGTGCAGACAAGGCACCGGAACACTGCGGAATGGAGACACACTTGATTCACTTAAAAACTGAAACAACCATTGATAAAAAATATGTTGTGTTTTATTTGGTTTCTTATTTTGATGGCACAAAAATACTACACATTGTAAAGGTCTGGTTGCAGCTCAGCGAGGGAAAATCCCCTGTACTGACCGCTGTCACTGGGGAAAGTTTGTCTAATGGCACCACCGACACAGGCAGGTATTACTCGTGGAACGCGGTGTCCAAGCCTCCCATGAAGCCACCATGTGTACAAACAATAGGCCACCAGCCGGTACCACCTGTGAAAGAGAAATATACAAACTGTTTTTAAATGACCAAGATAAGTGTATTAAACCTTAGTTGTCAATGACAATTCTTGTATCCAATGGCATTTTGACCAGGACAAATGCTATCTAGACACTGAACAAGAAGCACTTTTATGCAACTATTACTAGAGAATTGCAAGACTAAACTGATATGACAATGATATATTGAAGTAACGAGAATATAGGGCACAACCATGAAATAGTAGTGGCCTAACTGACATCACAACCAGACTATACTTACTCGTTACTTGGATTACGAGGGTGAACTGTTGTGCGAAGTTCGTGCATAAGCACCATCAAAATCCTCAACACAGACCATGTGAGGCAGGCTGCCGTGAAGTCTGGCAGCTCGGTAATGCATTGCGGCTGTGGATCGCCTTGCGATATTTAGGACAAGCATCCAGAGTTTTCTTGGCAGCAGCAGTTCTCCTCCTCGGTTGGCATTAGCGCACACCGATTGCAGCTACGCCAGGTGGAAACACCATCCATGCGACTAGGGCCAGGCTCTTCATCTGTTGAAACATCCGCCCAACTGTCGTCCAAAGCCCCATCGTTTACGCGGCTTTCTCTTTCCAGTAATACCTCCTCGGAATACTCAGGCTCGTACAGGTAGGGCATTATTGTTGCCATTGTGTGGTAAACAAACAAACATAATTTACAGCAGTGGTACTGGTATCTGTTCACACGCGGTACAAGCAACGAAGGTAGCTGACCAGAGCACAGAAACGAGTCACAGAATACTCAAAGAAATACAGTGAGAGGAATGGAAAAGAAAATCTGCTGCTGTGTGTTGTGAAACGGTCTGTTTATACTTATCGAGGAAAGAGGCTTCATGCCGTTTCCGTGGTGACACGTCATTAGCTGAAGCGCAGAGAATGTTGACACGAGACATGCTTTGGCATTGTGAAATGGGCAGTACGCGTCTAGTGATGTCAGGCTCAGGGGCGAGTGCTATGATATAGTGCTGCAAACGCAGGTCACCCAGGGCGATGCGACAAGTGATAAGATTATCACAAGATGGCCACGCCTTGCTGCCTGATTTCGCTTGTGTTCAAGAGACGAAAACTCGGGTAAGGTGCATAAGAAATGTTTGTACGATCGATCGACTAAAAACATATGGCCGAACCATAGGGACAATAATATTTTCTGACCGAACCATTCCTTTAAGACATAAAAAGTCATTTTGGCATGACATATTGCATTTTTAATAAACACACTAAATAGGTTCAGAGCCTAGGGGCCCCATGCATTTACAATTATGTCCTACAATGGAATCCATCAGCGTCTTCCAAGACACTGCTGCTGCTTTACACATAGGGCCTCATCACGAGTTGGGCGGTAACACCAGCGCTAATAGCGCTGGCGTTATTAGCCCTACCGCCAAACCCACTGGTGCTATTAGCGCCGGATCACGGGTTTGGCGGAACAGGTATTGCCCATTCCCCATTGAGCCCATTTGGGAATTCCCCATTGGGCTTAATGGGGAAATTTTGCGCTTTTACCGCTGGTTGTAAACGTGCCGAAAATTGGCAAATTCTCAGCGGATTTCCCCCCCAGCTCTGAGGGGGGGAACTCAGCCAAAGCCGTGATTTGGCGGTCCCTTCAAAGCGGCGGTCACAGCGCTACCATCGCATTTAAGGGCTACCGCCAAACTCGTGATGAGGCCCATAATGTTTTCTTTTTATCTAAGCCTTGATAGTTGAAAAAGTGTTCTTTTATTTCATCAGTATACCTATCCATAAAAAGGACTCCAGGTGTGAACTGGCAAATTACGGACCAATAGCTTTACTGGATTCAGCAGGCAACAGGCATGCTTGAGCGCTCCTGACACACCTGAAAGGATAGAGCAGCGGTGGGTTACCAGTCATTTGATCGAATGCCATTTGATCGAGAGTCAAATGGTCGAAAAAATGGTCGAATTTTTTTATTTATTTTTTATGGGGGGGTTCCCCCCAAAACCCCTCTTTTTCTATATGAATTTTTTTTTACCATACAAAACTAAAAAAAATATATAAATAAATAAATAAAAAAATTTAACCATTTTTTTTTCGACCATTTGACTTTCGATCAAATGGTCATTTGATCTTTTATTTTCGACCATTTGACCGGACACCGCGGCGGTGGTGTGAGAATCCCTTTTGAGCAGACAGGATTACAAGCTGGTCAATCCATTTGAGATAATTGCATGCCCTTTCAAATATTAATTGAAAAGCAACAGCATTGGTCAAATTGGTGTCTGAGTGGTGCAAAGTCCTTATAAAAAAGTGTTTTCACTGAATTTCATAGGTTTTTATTAGTGCAACTTAACCATAACGTCCCTTGAACATTGTTTTTTTCTGTGAATTTCATAGGTGTTTATGAATTAAAATGTTTTACAATGTTACATCACTGTGTATAAGTTATTATTAATTCCTCTTTTAACATACATTAAAGAACTGTAAACCTCCTTTAAGAAACATATTTTTCGCAAGGCATACTGATGCGTGTCATTATCAGCAGCACATGCTGAGGATGCGAGTCATGGTTGAATTGCCTACAGCATAAGGCTCGACCATGACCTCAGCAACACCAAACCAGCCCCGTTATCCACTGCAGCTACCCTACATCCTAGTTCAGTCTCTACTATTTTTCTATTTCTTTTATATTGCGCCGGTAACTCACAAGTCTCGGGGCACAGAAACATGGACACACATAATACCATCATGAGACATGGGACAAACAAAAGAATGCGGCTAGAAGTAAAATAAAGAACTATACCCTAATAATGTCAACAATGGCCAGTGCTCATAATTTACAGCCATGGCCAGTCTCCAGAATGTATGGGGCATGGGCTCTGGCCATGCTGCATTACCAATTAGGCAAATCAGAGTAGATATATGTCCTTGCTGAGGGTCATGCCCACTGCAGAAGCAGCAAAGTTATATGACTGTCTTTTGTACTTACTTTTTGACACTTACAAAAAAGTAAAACACAGGACAGATTTGCAAAAGCATGCTTTTATGTCCTTGCTCATTCTCCTCGCGCAAGTTTGCTGCATTCCCGTCCAGCACTTCTGTCTGCAGCCGCAAGCAGATTTTTTACCCATGTAAACCTAGGGCTTCCCCTATGCCGCATGCCTCAATAAGTACATCATAGTAGGCATTCATCCTTGCCGATGACCAGGCCCACTGTCCATGCACCAAAGTTATATCATAATTGTTTGTAGTTACATGTTGACACTTTCGAAAAATAAAACAAGACAAATTTGCAAAAGCATGCATTCAGGTCCTTGCTGATGCTCCTCACGCAGGTTTTCTGTTATCCAGTGCAGAACTTCATACTGTGGCCGCAAGCAGAATATGTTTTCCCATTCAAACATAATGCTTTGGCGATGCCGCACGCCCCAATAAGCAAATCAGAGTACACATTTGTCCTTGATCAGGGGCAGGTCCATTGTCCAGACACCAAAGTTATATCACCATTTTTTATACTTATATTTTGACACTTTAGATAAAATTAAACACTGGACAGATTTGCAAAACAATGCTTTGAGGTCCTTGCTGATGCTTCTCACAAAAGTTTGCTGCAATCCTGTCCAGCACGCCGGTCCATAGCCAGAAGCAGAATTTCTTTTCCCATACAAACCTGTTTCGATTTCAAAAGACGTTACCACATAGCCGGTCCCTGGTGGCCGTGCCCACTTTAACACCATTGCCGGCCCCTCATGGTCAGGGACAGTAACCAGATTGTCTGGGTCATGCACTTTGGCCATGACCTGGACAATCGGGCACTGCCCATGGCCACAGGCTATACCAAAGTCACCAAAGGTATATCACTATTTTTTGTACCTACATTATGACACTTTTCAAAAAATAAGACACGGACACATTTGCAAAACCGTGCTTTCGGGTCCTTGCCAATGCTCCTTGCATGAGTTTGTTGTAAATACATCCATATTTTATTTTTGGAAAAATGTCAACATTTAAGTACAAATAATAGTCATACAACTTGGCCCCCACTTAACAAAATCTATTTAGACCTTTTACAAACATTCAAAGTTGGGTCTATAATCTTGCTGAAAACTTGTGTGCAGAATCATCGAACGGCAACAAAGTTATAAGACATCTAAAAATGGTGAGACCACCTCTAATTTGGCCCCCTCTTGATGAAAACCCACCAAACATTGCAAACCCATTCAATTTTGGGTCTAAAATCGTTTTCAAAACTTGTGTGCAGATTCGTCAAATGGCACAAAATTTATAAGCCTTTCAAATATTTTGGGAACCCCCCTCTAATGTTGCCCCCTCTTGGCACCTGACTTTGCATAACTATTCAGGGTCAGGATTAAAATGATATTGCACATTTTCATGCAGTTTCATTGAGTGGGGCCAAAGTTAAAATGCATCCAAAAACGTTTTTTCCCGACACTGGAATGCAGAAATATGCATGGATGTCCCTGAACATCTGGGATGTTCTCGAACATCACAGGAATGTCCCGGAACATCGGAAATGTTTGCAGACATCGGATAAGAAAAACACCTGATTTGTGACTTTTTTGGCCATATCCCATCCCATCCTCATCACCATCACGTCGGAGATTGTTTCATTTGTTTGGCAAGTGCAATGTTGTGTGTTTTAATATATTTTTACTGTGATGTCCGTAGACTATGGGCCCTGTTCGCAAATCCAACATGGCGTCCATTTCAAAGGTTTTGATGTACTAAACATTTTGAATTGACCAATCAGTGGGTGTTTATGATGTCTGCGGACAACATGCCATACCTTGATTGGTCCAGGAGGGTGTACCCAGACCAAATAGGGAAGTGAGTCTGCAGACCGGACCCAGATATCACACATTTTTTTTACCTACAAAAGAACAGTAGTTGTGACTCTTGCTGACACTGACAATTGAGAAAACATGTTCAGGAATTAGGATTAAGTTGAAGGCAAATAAACCCTGTTTGAATGAAAAAAAATCACTTTGCTTGAAAGTCTGCATTATTTACATGAGGGTGTTGGTCAGCCAGATTTTGGTGAGCTGTTGTGGACTGCACGTCCTTCCCAGGCTGCATTGTAAGCACAGCACACCCATGATGATGTAGCACAAGTGTACGATTTTGGCTAAGGACCCCATACAACGAAGCCCGCGCTGCCAAGGGCACAGCTGTTGTGGGCTGCATGTCTTTTCCGGGCTGCGTTGTAAGCCACGCCCCACCATGTTGACAGAGCCCAGGAGTGTGAGGATAAGATCTGGGCTAGGAAGCCTGTGCGGCAAAGCCTGTGCTGCCAAGGGTGCAGCTCTTGTGGCCTGCTGGAAGCTCGAGGCGTGGGGAGTGTGACGCTGTCTCTTTGGATGTTCTCCCCGTGCAAGTATGCCATGCGAATAAGATCCTTCATGCTAGATCTTACTCCTGCCATCAACCGAGTGGCTGCTTCTGACTGCATTCTTCCATGGAACGATCAGGTCTGGTTCCCCAGGAAGGCCCTGCGAAGTGTACAGAACTAGCTCCTATTTTTTCTTGTTATGCAAAGCTCTAAGGCTGAAGGAGAGACTGTGGATGTCTTTGAATATCCCAAGAGGAAGCTAGGAGAGAACACATTCTTGTGTCGCCCTTTGTATTGGATTTTTTATTTTATTATCCTATTATCAAGTTTTGTGTTCAGTCTGAAAAGTCCAACTGACGGTGCCAGGTGTGGGGAGAGGGAGTCGGACTAAGGGTACCCCCTTGGCAGTCGAGCATCCCCGTACTGGCCCCCAATCGATCCCCTTGGGACTTTTACTTTCTAATCACTCTGGTATTTAAATATTGCATTTTTATGCAATTCTTATTGATTTTTAAATTCAGATGACAAGAGTACTTGTGTACATTTTATTTTCTACAGTGGTCGAACCAACCAATTTACGTCATCTGGGCAACAGCAATAGGAACTCGGGAATCCCCCGAGACAGACTGGCAAGCTTGGCACAGCAGAAAGTCATCCCTTCAAGACTATTAGCAAGATTGGACGATGAGATCCAACCCTTTGTCATATCCAAAAACCATGCCCAATTAGGCGGGAAAAATACAGGACTTATCGGTTTTGATATCTGGTTCAGTCTCACTGAGTACATATTGGGAGAATAAGGTGACTGGAGGCCATACACCATATTTAGATATCATGAAGCCCAGATTTCTGCCTCCCTGCATATTAAATGGAGATGTTCAATTTTGTGAATAAGTGAGCTGGATTCTAATGTATCAAACAAGTGCCCACATTGTTTGCATAGGATTGAAACCGAAAAGCATTTGTTCTTAGCTTGTCCCCTATACCAGTATACTTTAGGAGGATATATTTGCAGCCTAGGGTCTTGTTAGCACACATTGTCACTACAAGTGATTCTACGTCTCTGCAGAAGGTCTGATGACGAGGCAGATGTGATTGGTGCCGCAAAATGTTTGCGCAGCTCTTGGCTGAAAAGAGCTGCATTATTGAGGTCATTGAATGAAATAACACCACCTTTAGCATAATCATGTGTGGTGCGGCACGTGCAGTCCAGATCTGCTCATTTTGAAATGCAAACGCGTCTAGTAATAATACACCAAGGTTGGCCTTAGCTCATACATGGCTTCAATCCTGTAAGGCATCTGCACTTTTTATGTGATATGTCCCTAGAAGTAGGACACATGGTATGGCAAATATCACTCTCGCCTGTGTGCTATCACCATCATTCCTGGTTCCCTTTGGCGATGTTGCTATATCACACCCTTCTGATGATATTTCTTGTAAGGTAGCATGCAAGGGGAATGCTGGTTCGTTCTAATAGTGTTATAAAATATTGCTTTTGCACGAGGACTTAAGTCTTTCCTGCATTTTAACATTTTATGATGATGATATTGCTCGATAACCTTTGATGAATTATTTGTAAACTCAAAGTACTACGGATCATCATTATAAAATTAAGTGCCTTTTAATCTACTTTGATATACTTTTGAAACTTGTAATAGTATGTGCAATTGTTGTTACTCTGCTTGCTTTTGTGGTGCTCAGCCGAAATAAAGTATTTTTGACTGACTGTGAGAATTAATTCATGAAAAGTGAAATAGACCAAAAACAAAACAGGTTAAGTACTTAGGGCCCTATTCTTGGATTTTTTTGCACGATTCAACGTGACTTTGCACTGCTGAAAAGTGACTTTGCACTGCTGACACAAACGCTGATTCATGGAACTGTGCAAAGTGTATTTTTGCAGTGCAAAGTCATGTTTGCAGTACAAAATGACTTTGCACTGACTTTGCACTGCAAGAATACACTTTGCACAATTCCATGAATCAGGGTTCGTGTCGGCAGTGAAAGGTCACTTTTCAGCAGTGCAAAGTCACTTTGAACTTTGCAAAAGAATTCCATGAATCGGGCCTTTAGAATCTACTGAGAAGTCTGCAGCATGTAAACAAATGAACTCCTTTTAAAACTGGAAAGGGACGAAGTACTGTAAATGTTTACTGAATGGGCCAGCTGAGAACTCATATGGATCATTTTACAATGTGCCAGAGCATAAAAGTAAAGTGTAAACTGATTTTACGCTTTATATTTATGTTCCAGCACATTTCTCTGCCGTTTGCACTTCTCGTTCTCGCATTTGCACGATCTGAATGACACAAGGCTTAGCAAGATCGTCTGTCTTGTCCTCCCTCTGTCTTCCCTTCCTTGTCTTGTCATGCCTAGAAACACTTGTGTACAGGTGCGTTATAAATTAATTATCATATCACAGGAGTGCAGCAAAACGGAAATTGCATCTTTAAATGGCTTGCCTGCTCCGTCTTGAAAGAGCATTTGGATTTACGCCTGCGTGAGATGAGAGGCAGTGTTTTATTTTACCCAAAGCAGAGAGTAAAAGTATATATGATATGATATATTGTATTTATATTGCGCTCACACACAAGTGTTTTAGAGCGCGACCAAACGAAGCAGGGAAACAAGGGAGAACAAAAACAACAATCTTACTAGGTCCAGTGACATTGAGAACGTGCAAGTGCATGGGAGAGGGAAAGGGGAAAGGTGCATGGAAGGGGGGAGAAGTGGAAAGTGCGAAACAGAGGAGAGAACAGAATAGATAATACGTTAAATAAATAAAGATGATAAACAGAGTTAGTGGAGCCAGCAAGTGGCAAGTGCTAGGTTAGTCAGATAGGGTATATCTAATAAGTGAAGAAGAGAAGTGGGTGGGGACTGTATGGGTACAGATACAGACCCCATTGCAAGGGGTGGCCCGGAGGCATTGTAGGCGGGTGGCAGGGTGAGCAGGTATTTGGGCCCGAAGGACCGAGGGTGGCTGGGTGCACGGTGCCGAGAGAGAAAACAGATCAGCAGGTGAGGTGCTTCCGGGAAACCAGAGATGGTTCTCCTCAAGTTTCAAGGTGGCAGGGAGGCTTTGAAGACTGAAGGCGATTTAGCCATCATTTCATCTTTACATGTACGCCCTGCTTTAGGAATGTTCAAAGTTGCATGCAGGTGACCAGCAACGTGCAAGTGAAGGCGTTCAAGGTCCCCTGCATGCAATAACCATTTTATTTAAAATATTTTACAAAGTTAGAAGCAGCAGCTCGGGTGGACTTCTAGTTTGCTTGGGTATCAAGGTGCTGATGCAAACACGGGATGCTGCAGAGAAATATTGAGAAACCCTTCCAGTGCAATTAGGATTTGCCGGGTAAACGGTGTCATCATGATCATTTGCTGGGTGAATGGAACTTGGCACCCTCTCCTGGGACCCAGTATGGACCTCAGTGCAGCTGCATTAGTTGCACCAATGGTAGTTACCCTTCCACAGAAATCAATAATATGTGTCTAACACAAACTGGTGTCATTGCAATGGGAGAGCAAAGAAAGAGCTGAAGACTGGGTTTGGGCTCAGTTTTTAAGCCAGTCAAGGAAATGGGCTGGAGGGGCTGGGGAAGCCTTATCTTTCACCAATATATATGCATAAAGACAATCATCTCGAAATAGGATTGCCTGTTTTATTTACTTGCATTGTGCCTCATGCATACTGCAATTCTAATTGAGTTTGTGCGCACAGTATCTGATGTAAATGATCCACCAGTTGAAACTGTTTAAGGGCCTGAACATGGAATTTCGATAACAGTTCAAAGACACTTTGCACTGCCAACAAACACCCTGATTCACAGAGCGGTGCAAAGTGTATTTTTGCAGTGCAGATTGACTTTGCACCGGGCTAAAAAATCCATGAATCAGGCCCTAAGTGTGTCAGGTCTATGAATCTGAAGTTTGCTTTGCTGCTTTCTACAGGGCACATTCATTCTGTTGGAATGCCAATGGCTTCAATCAGATTTCAGTATCCTTAAAGTAATTGCTAAAAAGCAGGTGGGTTTTATAGTTGTCTCCTTTCTCCTCTAATGTTACTTCCTGAGTTATGATACACGTTGCTGATTTTTCCAAACATAAAATTAAACACCTGCTCTCCTGCCAGCCTTTATCTAGCCCGACAGAATGTCAATGTTAAATGACAGCTGTGGCAGATCCCAATCGGCTCTTTACTGGTTCATGACTGGTAAAGACAAGTCGTGTCCCCGAGTCCCCATTGTAGTTAATGCACAAAACATCAGCCGTGATTGTCACTGTCTGTCACTTTCGGCCTGTCAAATCCTCGGCATCCATTCATTTTCGTTGTTCTTGAGTGAGAGTGAAGTCATTGTACAAGTCGCCTCAGAATCTCCAATGTTTCTGCTAACTCCTTCACCATTCCTGAAACTACAAATGAACCTACAATAGACAGAATCATATTTTAAACTTCTATTAGAGGTTTCCTCTGCATAATATACATTAAGCAATAGATAAAACTAATGCTTAATCAAAGATCAAATGCATGCTTAATCCCATGTCCTATCATAAGTCTCATTACAAGAAAACCCTGAGCTGTAGTTGGCAATTTGGACACACGGTCCACACCGGGCGCAATCCACGTCTCCCCCCATTAAAGGAAGAAGCATTGGCAAAGCCAACATTTTTTGCACCAATAGTGCAATCATACATCTAGTTTACCTATATTTTTCCGAAGCAAAGCATGTTTGACTATATCTAGTATACAGTAGTCACCATATGCTATGCTATATGTGCAGATGTTAACATCATATGCAGAGTGCAACCTCGAACGGTTACATATCTTATTGACGAATCAACTAATAACGAATGAAAATATAACAAAACAAAAATAACGGCACAAAATAATTAAATAGTTTTTTCTTTTTTTGCGGGGTCGTTCCAAACCCCTTTCCACCGGCTAAAAACCCACCCCAACCACTTCCCCAAAAGATGTAGCCCTTTACCCCACCCCACATATATTTCTGTTATATTTTTTGTTATAAATTCCATTTGTTATTTATTTTTCTTTAAAAAGACTGTATACCCTCTCGAAAGCCCCAATAAAGCTCCATGTGTCCAGTAAGTCATCATATGTAGTCTCAGATACCATGCACTTCAATTGAACCAAAAGAACCACTAAACTTCACCCGAGACTAACACATCCTGCCCATCTTAACTTTATCACTGCATCAGGAAGCATTCTCAGATATTCTGTTAAACAAAGCAAACCAAAAATAAAACTACCCTATCTGAAGGGCCAGAGCTGTGTATGTTATTCTGTAATTTCCATAAGGAATTATTGAAACAGTTAAATTTCAGAATAGGACAGCAATAAACTTTACAGCATCACAAATGTTACACATTATTATAGTACCCCGGAAAGGGAATATATGTAATGTTAGTGGTTAAGTACTCCTGGCCTGTTTTTAAGGGCCCTAGCGACACTTAAGATCCCTCTTTTTACCTTTTGAAGCATACCCTTTTTAAAAGGAACAGTGCTGCAGAGCCTGTCTCCCTTTGTCTTCATAGCCAGAGTGCCCTCTTTCATCTTAAGGCTGGGTTACTAGTGTTTTTATTGGTCTGTTTGTATTTTTAATTTAATTAATTACTCCTATTATTATTGGACAGTTCTTGTATTGTGTTATCACATTACTATTGTTGTTTGGATGCTTCTTTGATAACTCACAAACCTCCTGAAAAATCTATAATGACCAAGCTTGCATGGTTTACCATGCAATTATCAAATATAATAAAACAAAAGCAGAAATGACTGAATTACTTTTAATGCGGGGTAGCACACCTGTACCCTGCCTCATCCCCCAGCTTACCTAATACCCTTTGCCCAACCCCAGGGCCATCTTAAACAATTTTGGGGCCCTGGGCACGGACATCTTTGGGGCCCCCCTCCACCAAACCAAAGGAATGAAGGGATCAAGAATACTGGTTGCACCCCCCCACCGTCACACTCACAACCCATAGGTTGATATGCTGTCTAGCAGCATAATAAGCACGCGTATTTCCTTTAAGTCCCCTTGCGCTCTTCATTCTTGCTCTAATCAGAATGATAAACAAATAGCATTTGAAGACCAACATTAACAGTCTACAAAGGGGTTACTGTTCTAATACATACAGGATACTTTTGATCAATAACATCCAGGAAGGTAAATGTAGTATTAATTTAGGACCGTATGTAAAAGGTACATGTAAACCATAATAAACAGAGAACTCACATTAGCTGCCTCACAGAATGCAAAAGTGCTCAAGCATGGATAGAGACCACGAATTGGAAAGAAGGAGAACACTACACATACCATAGCATGGATACTGGAGGCTGATTAGAAGCTACCATGAAGGTGTCTTTATCCAGACAGACCGAGATTAGAAGTGGGATATGGTTTTCAAATAGTGTTGCCATTAGATATCAAAGGAACAAATGCCTGTGATGTGTGACATAAATATGCTGACTATTAACACAGTGAAACCATGAATAAGGCTTTCATGCAGATCATACCATGAGAAGGAAATCCCTTGGAAGGGCTGGCAAATTTGAAAGGTTTAGGGACTGGCAATATTGAGAGGCTAGGAAATACAAGGTTAAATGAGATCCCCAGGATCACACATTGGTTAAGGGGTGAAGCTGGGATTTGTACCAATTCTGCAATTTCTGCATTTAAACACTTTCTATTCCAGTTCTTACCATGAACTAAAACAATATCATTTTTATAAAGAAACAGACTTGGAAAGTGCACAAATCCCATTACCAAACCTGACCATTTTTAAACAAAATATTATAGAAGGGGGTTATGCAAAATTGGAATGATTCTAGCTTCATTCTCTGCATCATCAAGGGATGTATACAAGAACCAGCATACCAATAGATGTGATTTAGCAAATTTAATCTGGGTTTGTCTTTTGTATTTTAAAGCTTTAAATACTTCCAAAACTATGGCTTGTGACATTTTCATTTATAAACGTGAATAAAAACCTTTGACTTTTACCAAAAAGCAAACCGTTGTTTGTGTCAAAGCAATTACCTTGCTCCAAAACAAAATTTAAACTAAGAAAACTCTTATCACTAATGTTGAGACCCCACAGAATTCCACATCCTCTCCCAGGAACACACAGCCCCAATTCAACTTCACGCCTCTCTCTAGCAAAGAGGTTGAGACTATCATTTTGAAGCTCAAACCCTCTTACTGCCAGGGCGATGCTTACCCTGCTCCTCTTATCAAGGAAGCCGCAAAGGACCTAGCCCCATTCATTACCTCCGTCATCAACGCATCATTCAAATCTAGCATAGTCCCAAATAATCTCAAAGACGCTTGGGTACTCTCACTATTAATGAAACCCTTCTTAGAACCCAAAAATCCATCTAACTACAGACCCATCATGACGGTAGCTTTCCTACTAAGAATACTGGACTGTGCAGCCTATCTGCAGATACAGCAATACCTTGAATCCAATAATCTGCTAGGCCTTAGACAATCAGGATTCAGACCCCGACACAGGACAACAACTGCGTTGATTGACTTTAAGAATCAAATCCAGACTTTTAAAGACAAGTGTAAATTGGCCCTTCTTCTCCTACTCGACCTATCAGGGGCATTTGATCTTCTGAATCATACAATCTGATATAAACACTGTTCATCTGGTAGTCACTTCTCGGACCGAGCAAATGCTTGGATTGAGTAATTCCTCAATAACAGATTGTTAGGCAAAATGTGTATGTAGTACCCTCTGGGAACACTACAAACAACTCTGACTACAGGTATAGGAAACCCAACCTTTGGTATAAGCTTGTGCTACACAGTCTTGGTAGTGTGTTGAGCAGCCATGCTTATCTCAAGATGGGTCAATGTGAGCTGCAGGAGAGTTACACAGAGATTCACAGTGACAAGTATTCAAATAAACACTTACACTCAATGTTTCTTGAATAAACAATTATTTATTTATTTATCAGTCAGTTAGAATAAGCCTTCTTCAGAAGGGAGCAACATAATAGTAACACACAAATACACTTCAATACTGTACACTCTTAGTTTGTAAATCAGTAAAGACCCTTTTGGGATGGCCCACAGATACAACCTACACCCTCAGGTGACTTCAATAGCTAGGGTGCTGGGGACATTGATATCTTACTGTTGGCATTTAGAATACAATTATAAGTTGGTAAAAGGAAAAGGTTATAAGAACAACAAGAGACCACAAATATTCTTAAGCAGGCATATACCTTTGGATCCCCACAGCAGAGTCATTCAGTATAACAGGCTAGGCCAAAGTCAATAGGCGAAAGTCTTACATAGGATGAAGCACTTCTGGTAGGTAAGTAGAAAAGTCTTTGCACAATGTTTTAGAAGACTTTGAAGAAAAGAAGAAACAAATGTAGGGCCACAAGCCATTAGACTTGTGAGGGGTAGAAGATGCAAGCAACTCTACAGCAAGAGGTACGTTCTCTCAGACGTTGTACAGTACCTTTGAATTGAAGAAACATTGCAGCAGATGACTTCTGCTCCTGTGCAGCTCTGCAGATCTGACGGTTCCTAGGCCTCAGTCGTGGGGACAAGAGGGAGGACTTCTGGGGACTCCTGCACTGCAATGGGACGGTCACCGCTCACAACCAGCAAACTTCAAATCAGTGGCTGTTCAGCTCCTCACGTCTACCGCAAATAGCAACACTGTGGTTCCTGGCTGTCGAGATGGACTTTCCTTGCTTCTGGCGTCCCACACTCTGTTGAGGGGGCTCAGGCTCGGTCAGTCCCGCTTCCTGGGAGTTCAGAGGATCTTCCTGAAGCTCTAGTCCAGCTTAAAAGTAACAAACACAATCTGGTGTTCCTCTCCCTGGCTATACGGTTTCCAGCATCACCTCTGTGGAAATTCAACCAGCTTTGAGAAGGATGTCTAGGTGTCTTACTTTGGAGTTGATTGGTTCCACCAACTCAAGGGGAGAAGTCGTCCTTGCAGAGGCTTTTGTGTCGATACAAATTTTGAGTTTCAGCACAGCAACAGGGCTTCACCGGGCAAACGAACGGTCCAGGAGTTGCAGCAGGTGTCCTCTTCAAGTTCTTGTTTGGTTTCTTTGTCCAGTGGTCGACTCTGCCTCCCAAGCCAAAAGCCTCGCCTTTTATTCATTTCTCTCCCATTCATTCCAGTTTAGCTGTCAATCATCCAGCAGGGTGTCTGTCTTTGCCAGACAGTCAGCCGGCCAATCACTACAGAGTGAATTCCGGACTCCTAGGAGACTAAGCACAGGGAGTTTCGAGTACCTCCCTCACTTCCTGCCTACCCCAGACACACTGGAGCCAGAGGCGGGCTTTACTCGTAATTCCCGCCAAAGGCAAAGCGAACAATAGGACCAAACCTGGTTTGGCGTGCAGAGTAAATCTCAAGAAGGACCTTTCCACAAAGAAATGGCAAAAAAAGAAGTCAGACTCCACAACCAAAAGAAACACAAAGCTCAGAAATCACATTAAAATACACGAGAGAGTGGGAAAAAAGAGTCTCACTCTCTCCAGGTTAAAAAAATCAGGTCCTCAAAATCCAGCAAAGTTGCTGGTGGTCTCTAAGTGGCAGGGAATTAGCACATTTTTGAGAATTCTCCCTAACACAGATCCATGAGGGTCTTTGCACCCTCAGCACCAGCCACACCTACTCCAGTCACCTGCAGGGTCCCACAAGGGACCCTGCAGGTGTGTCTCCTACTCTCTACAATGTGTTCATAAAGCCTCTTTTTGATGCTCTTGACTATCGGGGTGTCACTTACACCAATTATGCGGACTACACCCAGATACGCATCCCCATCACCGGTGATTACATTGTAGACAGTAAGACGCTGAATAACATCTATCTCACTATACAAGCATGGAAGGCAAAACACAGGCTCTGTCTTAATGATGAAAAGACAGAGTTGCTCATCTTGGGATCACCAGCCAATTTGAACGAATATTGATGGCAATACAATCAAAGTGTCCAAAATTGTTAAAACCTTAGGATTATACATTGACTCTGCCTTAAACTTAAGGCAAACAAATGCACTGGGTTCCTCATCTGCCTACACCTGTAAGCTTATTACTGCATGCTGCCCTTATCTGACAACTAACTGCCTCACAATAGCAAGAGCTCTTGGCCTCTCCAAGCTTGACTACTGTAACATGCTCTATCTTGGCACATCACAACAAAGCCTTAACAAAATGCAAGTTATGCAAAACAATACCATCAGAGCAGCCTTAAATATTCCAAGAAATCAACATATTTCAGAAACCAGAAAACTCGAAAATGGCTTAACATTAATCAAATAATTGCCTATAAAACATTGTCCCTGACTCACAAGTGCTTATCTAATCAGCCACCCACTTGCTTGGCAAATACTATCTCACGCCACACTTCTACACGGTCTACCCGAACAGCCCAGATGCACTGTGTCAATATCCCATGATTCAAGCAACAACGAGCAGGTGGGGTTAGTTTTCCAGTCCTGGCTGCCAAGAAATGGAATGCCCGCCCTCTATCCCTAAGAGAGGAAGCCTCATACCCTCTTTTCCGAAAAAAAGGTTAAAGTCTGGCTCCATGAACAAAACCCCATCTCAGTCGCTTAATCATGACCCACTTGTGCATATGTATGTAAAATGATTCCCTGTATATTTGTAATTCTTGTATATCTCCTATTGCACCTGCCTTATTATACTCTGCTGTAATTGTCATGATTTGTCGCAACATGTAAGTTGAGCACCCAGATGCCTCAGGGCTCGGCACGCATTACAAATAAACCTCACAGAAGACAGCACAGTAATGTAAAATATATTAGATGATTTGACAAGGATCACTGTATCGTCTGCGGGAAAATCCAGGATACAAACATGAACGCTGTTGTTCCATAGTCTTGAATATGGATATTTAGTCACCTCTTGGAGTAACAGTTTATGCCATCATTGGAGGCGATTGCATAGGTTTTACAACACCCCATCTGAACAAACCAATTTATAGACCATCACCATATGGATGATATTTAGTTTTTATTGCAACCCCTATCTGGTACAGGTATATTGCTGATAATAGCATATGTTGTAAACCAAGTACATATGCAGGCAGGTTTATATACTTCAGACATAGGAAAGGCTCAGCCAGCCTTGCTGGAATGTGATATTCTAATTTTACATATGAACACATATCTCTGCAATGGGTGCTTCACACACTGAGCTAACTTCTGAACCATTGTGGCACTCAATTTATCAATATGCATTTCACCATCGCCTATTGCACATGATCAACATAATTCCCACAGGAAGGAAAGAATGCTACAGAGTTGTGCCATAAGGAACACACAAACTATGCATAGCACAGTGAACACAGAAAGCAATAAATGATGAATTGATCAAGGTAGAATGCACTTGCCAAAACAGAAAGGCAATGGATCTAGAGCCTCAGCAGCACCCCATAAAAGTGTGCTATTTAAGACAGTTGAACAATGGAATCTCACTTCTTCAGATCAGCTAGCCTTGTGGGGCCCCCTCCAAGGTGGGGTCCCTGGGCAAGTGCCCCTTTTGCCCTCCCATAAAAACGTCTCTGCCCAACCCACATCTATATATTAATAAAGAAAATGACCCAACATTTCGAAAAAAATAGGTAAACAAATGTGGTCATTTCTTCCACTTTTTTGGTATTCGATCATTTATACGGATATACCATTCATCAGTCTCTCCCCCTCTCTCTCCCTTGTTGCCTACTTTGTAACTTATTTCTGTTCAAAATGATTCCCGTTCTTAAATAAATACAAAATAAATAACCCCCTTCAAGGTGCACCCTTGATGTGTACTCTACATGCATGCTACCTACGGGATGGAACATATGTAGAGTGGACCTCTAGAATTTGATTGCTGATGCTTACCTCTTGATCTCAAAGAATGCCTACAGTCAGTCGGGATTTGCTAATGGGCATTGGTAACACTGACTTATGCAGACAAGTGCAAGGTCCTTGTAGAATGTGCCACAAAGTCACATATATATATATCAACAAGTTGGCAACTGCAATAGAGAAATTGGACATGGGTGCACCTGTTCTGGGAGGTAGGAGAATAGATATTCTGTTGTTTGCAGATGACACTGTCCTAATCAGTAAAACCTGATTAGGCCTACGGAAATCATTGAATGTCTTGCAGTTATGTGCATGGAAATGGGTTTGGAAATAAACTTTCAAAAAACGAAATGCTTAACTATCTTGGTACAAAAAGGAAAACATCTGTTCCCTCAAACGCTTTGGAAAATCATAACATTGAAAGAGTAGATTTGTATGATTATTTAGGCATCTGGCTGGACAAGACAGGCCTCCAGGGAAACACAAATAAGTTAAGCCTTCCTCTCCTTTTGTCCTCCAGACAAGGTGGGGGCTGTAGAAACTGTTTCTACAGCTAATGGTGGGAATATGATGTCACAACCCTTGGAGGTTTTGTGAGCCTGTGCCAGTTCGTCTTCACTTTATGGCACAGAGATCTGGGGATGCTCAAATTTAACCCCCTCCAAACCAGGGAGCTAAATATTTTGAACAGAATGTGTGCATTACTAAAGAGTACTCTGTAATTACCCCAAAAATCCTAAGATTAGAATTGGGAATTAATGGTGTTTCCTTTGAAACCCAAGTTAAACCCCTGCTCTACTGGCAAAAGCTATGGTCTTCTGAACATCAATTACCCTTTCAGAAAGCTCTAGAGGAAATCCTAGCACAAAACGGTACTAATAATTTACCATGGATTCATTATGTCCGAGAGTTAACTGTAAAATTAAATGTAATCATACATGATTCTCTCGGAACTACGGGATTGGTAACATTGAAAGCAAAATCATATAGCTCTACGAGGAATAGTACTATTGGACAGTCATATCGGGAAATATGAACACAGGCCTGATAGCGAGATATCTGCAACTCAAAAACGTATTCTGGTTTTGAGAGCTATTTAGACTCTGTAGAAGACAGAGGAGGCAAGATCCTCTATGTGAAACTTCAGTTGGGTATATCATTGGATGATTTGACAGTGAAGTGGCAAACAGGGGGATAGAGACACATGTAAATACTGTTGAAATGTAAATGAGGATTTGCTGCATGTATTAATATTTTGCCCGTTGTTTGTACATCTCAGGAGAAAATGGATATTCCCGATTTTCAGAAATCTGAACATAATTACTGTCCAATAGGCTGTTCACTGCTTTTCACATGCCCAAAACATCTCTGTACTATGGGCCTTGAGCCAATTTCATAAAAGAGCCTGGTGGGCTAGCACTACATTTTTTTATACTGAAAATATGCTTGAGATTTATGGAACAAAGAAGGTCTATGCGTTACAGCGCGAAGATCCGGAAGCACTCAGTTTCTCAATATTTTGCATATGGGTGCTGTCATGCACAATAGGTCAGTTACACACTCATACAACACCTTGCATAACACTCCGACACAAAGGACTGTCAGGCTCCCCGGGTCACAGTCAAACCCTCAAGTTGTCCCGTCACCTAGGGTGCAGGGGAGTCGCCATCACCGATGGTTTCAGGTCACACGCAGAGGAAGGCGTTGTTTGTTTCCTCGTCTCCAATGGCAACTGCCATGGAAATTGCGATCGGGCTGGAACAGCCGATCGCGATTGCTTCCTGGTTTCACATCGACTTCCCGATCACGTGCACGAAGTCCCGCTCACGTGATCGGGAGGCGGCTCACATAAAAGCCGGGAGCTTTGAATCACTCGCCGCTTCACAGCTGTTTCACAACACTGTTCGGCGTTCTTGACTCTTGTTTTTTGGCCACATCGGATTTCGACTTCAGGCTTACACATAACGGATTTGGTTAACTCTTGCTCCTTGGATACGGTTGCTGGAACTTTGCACGGATACTGGTACTTTGGACCTTTGGCTTACGCATAACGGACTGCTTTGGATTTTCCCTATCTGCTCACTTACTGCAACTCAGATTTTGACCCTTGGATTCCTTACGACCTTCCTTCCGTTCTTTCTTGGAAACCATTACGTGCACCTTAAGGGTTACGGGTGGTCAGCCCGTACCTGCCTCCAGGTACTTGACTGTTTGAATCGTTGGTGCTCCCTTGCACCAAATCCTCAGGCTCCCTTTCACGGAACCTAGGTAAGAGAGTATCATTTATTTGCATTTCACTAAAGCACTGTCTTTGCCTGTATTAACCCCGACTTCCTTCCAACAGCCTCTGGGGTCATCGGCGCCATCTGATTCAGTGAACCATCAACCACCTGTGGCCTCAAAGCTCGCACAGGGAGTGTTTATCTTTCTCTCCCTGTGGGTGATTTGTGGACAGAGGCTCAATACTCTTCACTTCGTGGCAAGTCACGACAGACTGTGAAGCCGTTGCGCTGTGTCGAGTATGGAGCCCGTAGCCGAAGACCCCGTGGCTGCATTGGTACAGGCACTCACAGTACTGAGGGCAGACATGACAGCAGCCAATGCGGCTATACATCAGAGATTAGATATGATCCAAAGTATACAACACCCGTTACCCGCTGATGTAGAGTTCGGGGAAGCCGCCGCTCAACCCCCAGTTGTCCGACCTATTGTTCCCCCTGTAGGGCCACCAGTTCCTGTACTCATGCCTGCGCCCTTTCCCCTGGCCGCCCCAGAAAGATTCCACAGAGACCCCAGAAAGTTTCGCACTTTTATAAATCAATGCAAACTCCATTTTCTTTGTAGACCTCAGGCCTTTCCCGACTCCACCACAAAGGCGGCTTTCACCTTGTCCCATCTGGCCGGCACTGCTGCAGCCTGGGCCAATCCCCTACTGGAGAACAATAACCCTGTCTTATATGATTTCGAATTATTGATCACAGAAATGTCTCATGTATTCGACACACGTCATAAAGCCCAATCCCGGGATCTTGAGCTGTTAGACCTGACTCAAGGAAAGGGGTCACTCATAGAATACATTGCCCGATTTAACCAACTGGCTGCTGAAACATCTTGGCCCGAACCTAAAAAGGCAGTTGTGTTTTACAGAGGGCTCAGTAATACCATGAAAGATGCTATGGCCATCGTTCCTTCTTTGCCCACATCTCATACTGACTTAGTGGACCTCGCCTTACAGATCGATGCAAGGCGTTCCGAACGCAAGTTCGAAACAGGGATCCCTACTACTAGTTTGGCCTCCCCCTCCTCTGATACAGGTGGTGAACCTATGCAAATAGGCGGTATTCGTAGCCCGATCACACAACTAGAGAGGGACCGCAGAAGAACCGACCACGCCTGCTTCTACTGTGGCCTGAGTGGGCATTTTCTAAAGTCCTGTCCCAGACGCCCCAAGTTAAAAAATCCGATTTTTCGGAATGCTCGACCCTAGATCCGGGGGCCGGATCGAGCAATCCTTCAATTCCCTCAGACAAGTTCCCCACCTTTGGCAGGATCAGGCCGGTGATGGTAAAGGCTACGTTAAAACCCACACCCGACATCGTTCATGCCGTTTCGATCTATATCGATTCTGGTGCCACTGGCAATTATGTCGATATAAACCTGGCCGGGTCATTGAATCTGCCCCTGATTACCGAACAGCATCCAGAACCAGTACAGGCGGTGGATGGCACAGCACTGATTTCTGGCCCAATTCGACAACAAACTGCCCGATCACCCTGACTATAGATAAAACACATCAGGAAGTCTTATCCTTTGATTTAATAACAATGCCCCAATTCGGGATTATACAGGGTCTCCCATGGTTACATCAACACAACCCTCTGATCGACTGGAAGTCTGGGGAGGTTCATTTTGAATCGGAAATCTGTCAGAATTTTTGCCTCACTGCACCTGACGACACTGAATCTCCCTCACGTGCCTTGGGGGCCATTGCACAACTTACACTATACGAGGACGCTTCCACGTCCTTGGAGCCTCACATGGTGGGGGCGGTTGCAACAGGTATCCCTATGGAATATAAGGACTTTCAGGAGGTCTTTGACAAGGGTTCTTCGGAGGTACTACCACCACATCATTCTTACGACTGCCCTATTGACCTCATCTCTGACTCCAGCATCCCTTCGGGACGTATTTACTCCCTGTCCCCCTCAGAGGAACAGGCATTGAAAGAATACATTCAAGCGGCTCTGAAGGTTGGCCATATACGCCCTTCCACCTCTCCGGCGGCTAGCCCTATTTTTTTTGTCCCCAAAAAGGAGGGCGACTTACGTCCTTGTGTGGACTACCGCCACTTGAATGCTATCACCATAAAAAAACGGTATCCGATTCCCCTGATTACACCATTGTTGGACAGGTTGAGTCACGCCAATATTTTCACGAAACTCGATCTCCGCGGAGCCTATAATTTAATCAGAATTCGCCCCGGAGACGAGTGGAAAACGGCTTTTTGTACTCGCTATGGACTGTTTGAATACGTGGTCATGCCCTTCGGGCTTTGTAACGCCCCCGCTACGTTTCAACGTTTCATGAATGAGATTTTTCATGACTTGTTGGACATCTGTGTAGCGGTATATCTCGATGATATCCTGATATTCTCACAGGACCTGAAGGAACATGTACTACACGTCCACGAGGTATTGTCTCGACTAGGCTGTTTTTCACTCTACGCTAAGCCAGAAAAATGTCAGTTCCATACTGAGAGTGTGGAATTCTTGGGATTCCACATTACCCCTGGGGGTTTAGCAATGAATCAATCCAAGGTTTGTGCAGTTTTGGACTGGCCAAAACCCTGTAATATTAAGGCATTACAATCATTCCTTGGGTTTTCAAATTTTTACAGGCGCTTTATCCAGGATTTCTCATCTCTTGTAACACCTCTTACTGCCTTGACCAGCCCCAAGTTACCTTTTATCTGGTTGGAAGAACACCAAACAGCTTTTGATGCGCTAAAAGCTGCGTTTACTACTGCTCCTGTACTGAAGCATCCCGACCCAGAACTCCCCTTCATTGTAGAGGCGGATGCATCCCCCTTTGCTCTTGGTGCGGTGTTATCCCAACATTGTCCTTGTTCAGGTCAGCTACACCCGGTGGCGTTTCATTCCCGAAAATTTACTCCTACGGAAACGCACTATACGGTCACGGAGAAAGAATTGTTGGCCATCAAGGATGCCTTTTAGGTCTGGCGGCATCATCTGTTGGGAGCAAAACATGCAGTCACAGTATTCACAGACCACCGTAACATCCAAGACCTGGCCTCACTCAAGTGCATCAATAGTCGGCAGGTGCGGTGGCATTTATTCTTTGCAGCCTTTGACTTCCAGATCAAACATCGGTCAGGTCTGTCCCACGGGAAGGCAGACGCATTGTCTCGTTCTCCTGGTGGGGTATCCTTGCCTGTTTTCCCTGAAAAACTACTAGATCAGCACGTCATTTGCCTCTGTACTCCTCCTTTGCCACTTCTAGAGTCCATTCGCACATGGGTTTCATTACATCCCGAACAGGCCTCCAAGTGGGATCCGGTGTTTCATGATGGGCTGCCATTCATACAGAACAAATTATGGTTACCAACAGCCGACACTCGCAATCTTGCACTGGAATGGTCCCACGACAGTGCTATTAATGGTCATCCCGGAAAGAAGCGTACGCTGGACCTCCTCAGACGGTGGTGTTGGTGGCCCTCCATGAAACGCGATGTTGAAGGATATGTCAACACGTGCGCTGTATGTGCCCAATGCAAACATCGCCGAGGACGTCCGGTGGGGCTCTTACTCCCATTACCTATACCTCCTAGGCCCTGGCACACAGTGTCAATGGATTTTGTGACAGACCTACCTCGAACCAAGGGCTTCGACACCATTTGGGTGGTGGTCGATTCCTTCTCCAAAATGGCCCGTTTCGTTCCCTGTTCTGGCATCCCATCAGCACCGGCTCTGGCCGACCTTTTCTTTAGATCGGTCTTCTGTCTTTTCGGGTTACCCACTATTATAATCTCAGACAGGGGACCCCAGTTCACTTCTCGGTTCTGGCGGGTGCTCACAGGCCTCTTGGGCATTGATTCCCGTTTTTCCTCCGCATACCACCCGGAGACAGATGGCCAGACAGAGAGGGTGAACCAGGCCATGGAGCAGTATTTACATTGCCTCATTCTACAGCACCAACAATCCTGGCTGAGTGTACTGCATCTCGCTGAATTCTCATACAATAATGCTCTGCATACTTCTACTGGCTTTTCTCCCTTTTTTGTCTTGTATGGCCAACACCCCCGCACCTTGCCTGTTCCAGACCTTACACATTCTGCTAACCCTGCCGCTGTTACCTGTGCACGTGACCTATCGGCCGTTCATGCCCAGACTCTCGCTCACCTTCGTGAGTCCCAAGTCTCTGCGAAGTCTGCGGCTGACCGGCGGAGGGCTGTGGCACCTTCCTATATAATGGGGGACAGGGTTTGGCTTTCCTCTCGTCACCTCCGGCTGCCTGGTTGTCGCAAATTGCTACCCCGTTTTGTGGGCCCTTATAGGATATCTGCTGTGATCAACCCTGTGGCTTATCGCCTCTCAGTTCCCGCCTCCTGGCGCCTTCACCCTGTATTCCATACATCCTTGCTAAAGCCTTGTCCTGCCCCTACCCGTCTCAGGTCTACGCCTGGCCCGGTTTCTGTGGGTAGCTCTGTGGAATATGAAGTATCGGGTATACTGGGTTCTCGTATGGTTCGTGGTTGTCTCCAGTATCTGGTGGACTGGGCGGGTTTTGGTCCGGAAGAACGGTGTTGGGTCCCCGCGGTTGTCGTCCATGCCCCGAGACTTGTCTCCCATTTTCATTTCGACCATCCCTCCTGCCCACGTGGTCGTGGGCCATTGGGGGGGGCTCTGTCATGCACAATAGGTCAGTTACACACTCATACAACACCTTGCATAACACTCCGACACAAAGGACTGTCAGGCTCCCCGGGTCACAGTCAAACCCTCAAGTTGTCCCATCACCTAGGGTGCAGGGGAGTCGCCATTACCGATGGTTTCAGGTCACACGCAGAGGAAGGCGTTGTTTGTTTCCTCGTCTCCAATGGCAACTGCCATGGAGATTGCGATCGGGCTGGAACAGCCGATCGCGATTGCTTCCTGGTTTCACATCGACTTCCCGATCACGTGCACGAAGTCCCGCTGACGTGATCGGGAGGCGGCTCACATAAAAGCCGGGAGCTTTGAATCACTCGCCGCTTCACAGCTGTTTCACAACACTGTTTGGCGTTCTTGACTCTTGTTTTTTGGCCACATCGGATTTCGACTTCAGGCTTACACATAACGGATTTGGTTAACTCTTGCTCCTTGGATACGGTTGCTGGAACTTTGCACGGATACTGGTACTTTGGACCTTTGGCTTACGCATAACGGACTGCTTTGGATTTTCCCTATCTGCTCACTTACTGCAACTCGGATTTTGACCCTTGGATTCCTTACAACCTTCCTTCCACTCTTTCTTGGAAACCATTACGTGCACCTTAAGGGTTACGGGTGGTCAGCCCGTACCTGCCTCCAGGTACTTGACTGTTTGAATCGTTGGCGCTCCCTTGCACCAAATCCTCAGGCTCCCTTTCACGGAACATAGGTAAGAGAGTATCATTTATTTGCATTTAACTAAAGCACTGTCTTTGCCTGTATTAACCCCGACTTCCTTCCAACAGCCTCTGGGGTCCTCGGCGCCATCTGATTCAGCGAACCATCAACCACCTGTGGCCTCAAAGCTCGCACAGGGAGTGTTTATCTTTCTCTCCCTGTCGGTGATTTGTGGACAGAGGCTCAATACTCTTCACTTCGTGGCAAGTCACGACAGGTGCAATATGTCAAGAGCTAACTATTTTGCCTGGTTTTTGAGTCTGCAAAAGAGGAGTGTTTTATTTAGCTTAAGGGATAGCTGCCTACCAACGCCAACTGCTCTGGGTCGCCACATAGATTCAAATGGTTGAAATGTAGTCCCTTCTCTCCCTCCAATAACAAATCAATGGGCAATTTCACACACTTTTTATACTTTTGACCATTATCACATAATCTTAGGTTTAAATTTGTAGTCCTGTTATTTCAAAGAATTAATTGTAGAACAATCTGTGATCAATGTATCAGACTAACCACTCAGTTAAACAGAACAGACTATATTACAAAATGGTTTGGACTTTGTTCCCACATACAGTGCAAATTTATTTGAAAGAAAGTAGAGCTATTCAAATTTTAAAGGAAATTAAGATTAAAGGCCTTCTTTGCCTTCATTGACAACAACAGATTAGAAGAGTCCACAGAAGAGCCAGAGTATAAATAATTTAAGACTAAAAGTACCTTTATCTGACCGGTAGCTTATCCTAGCATAGACCTTTTTCAAAGGATGGTCACTGCTGACCTAAAGAAACTATCCTATACACCACCCAAATGGAGTAACCTTCAAAGAAAAGAACACAACATTGTACAGAATATGTTCTCAGATCAAAGCATCATGTTTAAACCAGCAGATGAAGGAGGAGGACTGGTGATCCTCAACACCAAAGAAATAAAGAAGAATGTGCCAACCAACTAGCAGACAGACAAACATACGCTCCAATAGACTCAGATCCCACACCTGAGATTTTGGAAAAACCTAGAAAGTCTACTAATTACAGCAGAAAAAAGAGGATGGATATCAGACAAAACACACCACTTCCTTACAGCTACCCATCCAAGAACACCCATATTTTACACAGTAACAAAAATCCATAAAAGATTGATCAAACCTCCAGGAAGACCCATTGTCTCAGCCACAAATAGCATTCTTCAACCTTTAAGAGTTTATCTGGACTTTTACTTACAACCTATAATACAAACAAATGAAACATACCTTTCAGAAGCAGAAGAGTGGCTACTCCTACATGCAGAAAATTAGAAATTCTTACCTTAGATTAAAAAAACAAAACTACATTCAAGTGTCTGGAACTTTGATGGGGGCAACAATGGCCCGAGCTATGCGAACATATTCATGTATAATTTTGAAACAGACCACATCATAAAACACCCCATCTGGCAGAATCATATACAATACTGGGGCGATACATTGACGATGTATTTGGCATATGGAAAGGCACAGAAGAAGAATTTAACACATTTGAAAACCACCTTAATACCATTGATGACCGATCCAGTTCAAAACAACCAGAAGTTGTAATGAAGGAAATTTTCTAGATGTCACAATCAAAAAAACAGAAACCAAGTGATCACAATCTATTAAACAGACTAAGCATTCATCCACCAAACACCATCAAAAGTTTACCATGTAGTCGATTTCTTTAAGTTAAGAAAATTGTACAGGATGAAACTGAATGAACAAGATTAATTAAGGATATGACAAATAGCTTTAAACAAAGAGGATATCAAGACAAAGATATTAACAACTTCCTATGATGGTGCCACATGTGAGTCCAGTCAGGTGTGAGCCACATGGATGGTGCATGTGTTTCATGTTTCATGCATCATGTGGAGCAGCATGCGGAACGCACACATGTATGCATGCCTGTGTCTGTAATTGTCTGTAATTTGTGGGGTAAAGTGGGGTACTTGTATTCCGAGGGGTGTGTGTGGACTTTTACACGCGCATTGCCAGTGTGGGCCCTCGGGTGTGCCCTTTCCCCCATCCCCATGCCCTGCAGTCAGCCCACATGGGACCATGCAATTGTGAGCCCCAACACATGTACCCCACCCATCCTTGATGGGCACCTGCCAGCAGGCCCTGACTCATGTCCCCCACCCTAACCCACCCACCCAATCTACAACCCACCCACCCTTGACGGGCACCTGCCAGCAGGCCCCGACTCATGTCCCCCGGCCAACCCCCCACCCACCCTTGACGGGCACCTGCCAGCAGGCCCCGACTCATGTCCCCCTGCGCTCCCACCCACCAGTGACGGGCACCAGCCAGCAGGCCCCGACTCTTGTTTCACACCCACCCTTGACGGGCACCTGCCAGCAGGCCCCGACTCATGTCCCCATCCACCCACCCACCCTTGACGGGCACCTGCCAGCAGGCCCCAACTCATGTCCCCCACCCACCATTGACGGGCACCTGCCAGCAGACCCTGACTCATGTCCCCCCACCCGACATGTCATCACACTCCAGACCCATTGCCCTTATGTCCACCCAAATCCCACCCCACGCCACACCAGTCCAAACACCCAACCAAGCATTCCATCCACTGCACATTGAATTCCCAATGTCATGATAGAAAATAAATAGCCAGCATGCCCATGAATCCATGTCCCTCTGACCTCGGAATGGCAGCAGATGACTGTGAAAAACCGCATTGTTCACATAAAGAAAAGTATTCCACCATGGGTCCAAGAAAATGAAATCCAGGTCCAAAACTATTTACAAATGAACATCCAAGGGTCCATGAGCCCAACAATCCAAAGGAAACCTAACCTAAATCCTACTTAATAAATAACTATATACAAAAAGGCGGGGCATAGTCCATGCACTCTAAAGGAAAAAAATAGAAAGGAAACTTACACCTACAGAACTATTTACAAAGGCGGCGGACAAGTCCAACGGCTCACTTGTTGATGTTTCGGGCTATGGCATCATCGAACTCTTGTTCAACGTCCCGGAGGCGGGCCTGTTCCCTGGCTCTGAGGTCTCGCAGGGATGCAGCCATGGCCTCCTCCAACTCCCTGCGAGTTGCCTCGAGGCACTCAGGCCGCCTCAATGCCCTGCGCATGGAGTTCTCCGCCCTGACCATAGTGAGCCGTGCCTCTTCTGCCCGCTGCCGATCCGCATCTATTTGCTGGCCCAACCGCTGCCACACAGAAGACACGCCCAATCCAGGGTCCTCCTGCCCACCGGCCGATGCCTGCCCCTCTGATGTTGATGGCCCAGAGCCATCATCGCTCCCACCTTGAGCCTGCTGCTGCCGTGCATGTGCCCTGCCTGTTGATGCCTGCACGTTCTCCTCCTGCTGGGTTCCAGTTGTTGTGGTGGCTACCCCTGCTGGACCTCAGACTCCCGACTGTGGCAGGGATGTGTCCTCCACCAGCCTGGCCGCTGGATCAGGGGCATCTCCACAGGGTGCCGAGTTGTTACTTGGGCAGGAAGATGGCACGGAGGATGACTTGCAAATAGGGGGTTCATTTGAGGAGGGGGTCGGTAGAAGGTCCAGCACACGGAGGAACCCAGCACTGGTGACCCGTCCTAGTTGGTCGACGCGGTCAACTAAGCATCCGGAATTACGTGCAGTGTCCTCACCAGAACCCTGCACGTCCTCCCGATCGCCACGTTGACACAACGCCACCCAGCCAGGACAGGCTCAACACGGTCCTGGATTGCCACGTCCGTAGGGAGAGGAAGGCCAGTTGTATGATGCAGTCACAGGATCGGGGACAGGATGACACACAGGCACCTCACGGCCGCCTGTGCTGCCTCCTGTCCCTGCCCCTGGACTGCACCACTAGCACCCATGCGCAGGCCTTCCACAGCCTCCTCCTCAACCAAATTCCCCGCCAACCTGGATAACTCCATGCCATCTTCCTCCATAGGCCCCTGTGCGGTCTCAGCTGCCCCTTCTGCTGCGGAGGAGTCCACCTCTCACCTCCGCCTCTTGGACCTACCCTCGGCAACTGTGGCCATGGACGCGGCACTAGACTCCTTACTCCCCGACGAGACGACAACATGGGAGTGGAGCTGGGCCTTGCGTCTCCGGCTGGCGGTGGGATCCCTGCCACTGTGCTCCATAGCACTGTCTCTGCCCTCTTCATCAGTTGACGCTGCAGACAGGGAGAGACAGAACACATGCATCACAGCTCTGTACAATGGTCTGATACACACATGACAGTTACACATGAGTGGCAGTGTCAAACTTCACACATGGCATCACACTCCCCAACACACATTTCATTTGAACCCACACAAATGAGCAAATTAACAGGAATGTTGCAACAGGCAGCACCATCCATACACATACAACAGCATGAGCATCCGAAGCTTAGTCTGACGTCACATGCAACACGGGGGGTGCTGAACACATGCACACCCGCCACCAGACATACATGCATCTGTACATCTCCACCACCTGTCGCAGTGAAATCATCGTCATCCATGTCACATCTGCCAATCAGCCTCCTAAATGTCGGTGTCACATGCATCCATGGTGTATCACAGTGGCACACATGTCAAATACACACACACACACATGGGGCCTCATTACGACCCAGGCGGTAAGTTACCGCCTGGGCCGTGACTTTACCACCATGGCGTAAACTACGTTTACGCCATGGTGGTTGGCGGACTTACCGCCCCATTCCGACCTTGGCGGGGCGGTAAGTCCCCAATCCCCATTTACCCTTCCCCATTCCCATTTTTGCCCCATAGGGTATAATGGGAGTGGGGAAGGCATTAATTATGCCACCGTAAATTACGGTGGCGTAATTAACTCCATGGTCCCTTAGCGCCATGGATTTTAACACCTGCTAAAAGCAGGTGTTAAAAGCGCCATGGCGCTAAGGGACCTCGTACTCAGGCGGTAAGGGTCGGCGCTGTTAACGCTGCCGTTAACCCCTTACTGCCTGGGTCATAATGAGGCCCATGGACATTGTGCACATACATGAAGGTGGAACCAGCATCCATGTGTCACACCACAAACATGCCACAGTACACACACAGAAATGTATACATGTGTGCACCTACACATGCATTTGACCACCATGCATTTGAACACATACACCATTGATGTGCGTGACACATGACTGGACTCACATGTGGCAGGCTCATGTCCCTGTACATACACATCCATACATGGGCCTTTCAAGACATATGTCCAACCTGCACACTGCAGGCACACCTCAACATGCACTGCGTCCAATGAGTATGCATGGACACTTACCACTTGACTCCGGACGGGTCTGCCTCTGAAGGACATGGAGGTGGAGCGCTGGGTGTATGCATTCCAGGACCCTCATCTGGATGTTGGTAAGGTGACCCGGTACCCCTTTGCATGCGCTGCCTTCAAGAGGCGCCAGGCTTTGCTGAGGGTCCTGAAGTCCCCCCAGCGCTTCTGGATGTGTTGCATGTCACGGGCTGCCACCCCCTCCACGTTGATGGCAGCCACAATGTCCTTCCAGATTCTCTTCCGTCCTTCATTGTCAGTGCGTGAACTTCCAAAGAGGGCATCAAAATGCCCCAGGACTTGCTCCACCAGGATGCCAACTTCATTGGTAGTGAAGCTGGCAGCCCTCTGACTCTCTGCTGGGGGGTTGCCACTGGTGCCAGATGGTATTGTGTCGGACATGGCAACCCCAGAGGCAGGTGTGGGTGGGCAACTGGGTCCTGGGGCTCGGCTGTGGAGCGATGGAATACCAGTTGGGAGTGTTCTGTTCCAGCAGGGGTGGTCACAGCAACTGGACCCCTGCAGATGGCTGACGTGGAGGCACCAAATAGCAGGGCACATGGCCAGCAGGCAGGCAGGCAGCAGTAGATGGCATGTGGGAGCGTGCTCAGGGCTCTGGGGGGCAGGAAAATGGCCTTCTGGGCAGGAGCGTGGCCTTCCGTGTGTTGTTGCGTGGCCAGCTTGATACGGAGTGATTTGGCACGTGAAAATACTGCACGTCAGCGTGTAATTTGAGGAAAGGCCCTTAGCGCGTAAGCATGTCTGTGACGTAACGCATGCCGGTGTTTCCCTCCACACGGGTGCATGTTGATTGTACACGTGCAAAAACTGCACGTCCGGGTGTCACAGCATGTAATTCGAGGAAAGGCACTTAGCGCGTAAGTGAAGTGACACGCGCAGGCGTTTCCCTCAGCACAGGTTAAAGGTGAGTGGGGCCAGCAGTTTGCTGTACATGCCTTTCGTGGAGACCGACATGTGTGTTGCTACTTCGTGTTGTTTCGCGCACCATCACAACTTCACAGCGGATCAAGGACGTATCTCTTCTTTTGGCGGGGGTATTGGACAGGACAATTGTCATGTACACCTCCCATTGGCACTACTACATCTGTGCTGGCACTACTACATCTGTGCCATGGCTGGGAGGCCACGAAAGGTGAGGGGTGCCTCAGCTGGGAATACTCCACGTGGTGGGTGTGGTCAGGGACATAGCCAGGGTGACCAGGGAGTAGGGGGACTCCAGAGTGTCCAGGGTGGTTGCAGAGGGGGAGGATGCAGGGGTGCGCCAGTTCAGCACGATGATGTGCCACGTGTTGGTGCAGTCATGCCACCAAAGCATGCGGCACCGGTAGATGCAGTTCTTGCATCTGGCACTGGCACCCATGTGACCCGGCAGTCCGTTTCATTGACTGCCACGGGCCCAAGGGAAGTGGTAGCTGTAGGTGCAGCTGTGGACACCACCACCCAGGCTCAGGGTCTGCAAGCGCAGGCTGCGTTGGCACCTGAAGATTTCCAGGAGGTCAGGAGGCACACCGTAAGTGCACACAGTGCTGCCCTGACCGAGCCAAGTGTCTCTGGTGCAGTAATGTCATCTGCTGCCCCGACCAGCCGGGTGTTGGCAAGTGCATGGGCAGATACAGCGACACCACCCCGTTTGTGAGTCTACAATCCAGGACAGTCCCGGTCAATGACCCTGGCACAGCGGATTTTGCTGTGCAGGGTCCATTCCAGGGCACCCAGCAGCCACTGACGCTAGTCAGGGCTTCTGTCATTGTTCCACCTGCCACTCCCTCTGTGCAATCCACCAGCGCCACTGCCCATACTGATCAGGGCGGCATTTGACAGCCAGGGTCCGGACCACTGTCCAAGAGGAGGAAGGTTGCACCTGCAGTAGAGGCTGGGACCCCAGACACAGCTCCAGCCTCTGGCCCATCGAGGAAGAAGCCTTACTGTGTGCAGGTACTGGACTTCCTTGTGGACTAAGTGCGGGACCACAACCGTGATATGCTAGTGGGGCCGAATTTTCAAACTACGGCTGCCCATTGTATGTCCCACTGGAAGCAAGTTGCGGATTGTGTGAGTGCATTCGGCCATGAGGTACGCACAGCTCAAGAGTGCAAAAAGCATTGCGATGACCTCTAACACAGTACTAAGGCGAAGCATGCCACTAATTACAACATGACTCTGGTGACTGGCATTGGGCCACAACCTGAGGAGGAAGACCTCACTTCGCACAAGTCAGTCGTTGGGTTCATACCGGCAGTAATGGTCGAAGGATTGGGAGAGATGCTGGACTTTGATGCCCCGTCCAGTTAGTGTTGTTGAGTGTTTGTCGAGGTCATGTGTGGTTTGCTTGTGTGATGTGTTGTTCTTGACTGCCACTACATGTCATGTGTACAATGTTCTCATGTGCAAGTCATGCAATGCTTCACTGATGCGTGCCTGCTGTGCAGGATGCTGGACATGTAGAGCAGACAGGGACTGTCCTCATCACCACACTTGCACCCTACTCACATGCTACTCACCCGGCTGCCCCTCCGGTCCATGTTCCAGCTCACTGGCCCTTCTGCATGTAGCCTGGGGTGTCTTTCCTCTCAGCACTGGGACTATGTCATTGCATGACTGACGTGCATGTGTCTTCTGCCTGCATGCGGGTACTCCAAGCCCCCTGCACCCCAATTTCACCATGGCACTGGTGTGCATCATGTTGCGTACTGCAATGGCCTTTTCAAGGCTCATGTGTACATGCAAAATTCCACCAGCCAACCTGCCAGACACATACAGTGGGATACATCCTCTGTCCTTCATGCAGGGTGTCTCACTTGGACTGTGCAGATGGCAGATGCTCCGCAGGGACATGAGTGCCCATTCATGCTCCATGTGCATTCCATGCATGCCCCTATGTGTCCTTGACTGGATGATCATTGTAGTAGGTGTCCAGGATGACCTACATTTCATGGCATTTGATCATCCATTCCATGCCCACTCTGGCTCAGTCCTGCATCACTCACATGTTTAGGGTGTCACAGTCTGTGTGGGGCACAGGCCTCCCCCTGTTTCAGGCCCACTGACTCTGTTGTACTGGTGTAGTGGCTTCTGCACACATGGGTATACTACTGAGGGTTCATCATGTGTCCTGCTTACTGTCCGATTATCATCTGCTGTGTTGTCAGTTGACACAGATGATGCAATTGACGCTAGTCAACATTGTCTGCCAATACACAGGTCTCTGGTCACCCTTTCGCTGCCATGCAATGCCTCCCTGCATTTTCACTTTGGGGGAGTGGGGGGTTTGCTTGTAGCCATGCAGCCCATTGCATGCACATTGCACGTGATGCCCGAACTTGCCCTTGCACTGCCTTCACGTTTATTGATAGACATCATAATGTACTTCTTCATGTAGATAGTGGGTAACATACACATATTCTGCACTGCATCAACCCACTTTTGAGCCGTGTTGCACCGTTCTACATGCCTACTCACTGATGTAATGTCAAAGTGACCTGGCATGTATGGTCAGTTTTTCATCCCTTCTCTGTCATGAATGCGACGGGCACAGGTGCATCCTGTGACACATCTACTCAATATTGGAACTCCCTAGTGGTTGTTTAGATGAGTTGATGGTCAATCTGCGGCCTATACCAACTGGCATAGGGCGCTGATTGAATACAGCCTGCCAATCGGGTTGTAATGACTGTGGAGCTTCGTTCACGTGTGTATGTGTGCACTTCAACATACATCAAGGCAAGCAGCGTTGTAGCTGCTTGCTTTGGTGTATTGGATGCTGGTCATCTTCACCATACAGGTGTATGGGGAAATGGGTTTTTTTGAACGCTTTCACATGTACATATGCAAGCAGCTTCAACGTGGTGTAGTGCAACATTGCGAGTACTCACTTATGTGTTTGTGAAAGTGTCCATTTACACATGTGCCTTCTGCAGCTTTTTTGTTGACTGACTAATATGTAGTTGATTCATGTTTATGCTGGGGAGATTACTGCATTGCGCACGTTCTGTGGAACTGACATGATACTGAAGGTTCATTGTTGTGCAGTATGTGTATGCCCAGGCCCACTTACTAATATGGTGGGTCCTGGGCGTGGAGATTTTACACAAGGAATGATGGAATAGGGCACATTCATAGCCCAATGTGCTCAATCAGGCCCTGAGGGCAGTTGTGGAGGCATCATGTCCTGCTGCTCGGACGGTGCTGGGCGTTATGGTCCCTCATGGCTGGTTGCAGGCCCTTGCTTTGCTTGTGACATTCACTATATCTACATGGCCCATGCCACCCGGTACGGGCCGAGCTGCAGATGGATGGAGCTATATTGCTTGTGATGCTTTAGTGATGCATGTGTACATGCATGTTACCTGTGTCATTGTGTGTTTGGTTTCACTTGGATGCATGCCAAGTTCTCATTTGTGTGTGAAATGTCTGCTTCATGTGTTGGCTGTCAATGTGATGTCTATGTGTTTGTGTGTTATGTGCTTTTGACATGTGTACTAATGTTTATTTTTCTCCACTTTTCAGATGATGACGCAATGGAGCCAGAGGATGGTGTTGTCATGCCAGGCACAGGGTTGCTCTCACACCAGCAACCCAGCACAAGTGGGGGTTGTGGAGTGGTAGACCACAAGAACCCACTTGAGTTTCAGACCATCGTGTCTAGGGCTGGCAATGAGTCTAGCCCGGATGATCACTCTGGAGACAATGTCGAGTTGGATGTGTATCGGGTCCATTCGTCAGGGGTGAGTGATTCTGATGTGGACGCTCCTCTGTCCGTGACACCTGCACTGAGGGGCCAGACAGTGGTGGGACCTCTGCCTGTGGTGGATCAGGACGCAGGGTCACCATCCACACCAGTTGCTGATGTGCCTGGGGCATCACGTCAATGAAGGAATGTAGTCCTGCAGCCGCGGGTAGTGCCAACCCAACAAGGATGTCGGCTCCTTGGGCCCCGCAGGTGTCAAGCCCAGCAACACGGTGGCCGCGTGCCACTGGGGTATACTGAGCGGGAGCAAGCCATGGTTGCCAATTCAGAACACCAGGGGGCAGCAATTGATAACATCGCTGAGAGCATGGAACGTGTGGCCCAATCTGTGCTCCCCCCTGCTAGGCATGTTGAACTCCAGCAGTGGGCGACACAGTCCACGGCCCGCTCGCTCAGGCTGGGCATGGCGGCCTCAGACAGGGCACGCCGGGCTGAAATGGTGTCTTTGTGTCAAGCAATTGCTGCTCACGCTGAGGCACACATGGAGGCCATGAGGGTTGACTATGAATCCCTCAGATCTACTCTGGTTGTGCTCTTGATGTCCCAGAGGAAGCGGTATGAAGAGAGGTTGGAGCAGCTAGAGACTACCATCTCGGCTGAGCTACCTGCTTGCCGGGAGGTGTCCAGCCAGGCCATGCAGGAAGAATTCTGTGTTACACGTGTTACCTTGCAAGAGGAAGCACGCATATCACGCGAGGTTCTACATGCTGACCTACGTGTCATTGCCACACAGAACCAGGCTCACCCGTCCTGCAGACTTGCTGCCGATGAGGGGCAAGCTGCGAATAGGCGTGGTCAGGGTACTGTGCCACGTCAACCTTTTCAGCCAGAGGGTGATGAGGATGACGAGTTATCTCCCACACAGATTGGGCTGTGCAGGCGTTGAGCCCATGGAGGCTTTTTTTTGTCTCAACATCATCGCATGTGGGTGTTGAGGTGCACCCTGTACCTCCCCCCTCCCGGGTCGTATGTGGACATTTTTGATTTTTATAGTTAGTTTAATTAGTTAATATGTTTTTTTATAGTTAGTTTAATTAGGTAATATAGGTTTTGCTTTGTGGCTTTTCAAAGCATCCACTGGCTGTTCCAGCTGGGCCCTTCAAGCTTGTCTTGTGTATGTGTTTGCAGCTTGGGGTCCTGACTCACATAGGCCACTCCTGCTTTCCTTAACCGTGGGCTCACAAGGATGGTTTGGTGTAACAACCATATACACAAGGGCATTGGACTTTCATCATATCTGTGGCCTGTCTGATGCTTACTACTTGTGTTAACACCCCTAGTGGGGATTAAGTGGGATTTCTTCACGGCATGTCTGCAATCAATTTGGGTGAGTACATGATTGATATCTCCATTAATTGATGTGGATTGTGAGGTATGTTCTTTTCTTGATTGTATATGTGCTTGACGCACTTCATGCTGTAGACAGTAGTCTGCACCCTTTGGCTGTCAAAGTCACACTGATGGTGGGAGGAGTTTGGATGTAGGTCTCAAACATGGCCCAGTGACAACCAGCATGAAGACACACACACAGGGAACTTTCCAGCCTCATTAATATCTTGTATGCTCTTTCTGCAGGAAAATGAGCCTCCAGACTACCTTTCCCAGCAGACACGGGGCCAAGTACTACTGAAACCTGGCCACGTTCGGTGGTGCACACGTGCGCATGTGTGTGCAAGCAGAAGCAGAGGGCTTGTGCTCAGACGTCTGACAGAAGCAGACGTGTTTCCAGGAGCTCCAAGCAATGTGAGCAGCACAAGGGGCCACACCGCAGCCAACCTTCCACCAGGCCACTTGCACATGCATGCTAAGTAGCACGAGTGCTGGGGAGTTTGGCCAGGCATTGTTGTAGAAGCTCACAGTACAGCTAAGATGCGTTGAGGGACAAATGCCAAGTAGCTTTACAAGTTGTCAGGGGCACACGCAGGGGCTGTCGCACATATCCTTAAGTCCCCCCTGCTCCATAGAAGCTGAGTTATTAGCGCAGTAGCGTTCCTAGCCAGAAACTAATACTGCGCACAGGGACACCCAGCAAGGCACACACATGTGTGCAGTGCATATCATTTGCATGTGCAAATTGCCACGTGCACTACATATTGAAATCCGTGGCTGCCAAACACGACTCGTACTGAAGTCGCACCTTGCTATACGCATCTAGCAGCTCACCCCGGGACCATTCTATCATGTGTGATTCTTGACACATTGGTCTTCCATTTACCGCGCCTGCCTTACTGCATCATTGACAGTGTATGAACCATCACGGGGCATGCTAACGTATGCGTACAAAGCAGCAGACAAGAGTGTTTATTTGTGGAGAATTCACTTAGTTTGTGGCATGAATGTTGTTGTGTGTGTGTTGTAAACACACACAGATTAGTAACTCACGCTCTCTTTGCAGCATTGAACTGCTCATGTTACCGGACCTGAGAGTGTGCAGGCAGGAGGCCAGCACTCACCCCAGAGATAAGTCTCTCTTTGGCATGCATTTGACTCATTTAGTACAATGTGCATGAAGAACATGGTTTCTCTGATTGAGTATGTGTTATTTACAATAGTTGTATTTTGTATTTCGACTACTTTCCCTTGCCAATCCAACTCCCCTCTCCTGCCCCTCTTTCCGGTTATCCTGAATACCAATGCCTGTCCAAACAACGGATCCCTGACCCTCTTTCCTTGCCAGAGTCTCGGAGGCCTGTGTAAGTTTTACCTTGCAGGCACCCAGACCACAGAGGGGGTGGTTGGTTCGTGCCACTCCTGCGCCTGGAGACTGGAGCTGTGACACTACCCATCAGTTGTTGCATCCTCATTGTATATTGTGTCCTGAAAATGGTACCCATCCTGTTGAACCATTGTTGAACTGTGCTATCTTTGTTGTTCTAGCATTCTGCTTGTACGTGTGCTTGGACATTTTGTGCAACTTCAAGCCATCTACTGGAGACTCTTCCATGGTTTTTTTGTGCCTAGAGGCTTTTTCCCTGGTTTGGGGGTTTGGCTCCTTGGAGTTCTCTGCGATTTGGTATTTTTACCAGTCAAGGTGGCCTCTGAGGGGACTGGACCCTATTTACATGCAAGGTGGAACATGAAGACCAAGGGGTAGGGGGATCCTGTAGCCAGGTAGACTAGAAGGAAGAAGGCTCCATACCCCAGACACAGTTGTTCAGAAGGTCATGGTGATGTGTATATGAGGGAGGGCCTTTTGTTGTTGGACAGTAAGCTTAGGCTACAGTGTTTGGGCACTCTCTGACATTGTCATTGTGGGGTACTATGTACATGATGTGTTCTGCTGGTCAATGGCTGTTCCTGTGTTTAATTTACTTTTCAGGTGTCAGGGGATTGTTTTGGTTTGACATGCTGGGGTCTACACATGGGCAATGTTCGCATGTGATGTGTACAGGACACTGAGGGTCACTTGATTTCACATGCATATATTGAGTGCATGTCCCTACTGACACACACAGTTACACAATGCCCCACCACACGTACAACCACCCTTCCATACCCACAGGTGCACACGATTGCCTTCTCGGGCACGCTGTGTCCCTGGAGCACATGGTCAATTGCCATTTGGGGATCGTGTACATGCGTCAATAGGTTGTTTATTTTGTTTGTCCTTCTGATGTGATGCTCAAGGTGTATCCCCAACACAATGGCTGTTCACTGTGCTGTGTGCTGAGCAGTGTGTTGCAGGAGACACACCCAGCACACTAGGAGTAGCGATTTTGGCTTGCCGAATGTGCATGTGAACAGGCATTCAGTCTTTTGTTCATGCTACCACTGGTGGTAAGCATTTGTGTATGACTTGGTATGTGTGGGTTGTTGTTGGTCAGTCATTTCATCTGATTCCATTTCAGGTGTCATTGTCTCGGGCCACTTTCCATTTATCACATGTCACTTCGTATCTTATTGGTCATGTGTTGGGCTTTTGCTGTTGCATGCCATGTCATGGTGTGGCAGACAAGGGTGATGTGGGTTGGGAGGGTTTGGGTGACATACCAGTGATTGTCATGGCCTGTTTTGCTTGGGGTGGTGTGATACACACCTTGCATGTGTTCCTTTTGGTCACACAGGATTGGTTATGTTTAAGTAACTAGGGATGCACACAATGTAGCACTTCTGTGGCAACATTCTCAGGGTGGTAAGGTTGTGACAGTTCACTGTCTCTTTGTCATCATCGATTGTCACCTGGTATGTGCCAGGCCTGTGTGCACTCCGCAGGGGTGGGAGTTTAGGTGAAAAATGTGGCCACAAGCTGGGTCCGGGCTGCCTCGCCACGTGCCCTTTCCCCTCCCATGGACAGCGCCTGTGCATGTGGTTAGGGATGTGGGGGCACCACCATGTCCACCGGTACGTCCCGCTGTGTTGCACCATTGTGCAGGACACATGCTGCCACAATGATCCTGCACACTACTGGGGGTGCATATAGGAGCTGGCCGCCAGAGCGGTCAAAGGAACGGAAGCATGACTTGAGCACTCCGAATGTGCGCTCCATTATGGCCCTGGTTGCAATATGGGCAGCGTTGTATCTTACCTGGGGTGGTGTGGTGGGGTTCCGGATTGGCATCATCATGTAGTTGCTTAGAGGGTAGGCACTGTCCCCTGGGGAGGTGATAATGGTTGTGATTAGTTGGGTTTGTGTATTTGTCTGTGTGTGACATGCATGCATGTGCACAGGCATTTGTACTCACCTAGGAGCCATGTGCCGCCATGCTTCCCAGCTTCCAGGGCCCGGCTCAGGGCGGACATTCTGTATATGAAACTGTCATGGGTAGAGCCAGGGTAGTTTACATAGACAGAGGTGATGATTCCCTAGGCATTGCATACAACCTGCACGTTGATGGAATGCCAGTGCTTGCAGTTTCGATAGATGTGCTCAGTGGCCCTAGGTGGACGTAGGGCCACATGGGTGCAATCTATGGCAACAAGCACTTTGGGGAAGTGTACCACCCTGTAAAAGTCCTGGACCACGGTCTGACTGTCTGCGGGTGTTCTGAGCATGTATATGTGCTTGCGGACTGAGGGGTGCGCAGTCATGATTGCCAACACCTGATGTAGGCAGTGTGACTGCGTGGCCTGTGAGACCCCCCCTCTATGGTAGTTGTCCACTGAAATGACCCAGTGGCCAAAAAATGCAGGACATTGAGCATCTTCTCCCAGGGGCTCAATGCTTGGGAGCACAGGGTGGGGCATGTAAGGTCATCTTACCACTCCCTGACCAGGTCTAGGATGATACGAGGTGGAAACCTATACCTGCCATAGACCTAGTCGTCAGGCATCCCAAAAAGGCTGCTCTGGGGCAAAAAAATGCGGGGCCTGGCTATTCTCCTCCTCCTGCGGTGTTCCACGATCAGTGCTGCGACAAATGGGGCATTCATCGTAGCTATGTATAAGTGTTTGTTGTTTGCGCACACTTTTATACTGTGCGCGGGGACGCTTCCGCCTGCCTTCATGTGACGGACGTGTTGATGCCTGTGCGCATCTTTTAGCGTGAGCGGGTTTCCCGTATTTGATTCCATGAATACGTGTTGTTCGCGTGCGTGTGGGCGTTCCGTGTATTTCCCTGCAGTACTTCCCCAGTTACGTCTTCTTTTTCACGCATTGTTCCCCATTCCGCTTGTTACGCCCCGTGTCCCGCCCCCTTTTTGGTATGTGCGCCGACGTTGTGCACTTTCACTGTGCGTCGCACACAGCATTCGGGATGTTGCTGTGACGTGTGCGCCCTTGCGCACCACGCTCGGATTTGGAGCACATCCCGCAGTAAACACGCGCAGGCCTTTCCATGAATCGCTTGCGTGCACTTGCTTTTTCACGCTTGCGCCAGCTTGCGCCACGATTTTCTGCACACATTTGTTCCATGAATCGGCCCCTCAGGGCCAACATCTAACTACTGCATATATACAGCATATTTTCATATGAAAATAAATAAAGATATGTATACATACATAATATTTTCCATAACAAAAACAAGCTATGCAAATCACACTTCACACAATTGTAACGCCTTTATTCTGTAAACATTGAGTTTTAAACACAAGGCTAGGGCTTACAAATTCTATTTGGCACACGCAAAGCTGGTTCATATGATTTGCCAGCAGCACTGGAAAAGCAAATCATGTAATTTCTGACAGGGGCGTAGGAGACCAATAAAATCTGGGGGAGGGGGAGAGGGTACACCTTGGAACTTTTCTTTTTTAATTTATTTATTGTTTTTGGGTCAAAAAATTTGACTTTTTGCAAAATTAAAATAGCAGTACGTATTAAATCACAAATATCATCACTCTATAAAACAAGAGAAAACACAGCATAAGTCCACCAACCTCTCTCTAGCGAAGCATAGAGCGCATCTCTCGATACAAATACATCAAGTATTCTTGATACAAAATACATACAAATATACTAGAGCCTGCATACATCAATACAGCATCAAAGCAATCTTGCACTGTTTCATGCTGTGAGTGCTAATGAAAGCCAGCCATGTTCCCTTACATATCCCAGAACATCAAGAGACCATGCAAATAGCAGCAGTGCTCCTAATAAATCCAATAGCATACCCTAACTCACACTTCCATGTGTGCTCACTCACCTGTGCTTGCACTCAGAACTCCCCGACACAGACCATGAGGTGAACACAGTTCTGTTGGCAGTGCTGCACTCATGCAGCAGCCACACACCGCCTGTATCCAGGTCCTGCCCTGCTCTCAAGGGCACATCTAGGCCTGTTAATCTTGTATAGTGATGGACTTGCAGAAGATAAAGCAGCTTGGGAAGCAGGACAGGGTTTCCAGATGTTGCTTTTAGGAGCTTTGTTTTTTCCATTGCACATATGTTTTCCCATCTCTAGCAGCATTACCTTTTTGCCAGCATTGTTCTTATTGATGCTGATATTTTTCTGTACTGTTCTATATGTCTATAGCTGGCACTCTGCTGTGGTCAAAGAAGATAACTGGGCTCCCAATCCAAAGCAATCAGCTGCTCTGTGACACTGAGAGGGTCTTACTTTGGGCCACTGCTTCTTAAATAAGGCCACATTTTCACAGGCACCTCCATGGAATGGTAGGCCACGTGTGAGTGAATTAACCTCTGCATTACAGGAGAAGAATTTTGCTTACAGATCATGTTTTTTTCAAGATAATGTAATTGTTTCCATGATGTTTTACAAAGCTGCTAAAGCTGGAGAAAAAAACCTGCTTGGGTTCCTGTGCATCATATTGGTTTAAAGCAGTCATGTATTGCCATTTTATCGTATTGAACATGCTTTTCTGGAGCACAACAGAGAACCTGCATGTGATTGAGTATGTATTTGCATGTGTTTATATGTCCTTATAGCACTATAATATGTCAAATATAGGGTGCCATGTGTACTTGTCTCAGGAAGATAGCTCAGGGGCAACACCCTCGCCTTGGAAGCAAGACGACACAGAGAAACACAGAGTTTGATTCCTTCTTCTGCGCTTAGAAACCTCTGGGTAATAAGCCATTATAAATAACCTATCATATCCTACCCCCACATCACAATCACACTCAGATCTGTCCACTTTAGCTATTGTAATCCATCTGCTTGGCAGCAGAGCAGGGGATACAGGAAGAACGCATCATTATCTAATCCCAACAGCAGGGCTTCATGGGTAGGCAAATATGATGTGCCCTGTTTTCTGACAAGGGATAGAAACAAGGACCTCATGTGGTAAATATGGATAATTTACCACAGACAAAATGTGTATATATCATATCCAGTAAATATCCTATGCTAATCCGCCTCAGAATTAGTTTTTTTTAAAAAAGCATGCAGCATTGGAATACCACTTTTTTACTGTTATCATAGTAAACTCTGTCTTAATGGATCACTATTTGTATTTCATCTGCCTTGTTTTGAAAGCACAGTCTGAGATGTCCTTTGCATGACTGTGAGTTGGGCTGTTTCCATGTGCAGACCAGACACTGCCTGAACACACACAGTGTGCACGATTGGGACACTCCCTGGTGCAACCACACGCAAGCTGTACAGGGTGCCAGGGAGTCACTCAGCGTGGAAGAGTGATATTGCTTCTGTGCTGGATGTCTAGCAGTGTCCGTGAGGAAAAGCACACTCTACCAAGGGGCAACGCATTACTGCACCCTCTAAAAGTACCTTCCTCATTAACATCGTCCATGTTATTTAAACCATCATCGGATGGACTGGGAACCACAAATGCCGCTTGAAATATTTTTCAAAGTGGCCCCATATTGAACTTTGTGAGCAAGGTCAACCCATTTGAGAAATGTTTTAGGGGGATTCTGCCACAAGAAAACGTGGAAATAAAATTGGTACCCACACGGGGTCGAATGTGCAGGGACTGTGCAGCAGAAAAGAAGTTGCAGTGGTGGACACCTCCAAATTAATTATGGGAAGTGAGGAAAGGCGTCACTCTGCAAATGTCACCATTTTGAAAGCGACATTTGCATAGAGCTCTGCTCGATCAGCCTCAGAAAGGTCCAGAAACACCAAAGCCTCCTCAAAATGAACTCCCTTCACCTCTGAGCCATGATGCAAACCTGGCTCATGGATTCCTCAGCTCAGCGTCCACCATATCTGACATGCTACCAGAAAATGACAGCACCATCCATAAGAGTAGTACACATGCTGCAGGCTGCAGCTGCTCGCCTGCTCCCAAGGATGGCTTTCGACGGCCTCCTGCTAATGGACATTTAATAAACAGTGGGCCTCATTACACAGACGGTGGTAAGGGTTTACCGGTACCGGTAAGGGCACCGGTACCGATAAACCCTTACCGCCTTACTACGAGGTCCCATTGCGGGTTGGTACTTTAATGCCTGCTGTTTAGCAGGCATTAAAAACCAACGCGCAAAGGGACCAAGGTGCTAATTATGGTACCGCAATTTGCGGTACCGTAATTAGCGCCTTCCCCATTCCCATAGAGCCCTATGGGGAAAAAATGGGAATGTTGAAGGGCAATGGGGGAAGCGGGAATTACCGCCCCGCCAACTTTGGAATAGGGCGGTAATTCCCCTTTCCTCCAAGGCGGTGCCGATATTTTACCAGCATCCTCTGCCTACCGTGTAATGAGGCCCAGTGTCTCTTAAGTAGGCCCCTCTCTTGGCTACACATAGCCGGCATTGTCTCGCCATCAATTGACCTCCTTTTTTATTTTAAACAATTTTTATTGGTTTTAAGCAATATAAACAAGACACAACGATATTCAATAAGATTTTCTCAATTTCCTGTCTGGTGTCTCTCCCCCCCACCCCCCGACTCTCCCACCCAACCCTCCCCTCCCCAAGACCACGGGTAGTTTCATCAAGGACGTTCGTATCAGCCTACGAGCCAGGGGTATCGCACCTGTCTGAGGCGCTGTCCAACACTTTGGGGTGAAGCAATGGCACCGTTAGCGCCACCCAACGCTGTAAGTCTGCGCTAGAGTCTAGTCTCTGTTCCTGAATCGCAGTTTCCCATGCTCCGGTCTCAGCAGTTATCCACTTGCTGAGGTCTCCCCACCATTGTGCTTCGCTTGGGCTTTTAGGGCTTTTCCAACCCATGGCTATGCGTCTTTTCGCTGTGATATGTATCAGGTCCTTAAGTCTGTTGAGAGGTTTATTTTCTCGGCTGCGTCTGTAGCTGCCCAGTACACAAGCTGCAGGCTTGAGGACCTCCAGTTCGATGTCTGCAGCCACAACTCTTTCTTTTATTTGTGTCCAGAAATCTTGTATTTCCGGGCAGCTCCAGAATATGTCGGTCATACCGGCCGTGGGCTCGTTACATTTGGGGCACGCCTGGATCCCCGCACCCCTGAACCCAGATATGACTTCAGGTGTGAGATAGACCCTATTGGTGATGTACAGTTGGATGAGTTGAAAGCGGGTATTCCTGGAAATTTTCTTGTGATAGTTGGTTATCTCATTCACTCTTTGTCTTCAAATTCGAGGCCCAGTTCACTTTCCCATTTAGCCTTGCATTTGAGCTAATTTCTGGTCGTGCCTTGTAGTAAGGCCTCGTAGAGTCGTGAAGTTTCGTGGCCTCCCTCAGCAGCGTTTAGCATTGTTTCGATGGTCTCATGTTCCGTTGCAGGGTTGGTAGCCTCAGGCCATCTGTTCTTCATGGTTCGCATCACTGCACTGTGGAGCAAGAACTGCCCCGAAGGTAGTCCTGTGATCTCGCTGAGTTCGGAGAACGTGAAGGTCTCTTGTTCCTGAACCAAGTCTCCTAGCGTGGCTACCCCATAGTGTTCCCAACGGGTACGCACCTCCAAGTGTTCCCATGCGTGTTTTGCCATGATAGCTGCTATGGGGATTTGCGGGGAGCATGGGTCTGTTGCACCGACGGATTTACAGGCCCTCTTTCAAAGCTGGACCCCTAGCTTGGCTAAGTATGGGCATCTTTGTGTAGTGCTCTCCTCCACCCAGAGTAGGTCTCTGAGCAATAGGTGGGGTAGAGCGGGTTGGAGGAGTCGGGTGTCCACCGTGCTCTCATCGGCCATCCATTGCATCACATGCCTCAGTTGACTAGCAAGGTAGTACAATTCGAAGTTGGGGACTTTCAATCCTCCTCTTTCGTAGGGTCTTTGAAGTGTTTCTAGCGAAACTCTGTGCCTGCCGCTCTGCCAGAGGAATCTCCTGCAAAGTTTGTTTATGTTTTTGAAGAATTAGGGGGGGGATGTTGTAGGGGACGTTTATGAAGTTGTGTAGGAGGCGGGGAGCACCACCATCTTGAGGAGGCCTGCTCTACCGGCTACTGACAGTGGGAGTTTACTCCAGAACTTCATGGACTTCTCGAGGGAGTCTTTAGCTCTGACCGTGTTGAGAATATGTTCAGTGTACGGGTTCTGGTGTATAGTAATACCAAGGTATCTGAAGGATGTCTCTTGCCATTGGAAGTCCAAGGGGGGCAGGGAATCGTGTTCCTGGTTATGTAGTGCGGCCAGGGGGTAGAGACAGGATTTGTCTCTATTAATCTGGATTCCCGTGCATTTATGAAACCCGTCCAGGGTCTCAAGGATGTAGGGCAGGAGGTGTTCGGGGTTGTGTAGGTACAGTAGTGTATCATCAGCATACATGGAGACTAGATGGGTCCTACCGTCTATTTCAATACCTCCGTCTGAGTATTCCTGTCTGAGGTAGGCAGCGATGGGTTCAGAGGCAATGATGTACAACATGGGGGATAGTGGTCATCCCTGTCGGGTGCCTCTCCGAAGGGGCCATTGGCAGGAGTATGTTTTGTTTGTGCGAACCCTGGCGGTTGGGTTAGTGTAAACTAGTTGGGTCCATCTCAAGAAGACTGGACCGATCCCCATTTTCGCCATAGTGGCATACAGCCAGTTCCATTGCACCAAGTCTAAAGCTTTGGTAGCATCTAATGATGCGACGGCGTATTTTTGAGGTCTTAGTTCTGTGATATATATAACATGGTGTAACCTCCGCAGATTCTCGGTGATAGGGCGCCCCGGGACGTAGCCCGTCTGGTCTTTGTGGATCAATTGGGGGATTACTCTCTTCAGTCTATTTGCTAACAGGGCAGTTAAGATCTTACTGTCTACATTTAACATGGAGAGTGGCCTATATGAGCTACAATCGGCACCGTCCCTGTCGGGTTTGAGCAGGGGGATGATGATGGCTTCGCTCATGGACTCAGGGAGGGTGCCTTGATCGTAAGCCTCATTGAACACCTGGGTCAGCAGGGGGGCCAGGGTCTCCTCGTATGACTTGTAAAACTCCCCGGGGAGGCGTCCGTGCCTGGGGTTTTCCCGGATGGTAGGGATCTAATAACAACTTTCACCTCATCCGAAGTGATGGGCTCGTCTAAGGCCTCAGCCGACTGTGGGTCTAGCTTGGGTAGCTCGATGATGTCAAGGACATCATTGATTTCAGCGTCTGTGGGGGGCGGGGTCTCAGAGTAAAGATTGCGATAAAACTTGGAGAAGACCAAGTTGATATCTTCCTGGGTATGCGCTGTGGTGCCGTCAGGTTTGAGTATGCGGCAGATAGGTGTTCGGGGGGTCTCCCTTTTGTAAAGCCAGGCTAAGAGTTTCCCGGGTTTGTCACCCAGGGCATGGGTCCTTTCAATGTGTTTGGCATAGCTCAGTTTAGCCAGGGATTCCCAGTGTGTTAGGCAAGCTTGCTTCAGCTCGGTTATTTTTTGCAGGTGGTCTGGGGATGGATTGGCTCTATTCTCTAGTTCTCCTAGCTCCCTTTTGGTGCATTCTAGTGAGGTTACGATGGATCTTTGGGCCCCTCCTACCGCTGCGATCATTTCTCCTCTCATAACTAGTTTGTAAGCTTCCCATGCTGTGCTCACATGCTCCACGCTATTCAGGTTTCTCTGACAGTAGTCCTCAGTGCAGTCTTGCATATGCTCCCGGAAGGCTGCATCTAGCAGAGCTTCGGCTCTAAGCTTCCAGGTAGGCACTGGGGGTCTGGGTGGGGACACCTCCCACGTGACCATCAGCAGAGAGTTGTCCAACAGTACTCTCGGTAGGTACTGTGCGTCACTAAACGTGGCTAGTTGTACTTGACTTGCAAAGAGATAGTCTAGCCTGGTGTGAACGGAGTGGGGTGGGGAGTAGAAGGAGTATTCACGTTGGCTAGGGTGCGATTCCCTCCGCAAGTCCAGGAGCTGTAGCTGGTGTGATAGTTTAGCGAGTATTTTGGCAGGAGGGGATGGGCGGGTATGCTTGTTATCTGATCTGTCCATCAGGGGATCTAGGGTGCAATTGTGGTCTCCCCCCTGATTATAATGTTATCTCCATAAGGTGTGAGTCTCGGGCACAGGGAATGGAAGAAGGCTGTTGCATCGTGGTTTGGTGCATAAGTGCTGATTAGGCATAACTCCTTGTTTTCAATGGTGCCATGGATGAGCACCATCCTACCCTCATCGTCTGTTTTGGTGCTGATCAGCCTGAAGGGGATGGTAGGGTCGATCCATATCAGGTCCCTCCTGGCGTAGGAAGAGTAAGAGGATCCGATTAGGTTTCCCCGCCATGTCTTGGCCAATGTCTCTAGTTTGTTCTGGGTCAGGTGTGTCTCTTGGAGCATAGTAATCCCAACCTTGCATCTTCTCAGTTATGTGCGGATGTGGCATTGTTTAACAAAGCTGTTCATGCCCCTGACGTTCCACGTCATCACCTTAATTTTGTCAGCCATGGGCGTGAGGCGGTGTAGTGTTGGTTCCCGGTGACATATGAGGTCTGGCTGATGACTCGTTGTGTGTAGAGTTTCTCCGTGATCTTGGCGTTTCCCATTTCAAAGTCCCAACATTAATATTTACCCCCGATTTGCCTCCCCCATATAACTGTAAACTCCCCCAACTTTGAACAGGACCAGCGGGGTTTCCCCCGTTGTGCATTTTCTGATGGTGTCCCAACCATGCTACCGACTTGGGGGTTCCCCACTCCTTAAAAATTAAACACCCTTATAACCAAACAAGTCCAGTGAGGTTCACCCCGCTCTGACTCTCCCGTTTCCGCTCTGATTGACCCTAAGGTCTCTTGGTGCTCTACGGGCGGGTAAAGTACCCAAACTACTAACGGGGGAAGCAGCTATACTTCTCCAGCTGCTGTCGGTGATGTGAAAGTTTGTCTCTCAAGTTTCCCCTTGCAAATCAATCTTGCTGCTCGTAGGCATGATCAGCTGTTCTGTGGGTGCACTGTTTGCGATTGTGAGGGGTTTGATTCCTCAGTGTGAGGTTGGCATGGTTTCCGCGATTTTACTTCGAGGTCCGGAATCTGTGCGCTGTCCATCCATTCGTTAGCTTCTGCTGGTGTGTCAAATAGGTGGGCTTTACTGTTGTGCAGTACTTTGAGTCTTGCTGGGTAAAGAAGCATGTAGTGTAGCCCAGCATTTTTCAATCTGGCTTTGCTGTGGATGAATTGGGCCCTACACATTTGAACCTGGAACGTATAGTCCGGATAGATGGCGGCCTTTGCAGAGCCTCTCTGGATGCGACCCCCTGATCTCGAGAATGCGAGGATGGTCTCTCTGTCTTTGTAGTTTAGTACCTTGGCTATTATTGGTCTGGGTGGGGCTCCCGGGGGAGGCCGCTTGGTGAGATCTCGGTGTGCTCTTTCGATGGTGAAGCCCTGCGACAGTTTATCGGCACCTATTTCCTGCAGCAGGAGATCCTCGACGTAGTTAGTAGGGTCACTCCCCTCGATTCCCTCTGGTAAGCCTATTAATCTAATGTTGTTGCGGCGCTCTTAATTATCCGGGGGAGGGAGAGATCAAACCCCTCCCTGGGAGGGAGCTCTGGGATTGGGTACAGTAGGTTTTGCTGAGTGCCCACACGCCAAACATGCTTGGTACAGCCCAGCACAACCAGGCACAGTGCGGGTGGCTTGCTTAAGTGTTTATTTATTTAGGGGCCGTAATGTTGCTTGGTGCTGGCCAATGTCCCAAGGGGCCACCACAGCTAGTGGCCCACGATAGCTATTGGGCGGGCTTTGTGCTCGGGGCCCAGGGAGCCGTGGGTCTTCACTTCGGGAGGGTCACTGTCATGAAACCCTTAGGGTTGGAATGGCGTCCCCGCTCCCCTTATCTCCTCTCCTCACCTCGCTCTCCATTGGCTGTTACGGGCTCTGGTGCTTTCAGTGGGGTGGGGGCTGGTCCTGTGCTCCACCACCTCAGGAGGGCCGCCGCCTGTTCTCGCCACCCTTTGGATGCCTGGGGTCATGGTCGTCTGCACGCCCTCCTTTCTCGGCACAGCGGGCCCCGGCGCCCGCGCTCAGTTCTTCTCTCTTGCGCCCGTCCCCGCTCGCGGCTTCAAGCCCCTCGTTGGCGCACCACAGCTGCAGCTGGCTCTTCAGTCACTCAGCCCGCGGTGTCGGCGCCATCCGCTCGCTGCTTGCGTGCGCTGGATTCTCCACTGGATTTGGGTCTCTGGGATCCGGGCCGCGCCGGAAACAGACCGCCGAGTCTGGTCACTCCTTAGCTCATCAGGCAGGCGCCATTTCGCGGGATCTGCCGGTCAGACTTCGCTCAGCGTTTCCCTCCCGTTAGAACATATGCGGCACTTGTGGATCCAGGTACCAGCGCCTCGAGTGATCTCTCTCGTATACAGCAGATCTCCGTAGCTTAACTTAGTTGAGTTTCGGTATTACAGCAGTATCACTGTCGCATCAAGCGGAGCTGCAGGGAGATGCAACTTGCCTACATGGTGGTTGGCCACGCCCCTCCATCAATTGACCTCCTTAACGGGGAAAGCCCCTCAGCCTGGAGGCTCTTTGTGCGTCCCTTTGTTTTATGGTGCAACCTTAGACACAAAGTAGGGAAAGGTCAACAGCATGTAGGCTTTGCCATTAAACAGTGAAACGCTAATTAGTTTAATCCACAATGGCCATGTTGTGTATGTATTCCAATATTTTTTGATGTCTCGTTTTGTTTGAAAACACTTTTCAGCTACAATTAAAGCACCTTCTGTACGCAGCCATGACTTTCTATTGCTTTTCAGTGACATGCGTGGGCGCGGGGGAATGGGGTCCTCTGCGAGCCACCACCCCATTCCAAAAAAAGCTTGTGTCATTCATAGAGCTAGGGGTGGCCTTGCTTCCATCCTGTGTGAGAATAGCCCTGAAGTGAGCGCGCCAGCAGAGTGGCCAGTACTGAATGCTTTTCACGCCTCCATAACCGTGAGAAGGGACACAAGCTATTTTCTCAATGAAAAATGTATACTGCCTTTCACGTCCATTCCAAATACATGGCGTAGCTTCCGATATTGCATGCATGTGGTTGCCACTGGAGGTGAGAGAGTTTAATATTGTGTAGTGTCAAGAAGTAAATGCAATAACATTTCGGAATTATTAGCCATCAAATAAGGGACGACGAAGGCGAGGTGTCCAGGAAGTGAAAAGGTAGTGGGAGCATCGCGTGGATTTTTTGTGTACTCAACAGCGTTCTGCCTTGCTTGTTCATAGCACTTCAACAAGTGCACCTTTTGTGAATGGTTGTGAAAAGGGTTGTCAGCCTTTCTGACTCATTGTCGGTGGTGCCATTTTTTTTTTAAAAAAAAGTAGATTCATCTACTTTGACTCAGGTCCCTCCCCAGTCGCGCATATCTCCCCAAATGCCACCCCCTCCTCACCCACTGTCCTGGGGCTCCCGTGCACCTTCCCTGTCACACCTCAGCCATTGAAATTGACCAGGACTCTGGCAGCGGGCATTATTTTACTTATATATTTTTATTGTACAGGTGTACAGACTTGTGCACAGAGCTTATCGCTGGAAATGAAACAAGTAAAACTATTTGCACTCCGGATGGAGGTGCTTATAGCGATCAGCCCCTGGTCGCTGGGCATACAGGGCTGGCAAAGGCCATGAGACCTCACTTCTCTTGGGCCTAGTTAGTCATTACTGGCCTTGGATGTCTCCCGAGGGCGAGGCAGGGGTGATATCTTAACTCGTGGCAAGATATGCTTGGGCCGTACATGGGCATAGGACATGGGGGGAAGGGTGGGATCTATATCGCGATGTTCGGAGGACACTGATCTGGCAAACTACGCCCAGCGGCAGGGCCAGAAGAAGCAGTGAGGGGAGAGGGCTTGGTATGAGCCCGATGCTGCAGGAGGAGAAAGAGCATGGGTCCAACGGAGGAAGGCAAGAAGTGTGAGCAGGGGCAGAACGGATTTGGAAGAATATAATACGTACCAACCTGAGATAGAGCAGCAGAAAGGGGAAAGCAGTCTTCTAGTCACCACACAGTCATCACCGTCATGAGCCTCGGAAGCCTAACAGCAGGCGTCACTGGCTGCTGGCTTCTGAGGTGAGAGGAGGCTGGCACAAGACGCGCAGCAGTGCACTGCGCACTCTAGCCCAGCCTGGGCTGCCACGTGCCGTATTCCCTGGGGGTGGAGGAGGAGGGGAACACACGAGCAATAGTTGTTGTCAACAACTCTTGCTCGTGGTCCTGCGTCAGTCTCCTCCCCCTCCCCCACTGTTGTTGTTGTGTAAATCATCAATGCCATGGATGGGAATCGAATCCACGGCTCGTGCCTGGCACACACAGGACACACAAACTGGGGGGATGAAGGACATTGTATCCCCCCACTTAAGATTGTGGGGAGGATTTGTCCCCCGTACCACCCATGTCCTAAGCCCATGCGTTTTAAGGCCATCAGTAGATGTTATTTAGCAGCTCTCCTGCCTTTGAGCTATGCAGATTTGAATGTTACACTAGCCATGGTCGGTTGCAAAGCATGCGTATCTGTTTGCCACAAAACATGAAAGTTCACACATTGTTCAGTTATGAATGTTATGATATCCATGGCAAATTCAGCAGCTACTAAGATCTGGATGCTGCAGGTTAATATCTGGATAGCAACCACTCTGAATTTCATTCTACTCAATTTAAAAGTAAACACAGTAGTGAGTGTAGGAATTTTTGAATATCCCGCCAGACCATCATATCTGTTGGTCTGCTCAGAATCAGTTACATGTCACACATGACGGGGTCTGCTGTTCACCCTTCAAGAGCCAGTATCAATGAGGTGTGATAGTACACTCATACAAGTTCATGGCTTGCAGTAACCTCTGCAAACCCTGGAGGGTTGGCACAGAGCCATGCACATGCTAAATGGGCCTGATGAGCCTTTTATACTGCTGGTGTTGTGGTAATATTAGAATATCAAGATCATTTGGGTCTCATTTCAAGTTGGGCAGTGCGGGTTAAATTCAGCAGCATTACCGCACATCGCTGCACTACCGCAAGTTGGAGGATTCAGACTTTCCACCCATTGCTGCTGCTGCGGTAATTCGGTCGTAATTCGGTCGAAAATGCCTGATTGAGACCTATGGGCTCAACAAAAATGAGGACTTACACCGCCACTTGCAACCCGGCGGTAATACTTCTGGATCAAGTGGCGGTAGTGGTGATACAGTTTGGCGGTATCTGGACAGATTTTGCACTCTGATACCGCTAAACTCGTACTGAGGCTCAATGGCATGTATTTGTCTCAGAACGTTCAGCATCGGCTGGAGTACGGTCAGCCACGTGCCAAGCATGACTAAACTGACACTGTACTAATAGTGTCGGTAATAATGCAATTGGAAGAATTTACAGTAAGGCAACACTTCCAATGAGTCTTCTTGGGCTGTGCCAGACTCAGTCATGTGTCAGAATGCATGATGCAGTGGCTTATCATTCAGGAATTACTTTCATGAGTATAAGTCAAAAGGATAATGTACATGGGGGGACTTAATGAATGGAAAGCCGTTAGGTCTGTTGGCATGGAGAAGATAGCTCATGGGCAGATGACGCGGAGCAACACAGGTTTGATCCCTTGTCGGGGCTTAAAAACCTCTGGGTATTAAGCGTGTTATAAATAACCAATTGAATCGATAAAACACTTGGTGTTATTTTGTCCCCATTTTCGATCTGAATGAACGCTTCATCTGGGGTCCTGGAGTACAACTCACCAATCATTGTGTGCAGACGAATGGTGGGGCCATATGTTTAATGGCACAGACTTGAAATTGTTATTTCCTCTGACACATTTTTTCACGATATTTGAAAGTTAGCTGAATCTGGACTTTGATGATTAGGTACCTGAAGTAATTGAAAGTCTTTTGGGGAAGGTTTTGAGGAGATAATGTAATGGGGATGAGGATTAATGGAGATCGGTGGATGGGGATTGATCAATTTTTTGATTGTTGTTTGTAAAACATGTTAAAGGTTTGTATAAACCAATAAAATTAAAAATAAATAAATAAATAACCAATTACAAAAAAACAAGGAAGATGGAGCCATTTTTCCATTTAAAGTTGCATCTATGAGTACTATTGAGATTGATAGCATTAATATACAGAATTTATAGCAGACATGTACCTCGAAAATGTTCATTGGCACTGTGTCAAAGATTAGTCAAATGTCAAACATGGTTGATGCAGCCACTTATCTTCCTGAGGTTGATGACATGATTGCCATTGAGCACGATCATATATATATATATTTGCATTTTATTGATTGTTGTACAGAACAAACATATACCAAGCACGAATCTTCTTGTGGCAAGAATGAAGTTGAAGAGCTAGAACATATTACAACCTAAGAACGTGGCTTGCAGCAAAGTATGGAAAGACAAAATGGATCCAGTGCCATGGACCACATGAGTCTAGTGTAGCCTGTTGGACTCTAGCATAAAAAGCAGTTTCGACACTCATGTGGTCATGCCTACAGAACTGTCCGTTAGATTTCTACTCATGGGCCCCACATAGAACATATTTAGAGAGAGGAGGAGAGTGAGCGTGTTGGAATGCTGCAAAAAGGCAGAGAGGTCTGATCTCCTTAGGTTGGTGGTCTGCGGGCAAGAATAGGCGTACCAGCATGCTGGCAGGGAGAAAGCAGAGCAAGCAGCCTTCTTGAAGCCTGAGGTTGCCTCGTTACCTGAGGAGGGAGCTTGGGCCAGTTGACAAACTGGTCTGACTGGTAGGCTGTCAACAAATATGGAAAGTCTTGGATGGTCATTGAAATGGGACAGGGGTGAGTGGAAAGAGCCAGCCCCCACTGCCTGTCCTTTGTGGATCCAATGAGACGAAATGAGAACTGCCTGTCTAGCCTATGTCTGCGCTGCTTTACCCACGGATGCCATTTCCAGAAGATGTCCATACCACTTCATACTACTATTTCACTAGGTCCAGCCTCAGCTACGCATCAGGTGAGCAGAAGAATAACCAATGGCAATGAGCCACCTGACCTCGCAAGGCTTGTTCATGATCATCAATCTGCTGCTGCCATGGCAACCTCCACCATCGGCAAGCCACCCTGAAAAGGCAGCTTGCAGCATGCCTCTGCAAGACCCCATGCTATGCTGGTAGTCATCTAGCTCCTCTTTCAGTTTGGCTTATCATAATCAGAGAGTTCACGGCAAGCAAGCACACGCCTCTAAAAAGACCAAAAAAGACCTGTGGGGGTTTGCTAACCCTTAGTTGAATGGCAAACATGCACAATGCCATCCTTGTGAGGTTCCTCACACGAATAACGCTAAGGATGGTCATTTGAAAGTAAAAAGTGCTGTTGGTAGGAAGTTACCTGTAAAAAGGCCCATTGGGCATTGGCAGAGTACATGACCTTCCATATATGGGTGAAAGACCAGTATGATTCATGCCTCCTCACTAACTGTTTTTTTTCTTCAAAACTTTATTTTCATTTTCATAGGGGTGATACATGACTACCGGTCATTTTTTTCCCCAACTGAAAATAAAGATTTGTGTGTTTCCATACGAAAATACCTGGAATCAGTTAGCACTGCCAGCAAACAATCTTTCTTTTGAACGCCTGATGGCAGAACCAGCGCTAACCATTGCAACCAAATATTCAGAGATCACGTCATCAGCCTGCAACTGTCATGAGTTTAAGTTTACTTTGTAAGAGTTCGGAAGGTTTGGCGAATTCCGAACACCTTGAGAATTTGGGTGGTGAGAAGAACGCATCTGACACCACCAAGGTTCTAGGTAGAGCAAATCACTCCAGATATCCAGCGACACACCACTGTTACTAACTTGTTGCCGTGTGCATTCTGAAGGTCGGTTACACTGATTCAACACAACTGTTATTTCTTTATGCCTGACCTTTTTTTCTGGTTGTTTTTCCTAAGTGCTTTTAGAGTTCTCAATGCAGGCACATATGGTAGATAGTTTTCTCTGTTACATTTTGTCATCAATATTTGTCAGGGTGCTTTACATAACTCACTCTCGTGATCAAAGTTATGCTTTTAGGGCCAAAGTTAAGGCCACTTCAGCCATAATACCTTTCAGTGAAGCTAATGGCATTGGTGTCATTGTATTTCCCGGGAAGCGAGATGTCATTGGTATCTAGAGTCATTGTCCTCACATTAGTTTCCATAGCACCTAAGCTCTACACCACAGCCTGAACTGCATTGCGTTGTGATAATTATAGCAATTCCCCACAAAGGGGCAGCGGGAAGCCAATGAAAACACGCAGAGACCACTTATCTCCATTATCCGCCCCTGCATTGTCTGGTTGGCATTGTAGAAAATATACACCAGGTTCAGCAACAAGCCCCCCCCCCCCCCCCACATGAATCGAGAAGGAGCATCTACCCAGCTCTTTTTAACCTAGCAACAGCCTCGAGGCGAGCTGCGCCTGTGGCTTAGCAGAGAATGCATTCCTAACTCACCGGAAATGATGTGTGCAATTATATAAATATTCCCAGCATGCTCTATCAAAATACCTGCATGGTCAAGCGACCAAGGGAAAGCATCAGCGAGCCGGTTATGGAGACACACATGTGTTCTGTCACTGCCTCAGGCCTTCATTGGGAATATGAAATAGGACCACTATTCCTGCCACAGACGCCTTAAGGCTTTGTGTCAGCTCACTCTGTCATCATGTACTAATTGCAGTCATACATGCTGCATTCAGGCCATCGTATGCCCGGCGTAGCACCAAATGGTTATGCAGCATTTCCAGCTGTTGCCATCCTGTTTGTTCTATGTGCAGCCTTAAATATGCCATCCTATGCCTGGCATAGCACCATATGAGAATGTGAGAATGTTTGTATTTTGCTGTGTGTGCCTGTGGTTTTCCTTCGAGTGATCCATTAGGTGCACAGGAAGGGCAGCGTTGGAGCTAAGGAGTGTGCCGAGGGTTCCCCCTGCAGATGCCTTCTGACCCCCATGACCCCTTATCTGCTGCCTGCAAAGTAGTGAATTCCTTAACTTTCTCTGTCACCCAAAACCTCGCTCCATCACTGAAAGTCCCAGGTCCTTTCCTTTGATCCATCTCTTTAGAGCGTTGGAGAATACTATCATATACCACTGTAGGAGAAACCTTTGAGACTGTATCGTGTTACTTTAGGGCATCCTATCTTTCACTGGAGTACTTTTTTCGGTGAAGCATGGTTTATACGATTCAGTCAATCAAATGAATTGTGCAGAACACTCAACCCCCCTAGAGAGAGGGGGTGCAACGTGTTTTCCCTTATGTGCTGTTACTGGGCTGGTAGACAAAATGGTGCCTAAGGTATGGTGTCCCCCTACCATATAGCAGGACAGGAGACACAGTTATCCGCAATTAATGTATCAGCTGAGATCTTTCAGGGTTGGGACATAGATGGCAAGATGCACACATCATGTGCAATGTACAACTCGAACAAACTCACCATCGGCTTGTTGGCAGCTAAGGTGCAAAGAAGGCCAGCTTGACGTTGTCGAGCCTACTTAGGCAAGAATAAGGTACTGTTAAGAGGACCCTGTGATCTCGGTCTACTTTCTGGCACCATAATGACTTGTAAGCCCCCTTGTCGACCTTCTTCTTCTAAGAAATATCCTTTTTGAACCTGCCATTAGTACAATGTCTTTCAAGAACACAGCTGCTCAAGTACCAAAAGTCGAATACTACACTAGCCTGTATTTTCTGTGTCCTCTTTAGAGGGATGGGCCTTGCTAAGTGTTTTTATTGTTGTATTTTAATTGTTCCTTTAGAACAAATATAAGTGTACAGGTCCAATATTGGACAGTCTTTTATTTTGTACTATAGTACTTAAATTGTTTGGATTGCTGCTGCTATTAACGCACACCCCTCCTGAAGAATTGAACCTGGCCTCGGGCAACGTTACCACAAAAGGTTAGTAAGGTAGACCCATGAGGCTCTGCCTATTTTATCTTTTTTTGATTGTGATCACTGCTGGTTTAGTGGCAATGTGGGGCTGAATTGGTGGATTAGCCACTACGTAAGATGAGCAGAGTATGCGTCACAAAGTCACCAACTAGAATTGCCTCTTGCCTATGTTTCCCCTATGGGGAATGGATTTTCAAGTGTGGATGGTCTGATTCTTGGCACTCTGACCATTGCCTTTCGGTCTTCAGCGTTTAACTTGATGCTGAGTGACTTCTTTGCACTTTGGGGTTGTCTCTCCAAATTGTCAGCCTTGGCGTGCATCCTACTGGTGCTCTTAAACTGTTTCAAAGAACACTAGGGTACCCTGACTACATTAAGGAGAGCATGGACACAACTCCGGCCCAAAAAACACACACATTCCCCTTAATGAAATGTTTAAAAACTTATGACAAGTTTAAACCAAACCTATAAACAACTTATTCGCTTACAATCCAAATCACATGGTTATAATTCCCCTGAAGGTAGAGATGCATACCACAACATGACGTTAAGTGCAATCAATGTTTGTTGTAACAGCAGCATGAGATAAAACAATCTTTTTAGCCATATAATTCCCGCTTATAACTAGCAGCATACATGATATAGTTTACATACGAATCCCAAACAATCCCTCCATCAAGGTTTACAAAAAAGTTGGAAAACACATTCCCGGGTACAAAAACACATGGGCTAAGTATAATACACTTATGTGAAGCCAAAGTTGGATATGGTTCTAAGCTCGGTTTTGGTTGCATTAGGGGTGCGCCCATTCAGTTGCAACAGTGCGCAGCACTGTCTTGTTCGTTTGGCAGGATTGAAGGGAGCTCTGCAAGGCTGTATGCAGAGAGCCTAAGAGAGGAAATGTCATCCCTTGGGGTGTTCCATGCATACCTGTTAGATGGAAGTTCAAGGGTATAATAATGCAGGTTGAAGGTCACTCAAGTTCGGCCTCTCCTCTTAGATCTGATGATGATGATAGGTTATTTATAAAGCGCTTCATACGCATAGGTGTCTAAGCACGGAACTGGGGATCGAACCTGTGGTACTCCGTGTGGTCTTGCTTCCAAGGTGAGCACGTTACCCCTGACCTATCCTCCCGGTGTCAACGAATCTGAGTCAAGACGTCTGCGGAACAGCTACTAGTGACGGTCTACAGCTCCCTCTGCATCTGAAGGGTCTTGCTGTGCAGCTCTAACCAGGCCTTGCCTCAATCCATCTTTTTCAGGGTGCAACATCAACCTGACCTTATTTCTGCTTACTTGCTATGGGTTGGGGGTCTTTCTGATATAGGCTTTCCTTGTTCTGGAACCTATGTAGATTTATTTTATTTTGTGTTCCTGGACAGAGTTGTGGTAACTTCCTTCCTTTTTCCATGCTTGCTACCTTGAATCGCATTTCTTCTCGAGACAAGTTTTTCTTTTTTTAAATTAAGGTTTTAAGAAACACAAGGGGTAATGGCCACTATTCCTGCCCACAATTTCATCAGGCCTCCCCTTATTCCGTTTGCATCTGAGATCAATTTGCTTTCGTTTGCAGTCCATAGCCCCTGTGTTAGTAAGATGGTCTCTTAATGCAGCAACACCCAGGCTTCTTGTGGACAACAACACACAAGCATCATGTGTGTGTAGTCATTTGAAAAAATAATGCATCAAAGTGGAGCCAGCCAGAACTGTGTTTTTCCAACATTCAAGAATGGTCTTTCAGCAATTATTGGAAGCATCAGGTGAGGGGCTCCCAGCAGGTAGACTTTTATTTACCAGTCTGATGGAAATGTCCAAGACTTTCTGGTCTGCAAGAGAAAACACAAATGTGTGATTTTTCCAGACTGATGGGCCCGCCACTTCTTGCAGCAGCCTAGTGGCCATTTCCAGGCCTCCGCTACAGTATGCCTATGTCAAGAGAATTGCACCTTCCTTCTCATGAAGAAAGTAAGCAATTGAATCATTTAAAAAACGCACTTCCATTCACAGGCCCTATGAAGGCTCTAGTAAGAGGGTAAAGTAATGCAGAATTTGGACAAACCTTGGGCTGAAACTCGAGCACACATTGACATGTCGGTTCTTCATTCATAGTAGGTCTCGGGAGGATAGCTCTGGGGCAACATGCTCACCTTGGAAGCAAAATGAAACGGAGCACCACAGGTTCGATCCCTGGGTCCACGCTTAGAAACCTCTGGGTATTAAGTGTGTTATAAATAACCTATCATATCATATAAACCGGATGTCAGTGCAATTTCTCTTCATTAAGGACAGACTGGAGAAAGGAGATGATCCCGGTGAGGCCAAAGATAGCCTTGTAGTCTTGAACCCCTGGAGCTGGCTTTACTGCAGGATCTTCCTGCTGTGCTCCAGCATGAGGATCCGGCCACAGGAGCCAACAAGGAGGGTTGCACCAGTGTTGAACCAGATGGCATGCTGCAGCAGTTCCGCAGACACCTAATGGCCTGGCTATAAGGGGTAGTATTCTTCCCCACCTCAGAGAGGTTGACCGAATACCTCAGGCTACTGTATTGTGAAGAGCTAGAGGCACAGCCAATGGAAGAGGTCTTTTGGGATAGTGGTTATGCGGGAGAGGCTAAGGCAGTCGGTGGGTGGTGACACACATGCCAGCTGAGATGCAACTCCTGAGCGTGGAGCTTCAGGAGAGTCAGGACATCTGTTTGCCCGAGGTCTAGTAGAACCACTTGCAAAACACTCAAGGTCTGATTTTTAAGTGGGTGTTAATTACCAAAAATCTTGTAAAAGTGGTAATGAAATTTTTTGGTAATTAACACCTATTCTGAAGGTGGCGCATTCTTCCAAAGTCGGACTGAATGCACCACTTTTGGAATATGGGTGCCGGTTGCTAGGAAGTGCTGAAACCGACCTGGCAACCGGAACTTTTGTTATCTGCCATTTTGCATTGGTATTCTTGTGGCACTCCTCCAATTTTGTAAGAGCATGAAATTGGCACCGAAGTACGGTACCAAATTGGTGTTGTACCAGAGGAGTGCCACAAGAAGCACGGTTGTTTGGTTGTGCAGACGGTGACAGGTGGGTCATGCACTGCATTTTTTTTATCTTTGCAGCCCAATTGATGCACAAAAAGCTTTTAAAATTGCACAAAAACAAAGGCTGCCACTACCTTCCTTTCTACTTGCCGGCCTGCAGTCAGCATGTGTGGTTTATTTCAGCTCAGCAGCATTTTCGTTAAATAAGGCACACTTGTTTCTGGACTGGCAAACTACGTGGTGTTTTCCTGCCAGAGCCACTGTGGGACTCTATGGGAATGGGGATTAACACATAAACCCGTGCCTGACTTCCCAGCGCCAGACTCTCAACGAGCTGGTACATTTTCACGGGTCCGACGGCAATCCGTACTGAGGCGCATTGTGTTGTCTCATGGCTGGTGTTTTTCCTGTTGACTTTACTTAGCTTGTATCTTTGATGAGACAGTACAAAATATTCAATTAAAAAGACAGATTGGAGGGCTTTCACTCTGACTCGTTAAATGGCACAGGTCATGTCACCACACAAAGTCATGGATCGATGAAATACATTTGCCATGTGTGAAACATTTCATCGGTAAGCCAAACATCAGGAAATACTTAAAAGAAGTTTGACAAAAAAAAGGTGGGAACATAAAGAAATTGGGGACAGGCGCATTTCCAAAGTTGAGGCTGTGTTCTTGTCACATGCTCTATGTGTACACACAGAACCACATGAATAACATGCTCTGCCTGATTCTTAACATCTAGCTCCTCACCTTTATATCTTTCAGAAAGAACTCTCGATATTGTGTATGTTTTTTTTTAATAGATTGAAATTGTTTTATTATTCATATTTCTTGTAACATTGTTTCCGAAAATGTATAATTACTCTAGTTGTTAAAACATACAAATTGTGTATATCTGTGCATTGCTCTGTCTGCCTTTTGGCTAGGTCCTACTACAGTAAATACTTGTAATAAAATAGAATAAATCACTACCCTACAGGATTCATCATTTTGTCACTAAAGCAGCAATTTCAATAACGACAGCATCCTACACATCTGGCCAGTTTTCATACAGATTTAGTGAAATTAAAACACATATTTTGACATTAAAAGACAATTGCGTGTTTAACCTTACGAGAGCGAACAATGCCGCACAGATAACTGTTACCTTGGAAATCACGAGAAGTGCTTTCTTGTTTTTCAATCGTGTAATTATTTCTGCAAGTGAACCATTGGGTTTGCTGATGTTAAATGTTAAATGTTAAAGGTATTTGTGCCGCGCACCGTCACCAACGGAATTGGTCCCCGGGTGCTCTGGAGGATCTGTAAATGATAAGGTGGGATGGGTTAGTAAGGTGAAGAGGGAGTAGGATAGTGAGAGGAGTGGTGTTTTATTGACAGCTTCAACTCGGTATACACCAGATGCTGAGCTTTGGTGCAGGTATTAGATCGGTGTCAGTCCGCGTGTGCTGTTGCTCCGGTTTATGTGTTGTTGCAGTGTTGTGAAGTGCGTGCAGCTTGTTGTGCGAGAGATGGTTGTGTGAGTTTTTTGAGTGATATAAGTATACAGAGTTTGCGCTTATATTGGTTAGTGGGTTACGTGACCTTTAGCATGCTAACATTCACTGTTAGTGTGGACATGCTAGTATTCAAAATTCCATCTAAATGTGGGCATGACAACATTCACAATTCCATCCAAGCCTGGACATGCCAGTATTCACAATTCCATCCAAATGTGGGCATGTTAACATTCAGTTTTCACCACAGTGCGGTCATGCTAACATTCAAAGTCCTAACTATATGTGACGCAGGCTAACTAACATTCACAATTCTATCTAAGTGTGGACATGCCAGTATCCACAATTCTATCCAAGTGTGGACATGCCAATATTCACAATTCCTTCTAAGTGTGGACATGCCAGTATTCACAATTCCATCCAAATGTGGGCATGCTAATATTCACAATTCCATCCAAGTGTGGACATGCCAGCATTCACAATTCCATCTAAATGTGTGCCTGCTAACATTCAGTCTTCACCTAAGTGCGGTCATGCTAACATTCAAAGTCCTAACTAGATGTGACGCAGGCCAACATCCACAACTCTATCCAAGTGTGGACATGCTAGTATTCACAATTCCATCTAAAAGTGGGCATGCTAATATTCACAATTCCATCTAAGTGTGGACTTGCTAACATCCACAACTCTATCCAAGTGTGGACATGCTAGTATTCACAATTCCATCTAAATGTGGGCATGCCAGTATTCACAATTCAATCTAAATGTGGGCATGCTAACATTCACAATTCCATCTAAGTGTGGACATGCTAGTATTCACAATTCCATCTAAATGTGGGCATGCTAACATTCAGTTTTCACCTAAGTGCGGGCATGTTAACAATCAAAGTCCTATCTAGATGTGACACAGGCTAATATTCACAATTCTGAGTGTGGGCATGCTAATATTTAAGTTTCATCTAAGTGCGGCGCTTGTTGGCCTTGACAAGTATGTTAGTATGTAATGCAAGGCAACTTCGACAATCCTGTCATGAATAGGTTCAGTATGGTGGTCACATATCTTTCTTAGTGTATGTGGTGTGAGTCTATGGCAGTCTATGCTAATCTGAGGTAAGATAGAGTGGTAGGGGTTTTCTGGAGTAGAGGAATTGTTCCACTGCCCACCCATGCCAAACTCACAGTTTTTGTTGGTGTCTGTTGACTGCTGGCTTCCTTGGCTTCCCCTGCGGACATCTGCAGACACATCTTGGAGCCGCCAATGTTGGAGCCGCCCTTGGCTTTGGGGCCCTTAGCCACAGGGGCTGCTGGGCATAGGGCTGCCCTGGGAGGGTTCATGATATGTGGCCAGGACACCAATCATGGTGCAGGGGGAGGGTTGGGAGGCAGGATTGGGCTGGGGAAGGGGGGGAAGGAGGAAGGGAACTGGAGCGCTGAGCGCACAGCGCTTCCATTTTAAACACTTTTACAGTGTTTGGAAGCTTTGTGGGGCATCTGGCGGCAGACTCACCTCAGCCAGGTCTTTTTGTGAAGTGAAGGTGCTGGCGAGGACACCACTCACCGGGAGTTTGTTTTCCTTTTTTTATTTTATTTTTTTAAATATGGGCCAGGACACCAATCATGGTGCAGGGGGAGGGTTGGGAGGCGGGGTTGGGCTGGGGAAGGGGCGGCAAGGAGGAAGGAGACTGGACCGCCGAGCGTGCAATGCTTCTATTTCAAACACTTTTACAGGGTTTGGAAGCTTTGTGGGGCATCTGGGGGCAGACTCACGTCAGCCAGGTCTTTTTGTGAAGTGAAGGTGCTGGCGAGGACGCCACGCACCGGGAGTTTGTTTTCCTTTTATTTTTATTTTTTTAAATATGGGCCAGGACATCAATCATGGTGCAGGGGGAGGGTTGGGACGCGGGATTGGGCTGGGGAAGGGGGGAAAGCAGGAAGGGGACTGGAGCACAAAGCGCGCAACGCTTCCATTTTAAACACTTTTACAGCGTTGTGGGGCATCTGGGGGCAGACTCACCGCAGCCAGGTCTTTTTGTGAAGGCGTTGAGGTTAGGAATTCTTAAGTGTGCCATAGCAGATGGAAACAGTAGGTGGGATTGGTCGGAGGCAAGCACATTGCAGCAGAGGAAAATAGAGAAAGATGGGAATGAAGGTGAGAACCTGCAATCGAAATTCTGTGAATAATAACAGATCAAACTAAACATAAATGGCTAAGATGTTTGTACAATGATGTTAGAAGGAAAAGAGATGGCTGCCCGTTTGAAATAGGCTGAAGCAACTAACCCACCAGCTCGCTATCACCATGAGAACTGAGAGTGGAAGGGGTTGTTTCTCTTTGCACTGAGAGCCAGCTGGGCATGGTATTGCATAGCAGCTGTCATCAAGCAAGAAAGTGCCCTCAGCACTAACTACACCGTGACCGTTTTGGAAGCCTGAACTCCACAGGTATGTAGTAAGAAAAAAGCCTGCTATAGTGACTTCATAAATTGTTTCCTGTCCTGCTCGCCATCTGTGAATGCTGGTAGAATGTTGGTGCATGTGTGTGACTGACAGCTCACGAGAATATAACTTTCACGCCCCGTCGCCGGTGTAGACATGGGGCCTCATTACGAGGTTGGAGGGAGTCATGGCGCTATTAGCGCCATGACTACCTCCAATACCTGTACCGAGTCCGCCCTCGTTCAATGGGGACTTACCGGTCTATTCCAACCTTTGCGGGACCGGTAATTCCCCATTGAAAAAGCCATTCCCCATTCCCATTTCAGCCCCCATAGGGCTCAATGGGAAGGGGGAAAGCGCTAATAACGGTACCGCAAATTGCGGTACCGTTATTAGCTCTGAAGTCCCTTAACGGGCCCCGTCCATAACGCCTGGTAAAACCAGGCATTAAGGAAGGGACCCGCTAAGGGACCTCGAAATAGGGCGCAAAGGGATTACCGGCACCAATGTCCTTAACGGTGCCGGGTATCCCTTTGCGCCCACCTCCTAATGAGGCCCATGGTGTTTAAGGGCCCGCCAGCCTGAGCTTTGGTAGGCCCGAGCGAAGCGGCGCAGCGTGAAAGGTGTGCACAGCCTGGGATTTACTGGGGTGCAGACAATTTCTTTTTTAAAAATTCTGACAGGAGATGTGATCACCGTGAGCACTTTTCCTGACGGAAATAAAAAAAAAGACAAAAAAATGGCCTCCATGAACATAGAAAAGGGAGAAGGACCCTTTTCGGACAACGGCAGCCCTTGAAAACATATTCAAAAATGGGTGCTGTCACCCAAAAAGGACCCTTTTCCCTTTTCTATTTCAATGGTGGCCAGACGAAAGGAGCATCGGGGACCAGAGCCTTGCGCTCCTTCCCGCACACTCCTCCTGCAGGTACATAGAGGGTGGGGATTTGGCAGTTTTCAAACATGGGGAGGCAACAAGGGGAGCCTCCTCATGGTAGAAAATAAAAACATTAAAACATTAAAAATAGAAAAGCGCCACCCAGGGAACGTTTGAGTAACTGGAACCTATGAACCTGGGTATATATGTATGATAAAGTTTACCTGGACTTTATAACCTAGAGTATCACAGTTGTCTGGATTCCACCACCGATATAACCAGGTTACAACCTATTATGGAGATGAGAAAAGAACCCAGGACTCTACAAGCCATAAGGAAACAAAAAAACATGTAAGGACAACTGTGGTGAGGGGGAGAAATGCAAGGTATAGCACACACCATCCCACTAAGGCATTATCCATCCTCTAGAAGCAGGGAAAGGGAAATACACTTAAAGGGAGAAGGATACAAGGAATGAGGAGTCCAAGGATATGACAGAATAGATCTAATAATAAGTTCCCTATCCCAGTCAAGCAGCAGAAAGCAAACAATTAAAAGAAAAATACATTTGGATATTGGAAAGAAGGCTATGACAAGGTGATCAGGAAAACAGCATACTTTTTTATCCCAAAACTGCAGACCACAAACAGCCCACCAGAGCCATGCTCATCTCAACCCACTGGGGCTTCTAAAAAACAAAGAAAAACAATGACCATTTGCTAATAAGAAGTCCCATCATCATGTACGATACCTTGGAAATGAGTAGTTATTGGGAATGAGTCTAGTTTAGGTTTAGGTGACCCAAGACCATTGTCTTGTTGGTGCACATGTATTACGTGTTAAATGTTGTGGCCTTAAATATAAGGTTATCAACTCCTGTGATGTTGGCAATAATGCATATCTTAAAGAGGTTTTAGTGTAACCACCGTTATTGGTGACCCATAGAGGAGGTGAGAGTTATTAGGCCTAGGCACAGGTCTTCAAGAAATGTACTAGTAGAGGTCTTATGTATAGACCTCTAAGATATGTTATACTGTATAAACTATAAGCCAAAAGACATTTTTATTTTTAGAAAATGTGATTTGGTATTGCACTCTAGGTATGAATGTCAGTGAGGACATTTATTAGGATTAAAACTATAGGTAATGTGTTCAAATATAGGCTTTAGGTACAATTCTCAAGAGGAAAAAGAAAAGGAACTCAAAAGGATTTGAACAATCCAGACTATAAAACGAGAAATTCAACTGAGAGTATAGGAGTCGTCGTTGGATCCAGAGAACCTGGGGTTCGATCTTGTACACCAAGCGTGCATGGAAATGGTGCGAAACTTCGTGCTACGGGCAATGGAAGGAGATAAATCAGAAACAGAGAAGATTTACAGTTTATCACTACAGGGACAACACCCCCTGGAACGCTTATCCAAGACGCATGGTCATCGTCAATCTTTAATAAACTCACGCAAGATGTGAATGATCTAATATTAGAAGAAGCTGTAGACATTCCCTGCATCCCTGAAACACGGCTGCAGGAACCCATACGGCCTAAGTGTTCTATCGCAGTCCCAGCAGGTTATGTGATTTACCATAAAGACAGAGAGACTGTCATAGGGGGAGGGGTCACCATTATCGTCAGAGACACCATCCACATGTTTCTGTCAACCAGTACAAGTATGGGTTGTGAAATACTACACCTTAAACACACACCTACAGAAAATAGCTGTATTAATATCATACTACTACACAGACCTCCATCCCTCATTTCAGAGTTCAATGACGATATTACCCAGCAACTAAATACCCTGAAGGGTACTAATACCGCTACACTGATATTAGGAAACTTCAATAGATGGTATGGAAATACAAAGGATAAGGATTCTACTTACTTGGAGAAAGCATTAAACAACATAGACTTTAGGGATATGAACTTGGATCCCACTATGAAAAACGGTAATCAATTGGATTGAATTATTACCAATAATCTGGAGAACAATGATTTTGAAACCAAGCCTTGTATCTGGTCTGACCACTTCAAAGTGACATTTATACTGACCTTAAAAATCCCCACTAAGAATAACAAGGGGAATGAGCCAAAAAACATGTGCAGCAGGAACTACAAAAAAATAGAGCCGGCACACCTGGAGCAATGAATAGAGAGAGTGGTAAAGGATTCAAAAGAGGAAGACTCATGTTATGAATTGGTGGCAAACATCCTACTACATGCCAAACAACTCAGTAAGACCAAACAATAACCATCAGAACCATACCTTAGTTTAGTTGAAAAAAGAAAAAAAGGAGAAGAGAGGACAGATGGCTAAAGAACCCACCACAGTGCAATAATGATAGTTGGAAAGAAAGTGAGAAAATCTAAAAAAAATGTATTTGTGATACAAAAAATAACTATTTGAATGAAAAAATAAAATTAGTAGAAAACCGGTCCAGTGGACTGTTCGAAATCCCAAAAACAATCGAAAAGCCTATAGCTTTAGTCTCATCTTTTTCACCGTCCCGGGAAGACTGTGACAAAGTACAAATAGCATTCACAGAAAAAATCTGAAAAGCAAGGGACCTGCTAAAGGAAGCTCAAATAGCATCACTAGGCCAAGCAGATCCATCTTTATGAGTTGAGACTTCAATTCACCAGGAACCCTCCAACTTCCATGAAATAACCACAGAAGAAATTACAAGAACCCTAAACTCGAGGAAACCTACCACATCCGCCAAAAACATCATCCCCCATGCCCCCAAACTCATTCTGGAGAATGTAAACATCTTTGCTCCATTAATCAAAAAGATGGTGAATGCTTCTTTTCGCGACGGCTGTGTCCCTGCAGAAACTGAAGTTAGATCAAAGGGACCCGGGAAACCTAAGGCCGATCACCAACTGCAACTTTATACTTAAGGTGCTTGACAAGATCGGCACCTCCCAATTTCAGGCATTTGTAGAAGCTAATGAGATCTTACACAGTCAGCAGTCAGGGTTTCGTGTGGCACACAGTACCGAAACGGCAATGCTTGACCTACAGTCTCACATGTTAAGCATAGATGAAAAGAGGAGCACAGGGTTACTTATACTACTCGATCTCAGTGCAGTGTTTGATCTTCTTGATCACAATCAGCTCAAACTAGCACCTGAGAAGGGTGCAAATTGCTCTTAAAAAGCAAACAACTTGCTGACACAATTCCTCTCAGACAGGAAATCTACAGTTCACTGGGGGGATAACTTCTCGTATGAATAGACCATCAGCTGTGGAGTTCCACAAGGGGCAAGATTATGACCACTTCTTTTTAACCTCTACATCAGGTTCCTCTGTGTGGTAAATGTTGAGGCACTCTACAAATTAATCGAGATTTGGATGGACGAATATTGGTTGTACTCAGTGCCAAAAAGACAGAGTTAATGGTCTTTGGAACTAACCAAGTTAGGGCCAAATTAAACCACCAATACGAGTCCTTCCTCATTAACAATTCCCAAATAAAAGTTGTAAATAAATTAAAAACATTAGGGCTTTACATGGAACCATCCGTGAACGCGGAGGCACAGGTTATGCAAGTAAATAAGAATTGCCCTACTACTTACAGCTCCTCAGGATAATCCGTCCTTACCTGAGTGAGAAGCGCAACCATTTTGTGTAGATTGGACTATGTTAATGCGCTCTTGCTGGGGGTGAACCAACGGCATATTACCAAGTGTCAAACAATTTAGAACAACGCAGTAAGAATTATAAAAAGGAAAACAAAAAGAGAACACATCAGTGAAGATAGAAGAAACCTGCACTGGTTTTCCGTGGAGGATAGAATCCAGTTCAATGCCTTGACTCTGGCACATAGGTGCTTACATGGGAAAGCTCCAGTTTACCTTAAAAAGAAATTGGTCACCTATGCGCCGGGTTGCACACTCAGATCTGAATTGCAGGGCCAAATGGAGATAGCAAGTTTCATGAAAACAAACGGACTGGGCAAAGCCTTTCATATCAAAGCCGCCACCTAATGGAATAATCTTCTATTACAGATAAGACTTGAACCTTCATACACCACTTTTTGAAAAACACTTAAGACCCACCTTTTCAGATAATGCTCTCCCTGAGTTAGTCGAATGCTCCTACTGATACCATATATGTGATCAATGTTGTCCCGTAGCCTGTCTGACATCTGTCTTATGTCTTTGTGTTGGCACCATGATGCCTGCAGGCTTACGACGCGCTATAAACATATAAATACAATAATATAAATAAAATAAATAAATATATATATATTTATGTAGAGGTCTTGGACTTTAAGTTTAATATTGTTTCAATTGTTAGGTACTGCTTAAGGAGGTACAATACGCACATGCTCATACGTATGCAGAGAGTTGAGTGCATGTTTCCTAAATGAGTGAATGTATTTTATGTTTACAGAGTGTGAGGTGCGAGAATGTGGTGTGTTTGCAGGTTGTGTTGTCGTCAATGTATTATGTATTATGAGTGGTGTTAGTATTAATCTACATTGGTGGGACTTGGTCCTGTGTGTTAAACTACAGGAGGCAATTGCATAGGCTTATCCTTGCTGACTCCTCAGCGAGCTAACCAGTGGTGTGGTGGCTTGTTATATTGTTGTCCCTTGAGGGACAGTAGCAGACTGCTGTTCTATGCAACATTGTGTGACACAACTCATGAGAATGTAGTATAGTTTGGACATGAGCTATTTTGGTTGAAATTCTGGGGCTCTAAACCCAAACAAGTGGTACATCATAGTTCACTAGTTCCCCACTTTTTGTTACACCTATATTGGAAAATCTCTGCACAGCACATTGCAGTGTATTGGACCCGTTGTCCACCTGTCAGTAAGTGGTAGCTATTATGGTTGGGATGAATTTGTAAGCGTATGATCTTGAATGACTGTGTACATTTTGTAAGAAAGCGAGATGTAGTGACTTGATAAATGTCTGTCCTGCTGACAATATGCAAATGCTAATAGAATGTTGGTGCGTGCTGTGACTGACAGCTCAGGAGAATGCCGATGAGTGCTTGTGTGAGAATGTTCTGAATGTGTCATTGGGGGCCTGACTTGATGATCAAGAGGCCCACAACTGGTCTGTGTCTGGACTCCAACATCGATATGACCAGGTTACAACACTGGTCAAATATATTCACCCACATTCAGAATCACCCGAACGTTGGACACTTTGATAGAAGTGGATATTGCTGAACTCTATTGGGGGTTTGGGCAGGGCTTTTTAGGTGGTTTGGGCAAAAGTAGCATGCATGGCACATGTGGGGTTTGACTTGGGGATCAGGTGGTGTTGACAGAGGCAGAAGCTGGATGTTGCAAAGCTGTTGGGGAAATAAGCATTGGTTCAGGGTGAGGTGGAACCAATATAATTGATTGCGGGCGAAAAGCTAACTAAAACAAGATTTAGTTGAGGGAGAGGGATAAACTTTAAGCAGGATAAGCCATAGTTTTGAACTTACTACTAATGGAGGAGAGAATCCCAATGACACTTTGCATGACAAAACGTTTGTGAGTCTTGAGATACATCTAATGACTCTCTCTCTACTGAGGTGCCAGGGATATTGCTACTGGTTCTCAGAGATTAAAGCAGCTGCCTTTCAACAACTTCAAGTTAGTAAAGATGTATCCAGCACCACTTCAAGGGCCATTAACAGGACAGTATATATGAGGAGAATTGACTGTCTTAAAAAATCTTCTTTGCATGCTTACATCCAAGACAATGTAATTGACTTCCCATTCAATCAAAAACTCCTGTTTCATCACCCCATTTCTTCTTTTAAAGCCTTTAAGGTTAGGTGAGTGTCCAAGTAAAAATTATCTGCCTTTTCATGTTAGAAATGTTTCTCCTAGAACAGCAAATTTAACTCCAGGCCATAACCCGCTTCATCATTAACACAACTAGGTGTAGGAAGGAAAGAACCAGAAAACAGGCCTTCTCTGTCTACTCTCCAAGACTCTGGAACCTCCTCCCTGTCAACATCACCCTTCCCCCATCACTTCTACAGTTCAGGAAAGAGCTCAAGACCTTCATATTCAAGGAATGGCTCCTCCTTAGCACCTAGGTCCACACATCCTGCTCTCCACAACCTACCTGAGACTTGGTGATCTGCTCCCCACTGTCTCCTACTCTGTTTGCGTGTAGATCCCTTGCTGCCAATTGCCCACCCTCGCACTCCCCTGTTAGTTCCCCTCTACCTTTTTCTCTGCTTCCATCACTGTGTTCTTCCTCTTATGATTGTAAAGTTCTGCTATGCTTCCCAAAGCTAGGTCCGCATTCAATAAATACACTAATAAAAATAATAATAATAATAACTAGGGTGTCACCCTAAAATCTACCTTACTCTGCCTCCCCTGTGGTAGGAAGGATTTCCCCCTTTTACAAAGTTTTGGCCAGCATCTCAGAAGATACCTGGTACTGAACATCATTCGAGATGGTCTTTTCCAAAACATTCCATTGCCACTTAAATCATTACCACTCAGTTCTCAAGTCATCTCCAGATCTGTCACAAAATCTTTTGCTCAATGCTGTAGATTTGGATTCAGAAAACATGTAAGGTCTCAGGGTTTACTCTCAGTACTTCATCATCCCCAGGAATCATTATCAGCAAGAACATCAATTATAGAGCAGTCACAACTCAATGCATTTCTGGTTAAATACATCCTCTGCGTGACAACTTGGACTTAAATACTGGAGAATCTTTAAATGAGAGGATGGTTAACATATATGAATCTCCAAGATGAAGGAAACATTGCCAGTTTCTAAGATTCACAACACATGTTCAGCATTATCAGTACATAAGCCGTCCTTTCAGGCTCAATGCAGCCACCAGAGCATTCATAAATATACTCTCTGTAGTGCAAGCCCACCTTTCACATGTCGAAAAATAAAATTCACCTCTCTGCCTAAAGGGATGACTAGCTAATCAGAGTCTCTTCTCCATTGGAGAACCTATCCAGTCTCTATGAGGTCTGTGAGACCTATGTGACAAAGTCCCCTGCATGACCCAGTGGACTGACAGTGGGGTAGTTAAAGGAGATGAGGGGCTATGCTGAGCGAGTGGAGTCTGGATCCAGATGAGGCATATGCTAGATCCGTAGACCACACCAATTGGGTGGATGTGTTAAGGCAGGACACAGTCATAGGAGTTCTCTTTTCCCCGATAGTCACTCATGACCTCCTGGAGAGCATTCATGGGAGCACTCTGCAGACATTCATGATCATGTTAAGGGTAGTCATAGGGTCTTATACAGCCGTTTTGCTGGTACTCATATGCAAAACCACAAAGGAGGTAGTCATAGGATTACTCAAAACCGCACCATCCTACACACACTCCTGACCACCACAAATAAAGGGGGAAACCCAAACCTCTCAAAGAGACTCCTTTCCATAAGGCCAACACCATCAGAGAGTCGTTCCAGCACCCTAGCGACCCAGACATCTAGCATAGGAAGTGCAATCTCTCCCTTTAAGAGACATTTGCTTGCAACATTTCAAAGGTTCTAATGAGGTAAGAAATACCTTCTGTTTCTCAGAACCAATGTCTCTTATTGTGTCTTTTTCTCCTGCAACCTGCAGAAGTTCTGCAGAAGTACTGCAGAAGCATAGTCTCATTGGAATTTTATAGAAATGGTTTGTAGAGAAAATGCAGAATAGAAAACAACCACGCAGCATTAACCTATGTATTATCACCAGAAGTATATAATTCCGGCGATAATACATGATGAGTACATAATACTCATCATGTATATAATGTAAATAATACATGATTCCTCATGATGAAGGCATTTACAATTTAACCAACAGCCTCCCAGGCTTACCAGAGATTTTTCAAGCTCCATATCCACATGCGTATGGACTGGAGGGACCCAGACTAATGTAAACGGTGGCAGCAGAGATTCAAGGTGGAGGGAGAGAAACCCCACTCATGTCAATGGCACTTTTAAAATCCAAAATGGCAGCAGGCTTTATTGAAACCGTAGCCCAGCCCTTTCAAAACCACATTACCCCCAACATATGGCCTAATCTCAGAGTAGCCTACCCATCAGTAATCAGGTATTTTCATATTCTGATGCCCTGCCAAAAGGGCGGAGAGTCACTACTGTACAAGGCTGTCAGTCATTCTTACAGTGAGGGACTCTGAGTATGATTTAAAGGAAGGTGTTCGGCAGAGAGTGGAAAGAGAAAGGAGACCTGCCAACGAAAAAAGGAGGGGAGACATCGAGGGTGGGGGGACAGTGTGGAGGAGATTGGAGGAAGATGAATTGTTATCTGTGAGAGAGAGTAAGAGGATGGAGAAACGGAGCATGTCATTTGACAGAGAGAATTGGAGGTTGTTGAAAGTGGATCAAGTAGCTTGGAAGGAGAAGCTTACATAAAGAAGTAGGGAAATTGTCATCTGGAGGAGAAGAGTTAGGACCCTGAGAGAAATAGGGAGAGTTGTAGGGAGATCATCAGGGAATTTGGTACAATCTGGAGCTGAGGATTTAAAGCAGAAGGTAGATCCTTGAGGAGGGAAGAGAGAGTTTTGATACCACGTATTGAGACAGGTAGCAGGACATTTGAAGGACATAATTCATCAAGAGCACAGAAAGCTAAGAAAGGGGAGGCTAATACATATATTACATCTGTGGAATAGGAGAGAAAATCATGACAGGGACAGATACAGCTACAATACATGAAGAGGCTGGAGGATACGGGGACGGACTGGGGAAGTAACGGAGGAATGGTTAGGTGCAGGGCAGAGTTTCGAGGTGGTGACACGAGGTACAAGACAGTCTAATCTCACCACGGAGAATATATTCAGTGGCTGTCGATGAATGTGCAGATCCTTTGTTGTTGCTGGCGAAGAAAATGTCTTTGAACTATTTTTAGGAAGGAGGAGATTATGCTGAATGGCTGTTACTGCAAGTGCCATATTTTTCTATCAAGACAAAATACCCTTTTGTTTGCAAAGAAAAGGTCCTAAAAGTATTAGACAGAAAAAGAAGATCATAGTTAGCAGCTGTAAATCCGTGTTGCATTATTTAGTGCTGAGACAACATGGTAGTTTCTTGC